>NC_053412.1:14133188-14488188 GCF_016859285.1 Xiphias gladius | reverse complement strand
GTGTCTGTAGATATAAATAGTGGAGTGGTAAAATCACAGCCAGATACATAGTTAGTTTTCACATCTCCCTCTGGAGTAACACTGCTGCAGACACACTGCTACAATTAACCTCAGACAAATTTGTATTCAATGCTTTAAGTTTGCTGGCTAATTATTATACTGAGATCAATATATAAACAACATTCTGGCTTTACATTACAATGCGGTTATCAACAGTCAGCGTGGACCAGGCTTAATATGAAGGATCAGACACAGTTTACTTGATTAAATGTGGAAATGATGAAGAAACTGATTGAGTGGACTCATTCTAAGCTCTTAAACCCTAACCCCCCCCTTTCTTTCTCTTCTAGCTTGGCTTTGTCCACAATATCACAGATTTCTATGTGTTCTCTACATGGGTTGAATGACCTACTACAGGGCCCCATGGCAAAAACGAGTAGCTGGGCCCTAATTAACCCTTTGGTCCCACCCCACTCTGTGTGATGTGTACAGTTTATCCTGCGCTAATATACTACCTGGACCTAGATTTGTTGAAATAATTAAGGTGCTAAGACTAGATTTAGTCTAGCTCAGAGCTAAGACTAGATTTAGTCTTAGCACAGGGCCTCAAGATCAGCTAATAAACCAGGACCCACCCTAAGGCTATTATTATGTCAGCTACTTTGCTTCAGTGCAACATATTACCAAACTAATTTGTACATATACAGTAAGCTTACAGTTCATTGTAGTAATATGGGGCACGCATTTCTCAAAATTCAACAATAAAGTGGACCTTTGCCTACAGAGTGAGGTAAATTAAAATATACATTTTCTGGGGTAAATTAATGCCAGAGAGTGCATATTTTGTGCAAACTATGGGCAGTTTACATGACAGCAAAAAACTCTATTAATTTGTTGGAAAATATCTTAACAGGAAAATTGAGTTGGTCTGAAAAATAGGGGTAAGGTGGTTGGAAAAGGTGCACCGGGCTGCATTTTGATTCAAGATCCTGACAACACTGAAGTGTAGGACACACTGCTCTTCAACACATATTAGAAAATCATAAACCTTTGGCACAATTTAATTGTTTTAATTTGTACAACCCAAAATACAGTAAGCCAATATTATTTTTGTCTTACACAATACAAATAGGCCTGTTATTTCTAAGAAAGATTTTTTTTTTCATCACGGTTACATCTTCATCTCCATCCACTGTACTTCCTCAGTTTAGCCTGTAATCCTGTGCATTACTAACATGTCCTGTCATTGAGGACCTCCAGCCCTTCTCAATACAAACTACACCAAGTTCCAACTTGGACTGCTGGGAGATTGAACATGACAAGCTGAACTTGAAACTCGCAAGAACACAAGGATGCAGTTCATTCAATTTGCGGCTGGGACAAGAGCATTCTTGCGGATATCACCAGCTCAGCCAGACTCAGATGATTCCTCGTTATCCTCACTGTAATTACAATGAAATTAAATTTAATATCATACACCACATAATGATTGCCCAATTAAAAACATCAACCTTATTTCCCATAGTGACATACATGTCTAAATTGTATCTGTTCCATGAGACAGACATCAAAAACATAAAAAAAAACACTTTCCATGCTGATTGCTCTTAAGAGCAAACCCAGACACCCTGCAAAGGAAACTCATCTCGTTTTTCTGTATATACAATCTTATTTGTCAGTCACTACCCAAAGCTCAATACTATCGATGAGAGTTGGAACAGAGATATACTTGTAAATCAAGAGCTTCACCTTCAGGTTCTGTTCGCTCTTCACCACGACAGTCCAGTACAACACCCATTACTGCTTCCAACAGTAAATGACAGCGAACAAGACCCCCAGACAGCTCCTTCACTTGGGGAAGCAACTCACACCTAACTCCCAGACTTAGCAGTCCACTGTATTGTACCATGGCCCCATACTTGGAGGTGATGACTCTCATTCCCGGTGCTTCACGCATGGCTCAAAAGCCTTCTATGCTCAAGTTCAAAAAGCACGTGTAGACTTGGTGGGCAAACTTCTATAATCCTTCCGGTGTCATTACAACAGAAAAAAAAATTAGTCCACTGGGTGCCTGACCGTATTAAATGCAGCTGGACTGTTGGATTTAACACTGTTCAGATTCTGTGCAGCCCTACAGTATGTGTAGCATGGCATATCAACAGCTATCAACAATTTCTTTACAAAAGTGTTGGTATCAACCTATGAAAATCTTTATTGGTGGAACATTACTTATTATAGCCATAAATGAAGCTCTCGTGTTTATTACCATTCTCAGTTGCAATATAGACAGATACATAGATCAACAGATCTGCTTTGTAAATTCATACACTTTTATTTGGTAGAGAGGGATCAATGTCAATTGCATCCTGTGTTATTACTACACTAGCAGAGGCCCAGTGGATAAATGTGGTCTTCCTACAGTATGACAGACAACCAAGGATGATCATCCTTTAAAGCCGACACTGTCACATTCACAGATGATACAGTCATTTGTAATTCTCCTCCAGTTTATCCTTTGATTACTTACCGTAACACTTCCACAGAAGGGACGGGCCCTAAAGCAATCAGCACACACACATGCACACACACCGCTATTTACATTGTGATGATAAGCTCGTTAACTCTCTGTGGCTGATCGGTATCGCCCTCAGCTGCAATTCCCCAGCCAATCATTTGTCCTGGTTGAGATATCAGCAATCACCATTTTAAATGAGGAAAGGTGATATGAAATGCTAATTCAGCAACTAAGATCAATACTGTTAACCCAGGGGAATAAAGTAAAGCAGAGTACCTGGTACACACAGCTGTCCTTAACCAGGCAGCGAAAGACATGTAATTTAACTACAAAACACAAATAAAACAAACAAGACATCTGACTGAAGAGAGCTTTTCTGATTGACTGGCAGGTGTATCTCAGAGACCTTAAACAGTAAACAGGTTAACCTCCAAATCTGTGTGTAGCATATAAAAGTATATTAAGCTGCAAGTAACCATAGCAATAATACTTTTCTTTTTTACATGTGTCTCCAAATAGACCTTTTTGGCAACGAACATTTGAACTTGTCATAGGATGAAAAGCACAGGGGTTTATAACATTAATGGCTCTCCTTTATTTAGGTGTTCCAGTTCGTAGACCCTATTTTGCATGCTGGCTCACTGACATGGTTTTGCTGGGACATTTAAATGCAGTATGGCTTTATTTGGATTTCACACACAATGTTTTTTGTAAATCGTTGTTCCAAAATGTGATCAATGTTTTGTGTAATTTGCATTATGTAATGCAGCTAATTGTGTTCTTCAGTAACTCACAAGCCAAGTGATTCACTGCTAAGAGGACTCATAGTCCAATTTGCATGGAACATAAGAACCCATGGGTGCACCATCTAACTGAGCCCAGTGGCTAGACTGAGGTATGAGACCCTGAACCCCCTGCCTCCATTTGAACGACAGAGCAGAGTTGGGCCCCCGAAGTGTGCCGAGGAGGAAGCTAATGTTTAGTTTGCAAGTGTTGACATGTTATGATTTGTTCACTTCAAGAAGATCTTCACCATAAGACCACCACTCTGTCAGTCCTTTGATCTTAGGTTTAAATTAACTGTTGATAGTCAAGCTTTACATATTTTAGTTTCCCATTTTAATAATTGCAGATACATGTGAAACACCCATCTTTACCAAAACCTTGAAGCTGAGATTTATGGGACCAAAAATCTGTATCCTCCCTGAAGAAGTGGGTGGAACTACAAAGATTTTGTAGAGCACTGCCTGAACAATAAAGCCCCGTCTTAGATGGCGAGAGCTACTGCATCTGCACCGTACACTGCCACATCGCTCTGAGCTCAACAGGTCCCTTAATGTGTTGGACCCATTCAACATGGTGTTTGTTCAGTCCCAGCCAGCGATGCTGCAGCCAAGAGGCCACATGATCAGAATGAGTGTGAGCAACCCTTGGAGTAGATCCAGGCTGTGGACCAAGAGGAGGAGGCCAAGGACTGCTCCAGGAGCAAGAACCTCCCTGCCACAACCCTAAAACACTGGAATGCCTGCGAGCTCTAGACACAGATCAAACAAGTTTTTAGCTCAGTCTTACAACGAATACATCTAACAGTGCAGACAAAAGATGAGGCCAGTAAAATCACAGAGGGCCTTCGAAAACAACAGGGCCAGAATGCTGCAATACCTGTAAAATCATGCATACTTTAAACACACTTATGTTTTATACTTACCTTAACCTGCCAGAACTTAATTTACATATTAAGGACTGCTTTGCATTGGTGAGTTTTTTTTTAGTTTCGTTTTTTTTAACTGCGGCATAGTCTATACTTGCTTGCAAGTTTACAAAACCCTCAGAAATAAAAGCCCCCTTCTGGACACTTAGCATTAACCTTTTTTTTTTTTTTGTGGGTGTTACAGGTCACTGGTGTGGTCCCCGTGTAACAGATTATGCTAAAAAAAGTTGTGAAGAGCATATTACACCTTGTGATACACCTGGCTCCCTTTCTCTGACAGAAATGTCTCAATTTCTGACTCTGAAACATAAGCTGTCTATTACTCCTGGTTAGAATTCATTGAATTTTGATATATATCAAACTATCAAATAAAACACTTCAGAATACATAGGCGAAATGCATTTTTTATCTCTTATTACAAGTTCACTCACTATGACCTATGCCCAGTCCCTAAACGAACAGAACTGAAATGTAAATAACTTAATGTAACTTATTAAAACACTTCAACTAACCCAATTAGCCTTAACTAAAGCACTTGAAACGGATTGTTCCTCATTGAATTAGCAAAGAAATAAGATTTACATATCTTGATTTCCATACAAAATACATGGTCCATTTACCATGAAAACATTCACCATCGTGTCAGTGGCAGACTGGCTCATCAGTCAGCGCTAGGGAAAATCTAGTACAAACTGTTCAGGCATAACATTATAACCAGTTACCTGTTTTCATGTTGTAGCTGATGAGTGTAGATGGCCACACTGAACAGCTGATTTACTGTTACATTTCCTCTTAATGTCATTTAACAAACTGCAACCATAAAACCAGTTATACAGTTATACAATGTTTCTGTGTAATTGTGTTTTATGTTGTTTCAGAAAGGTTGTATATTACTACTAACCTGGAAAAACTTGTAAAAGGCACGAAGTGAACGCAGAGGGTGGTTCTTTTTCAGCAGTAATTTGTTTTATGATCCAGAACGGCACCCATACCCATTAACTCCAGTCCCTAGCGAATCCACAGCTAATGGGAGTTATGTGCATTAGACTTCCATATTCTGTAAAACAGGTTGCATCCCTTCCAGTTCAGGTCCTTTGTAACAAGGTACGCTGAGACTCATGATGCCTTTAAGAGCAACAAAGATGAGCACAACCAATGTCCATGGCATATGCAGGTTGACTTAATTCCTGCCACCAAAATGGATAAGGGGTTTAAACCCTAAGCTTCCTCATAAGACTACGAGGGTATGTATCTGCCAAAATTAGCTATCGTCAGTAGTCCCTGAAAAGGGATAATGTAGTACATCACTAGCTAGCTAACACCAACATTTACTAGCTAATCATAGATGATAGAAAACTTGTCACTTTGTACATTTCTGATTGCTGATTGCGAACTATAGACACCTATAATCACATTGTCATATTATTTTTCACTAGTATCAAACAAAGAAAGGCTGACTGGTGCTGTCGGCAGAGGGCAGCCTATCACAGGTCTATGTGGAAAAGTAAGTAACAAAAACATGAAAAAAAAAATGAAAACGCGTACTGTTAGGAATGAGTTGGCTGTTCGGTTCGAGTTCTCAGTGTGTTCCAGTTCAGGGACAGTATTTATCAAGCCTCTCACGGGATGAGTAAGGTTAGTAAGGTCCCCTTGACTCTCTTATGGCCATGATCAGAAAGGGAAGAACTGTCATATTCTGAGACGCTTGGTAAATGAATGCTCAGTTGTTCCAAGTTCAGAGTTGCTGTTTTTCTACTTGGGGTATAGTTGACTCTGACTGTAAACCCGGAATTTTTTAGTGCCACTCATCATTCCATGTTATTCATTATCAGGCCTCAAAAGAATAAAATCCCTCTATTACACTAACATATCCCATTATTGTATTTATTGTAATGTCATTGCCCAAGTGTAAGTGTAAGTGTATTTAAAAGTAAACAATGAGACAACTGTATTGGAAGCATGATCTGTCATTGTCAGTAAGTCCAACTTGTAAAGGGTCAGGAACTTTAGAAGGAGATGTTTTATTGAATGCAATTTAGTTCTTCCTCTCATTTTTTTCGACATAGGCAGTCGTAGGTAGTATGTTAAATACTTTGCCTGACAGTTTTTTCTGTTATTTTTTTCCTTTTAATTTTTTTTGTCTTTTATCGTTTAGAGTGTATGTTGCTTGTCTTTTTTTGTCAGGGAGTAAAATCTAGGCCAATAAACAAAATGGTCACTACCAGAGCAAAACTCAACCGGCTCATGGAAAGAGGAATCAGGTGAGGTAGTGAGCTGCTATTACTGTTATTACAGCATCATACTGGGTTATACAATCTAGAGGGTCATAGGCAGCATGGAAAATGTTATTACTATCGCTATTACTATATCTATATCCCTGTTGTACACTTATCACAACAAAATTACAAAACTGTAGGCTGGAGATAAGCAGCTGATGGAAAGCCAAAGGGCCATTTTGCATTTGAAGGTATGTAGAATTTACATAGCTCAAGTCAGAAAGGCGTTCTGTCTGGTGCAAATGTCTCAACTGGTCCTCAAACAAGGACCAGTTTCATGCTTCCCGGTGTAATCTGTTCCGCCTCGAATTCTCCTTTTGACTTCAGGTTTTTACATTAACATTTTGAGTAATCAGTGGAAAATAACCAAGTACATTTACTCAACTACTGTACGTGCAATTTTGAGATTATTTTCATTATATGCTACCTTGTATTTATACTCAGCTACATTTCAGAGGCATATGGTACATTTGGTATATCTGACTCCACAGTTATTTGGCAGTAGAATCAGTTCATGCTGTTTTACAGATTAGAACACCCAACACACTATATAAAACAGCAAGCCTAACTGATACTGATACTGGTATTCTAGGATCCATACCAATTTAAGTATTTTTTTAAAAACGGCAATACGCTATGCCTAAAGGTGTTACAACAATGGCCTTATCAGTGGTGCCCATGCTTGCTACTAGTGGCTTCTCCATATTATCAGTTTCTATAGGTGCCAGTAACCTGCAAATATTATAAACAATTTCAATTACAACGTGTCAGTAACAATGCCACTGATTGCAGCAGAGAGTGCACTTTTTCCAATATTTACCTTTGTTACTGCATGACAGGATGTTTAACACTATTACTGTCTTTCACAGAAGTAACGCTAAGGCTTGGTTGGGACTCACTTGACATCTTTTTGCTACAGATTCGCTTGATGCCTCTTTAGATGGCTTGATTTTTAATCCATTCACACAGCCACCATTTGCACTAGTTGAGAAAAAGTGCCCTAATGTAAGGAACAGACTGACAAACTGGTGATGGCTAACCAACCGGACATCGTGTTGATCGACAAACAACAGAAGAAGACAGTAGTAATAGACGTAGCGATCCCAAGCGACAGCAACATCAAGAAGAAGGAACAAGAGAAGATCAAAAGAGGAGTTAGAAAAAGATATACATATATATATATATATATATATATATATATATATATATATATATATATATAAAATTGGCAACACCAGAAGGTCTTCCAGGCCTTTTGGTGTTGCTGAGCTTGCAAGTGTTTTCCTTCTTTCTATGAATGCACCAAATTGTTGATTTGGCCACAAATTTTCAGTCATCTGTCTGTTAGGTTTGTTTTGTTTTTTTTCAGCCTAATGATGACTCCCTTCATTTGTATCAACAGCTCTTTTGAGAGTTCCCATGAACAGCTAACCAATGCAAATTCAACACCTCGAGACCTTGTATCTGCTTAATTTGTCATGAAATAACCAGAGAATAGGTCAAATCTATCCCTGAAACTGATTGTCAGTGAATTGTCTATTTATTTAAAATGGCTGTAATTCCTACACTTATTACAGCCTTATTAAAATGGCTGTAATTCCTACACAGTTAATACGATACTTTAGTTAAACCCCTTGAATTATAGCTCAAAGTCTGCACTTCAATCACATCTTGATGGCTTCATTTCAAATTCAGTGTGGTGGTGTAAAGAGGCAAAATTACAAAAATTGTGTCTCTGTCCTAATACTTAGGTACCTAACTGTATAACTTGTATTGCTACATAAAAATGTATCAAAGAAGATGTATTCAATCTGCAACATCAGAGAATCCAGTTATTGTGGAAATTGTTGTGTAGTGGTATTGTTTATCAGAAAGAGATACAAAAGAAAAAGAATTGAGAGAGGCCCATTATCAGTTTTGGCAATCAGATCTGAGACAAGCATATTAACAGGTCAGTCGGTGTGCAAGAGGCTGGCTCGATGAGGTTAACACATAGTCAGTTCTTTGACCCAAGCCTTGACCAGTGGCTTGTTTTGTTTTTTGGAGGAAGGCCACCACAAAAAGCCGGCTGATACTGTGAGCAATGGTCAAAGACTTTTTACATAGAAAAGGTGGTCTATAAACTTTGCAGGGCACTAAGTCATTGATTCTGAATTCCTGGTAAACCATTAAGGCCATATATCTATCCAAAAGAGGGACAATGCAAGATTATCTGAAAAATTCTTTGTCACTGCCAGAGCCAGAATACAATAAGGAAAAAAAAACAACAGCACCACGTGGTGACCCACCTATCTTTCCTTTCAGGGTAGTTTGGGATTTATACTGTGAAAACATCTCACTCTGTAAGGGTATAAATGAAGGAATCTGATACATCGACTTACAGTAAATACGGACTTGGCTGTCAGAGTACTTGCCGAATACACTCGGCATTGTGGCTCTAATTGTCTCAGGAGACCTCCATTTCCCGACGGCACCCAATAAGGTGTACAAAAAATTTGATTATCCTGCTGAAGATGATGTGATGAATATTGAAACAATCACCCCGATCTTCCTCCTTCAGACCAAGCACCAGGTACACCAACAACAGGAACAGTTTGTCAGTCATTGGTAGGCATTGGCTCTGGTGGGAGGGCAGCGGGGACATGTCTTAGTGGTAATAACAATAATCGTTGCCTGGTCACCATAAATGTATGTACAGTATGTGTTTTTGATTAAATTGAATTAGATAATAGTGTTCTCAATGATGCTGATTTATCAGCAAGTTCCTTTTAAAAACAAAATGATGTAGTATGATCTATGCCTAGCGGTCAACGAGGTGGATGAGTGGCCTTGTCAGGGGCTGCTGTTGTGCTGTCAATATGTCTCCAAAATGCCTGTAGATAGAGGCAGCAGGAAAATCTAAGAGTGAAGGAAATTTACATATTATTACCTTTAAATCAAAGCATAACCCATTATCGATGTCCCCCTCTTGCGGATCATGCTAGGAGGCCGTAGTAGTAGAGTGGCAGTACTCTGGCCTAAAAGTTTTGCTCATGTTAGTTACAATGAATTGCAGCATATTCTGAAATGTAATCACGTGGTTTTAAAGTTGAGTCCAATATAAACTGCACCTACACCAGCAATGATTGAGTGAGAGATTTTAATCATGTTTTGCCCCTTATTCTTGTTTTTAATAACTTAAATTTTTATGGATGCCTTTTTATTTTATATTTGTAGCTCTATGTATTAATGTCAATCTTATCTTGCTTGGGGTCATCCACTAACCAGAAGGTCGGTGGTTCAATCCTCGGCTCCTCCAGTCCGCATGTTGAAGTGTCCTTGGGCAAGATGCTGAAACCCAAATTGTCCCCGATGTATCAGCGGTGTGAGAGTGTGTGTGTGAATGGGTGAATGTGGCAGTAGTGTAGTGTTTTGAGTGGTCAATAACACTAGAAAAGCGCTATATAAGTGCAGTCCTTTTACCATTTATTAATTTACTTTAATATGGTCCTGTGTTTCATATGGTCCAGTGCCCACATAAATAGGTTGCTCCTTTTGGTCACCTGGTATAAATAAAGGTTGATGATTGAATGAATGAATGAATGAATATGAACTCAATCTAAGTCTGCAACAAAGTCATAACCACAGCAGTATGCAAGCTAAATAACATGACATAATACGTAAATCTGATGTCATCATCCGATGCTAAAAACCTCTCCAAGCCAAACAACTGCTTCAGTATAACCTAATCCAGCCTCTTTCGCAGCTTTTCTATCACCAACTCCTGGGCCTCTGTTTTCTCACATGCTGTATCCAAAGCTGATGGTTCTGGATTTGCACCGTAACTGTGGCAGTGAAGCAACAATTCAACATCTATCTTTTCTTCTTTAGTTAATTCATCCTCTGGTGGCTGTCTTCTCTCCCAGACGTGGTCTGGCAAACAACACAGGTACAGCCGCCTCTTTCAAGCATCGTTGCCCACCTTGAATGACATCAGTGGAAACGAAACGTCTACCACAGACCGTTGTGGTCCTCTTAATTATTGAATTTCTTACGTCTCACATTACGTATCCTTATTTTTCTTGCAGTTTCATCTCTTGGGAGGTCGTGGAAACTTAAGGTTGTGAATTGAGGTACACAGCAGAAATCACTGTTAGGATTATCCCACTTCTAGTACTTTATCGGTCTTGACAAAGAATTTCTTCTTCTCAATAACATTCAGATATTGAAATTGAAAAAAACTCCAACAATAAAAGCATTAGCATTAGCCGATTACCTAAAAGTCCATAGCTATCGCCTTCAGCGCATACTGATGTTAGTGCCTTCTCTGACAAGTGGATGTCGGGAGACCAGCTTTGTGGTTTGGTCATGTGACATTTGACATAAAGCGCATTACTGCCACCTACTAAGAAGGGCATAACATGAAATGAGACAAACAGCCAGAGTAGCCAATTATTATTGATGATTAGCGTTTTGAAGGAAAAAAATACAAAAAGAAAGATTACATGTACAAACTTTAAACTCACAGAATGTTTTGTGAGCATCACATGGGCATTTTGGTGTTATTGGACAGAGACAGCGCGAGAGAAGACAAGAAACATGGGGATTGAGAGAGAGGAATGCAATGTAACCAAGGGCCCAGCTGAAATCACACAATGACATTGCAGTTATATGATATTGTGTAATATAGCCTACTGAGCAGCCCAAACTCATGTCTTCTTTTTTCCAATTCATTTCCCTTCCACTTGTGGTGAGATGGTCCCAGAGACATGGGAACATCTCTGTCATGACACCGAGATCATAACTGTAATCTCAGGAGTCACAGTGAAATTTATTTCATAACAACTCTAAAAACTATTCTGAGCCTTTAAGAAAAATGCATTCCCACAGTGCAAATGACAGCTATGGCTGACTATGAGCGGCATCTCAGCTCGAGCTATATTTACACAGGAATTTGATCAGCGCTGGAGCAGGGTGTCCTATCAACATGACCCGTATGTTGCACACACTTTTCACCTCCTCCGCCTTCTTTCTTAATGCCCTAGAGGAATTTGCTTCAAAGACAGGAAGCTTCCTTTCAGAACCTTTTTTGAGACTGGGGTGTTCGTTTCGTTCCCACCAGGCTGCAATTAGGAATTAGGAGTAACTGAATTAGCAGAAGTAAACCTGAATAAACCGATAACAAATGTGTAAGTGCCAATAAGACAGTAGTGATGAAGATGATGGCAATGATGATAGTAAATATAGTGCTGAGTAAAATCCCTCCCACCGTGCTTTTACTGTGGTGGACCAAATTACTTAGAGGGAGGCTGTAAATACTTGAGACTGAAGTGTTTATGAAGAGGCTTCTCCTCACAGATGATAATGGTAATTATGGGACTCATTTACAGGCATTTCAATTTTCTATTAAAAGGCTGATTACAAGAAAAGTGAGTTTATTTGAAAGTGTTTTGTATTTTGATATTTATAAGTAAGTGTACACGACTAAAAATCTGTTGTCAGATTTAAAACCATAAGTTATGTTAAAAAGACAATTTTATTTTTAGTTTAAGTCGCCAATTTCATGTTCGCCTAAGATAAACAAAAGCACTGAATTATCCCATCTCATAATGTTCTAGTTTATATGCTATAGTATAGTTCTGCAGCTGGTACACTGCACTCACATTGAATAGAGGTCTTAATTCTGGTTTGGAGGAAAAGAGTGAGGAAGTGAGTAAAAACTGCGAAAAGAAATGCATGGGACTTCTTGTGACTGTTGTCTGGTTAGTAAACTGGTCAAACTAGCTAAATATGCACTGATATAGTGTACAATACAAAAAGGCTGATTCAGAAGTTATGTTGTAAAATCTCAAATAGCTGAGTGAATGACATACTGTAAATTAATTTCTTTAGAAAAATTAAGCCATTTGCTTTAGTATGCTAATGTTTTAGGTTGTGATGCCAGCAGGGTTTAGCCTGATTGCAGAGCAAAATGAAATTTGATAGCTGGTTATATGCCAATGTTTTTTTAGATGGGGAAATTTAGATACTGTATGTTTTAGTTTTTAGTCATTGAGTGTTAATGAACATCTAATTGATGCCAAGTGTTGAGTATGACAGACAATGTAGTGTTTATGGTAGCATTAACAAAGCCATTTCAGGGATGAAGTGTAAACAGTGTTATACATACAGAAGTATCATGTGATGTCATGTAATGTATTATTAGTGTAATAAACACGGCAATTATTCAAGCACCCAATAGAAGTACTGTTGAAATGTTCATTGCTAAATATGTACAATCAGTTTCTTTTTGCAACACTATATTTTTTTGAACTAGAGAGATTTGATAACAAATACTGTAAATAAATAGAGCAAGCTGCGTGACTTCTTGTCATTGTCCTCTGGCCTCAGGTTGCACTTCTTGGGGCTGGTAACATGAGAAAGATACTGTATAGTAAATAGTGCGCAAAAGTGATTTTTTTTTTTCCATGCAACTGCTATTCATTAAAATCTACACCAGAATTCTGTGACTGGGCTGTTGTATGAGTTTATATATTATTTTATTATTTTATTATATTATTTATTATAGGGGCAAAGTGTCACTCGTGATACAAGAAGGGACCTTGCAGGGTCACAGTGAGATGGAAACCTTGAGACTGTGAGTCTATTTGTCGTTTTATATGATTTTTTTAATGTCGTTTTTTCTCTTAATCATGACTGACCAGAAAAAAATGAAAGCTTTCCTCTTTGTTCAAACACCTAAAACTTACCTTTTCCTGACAAGCAACCTCCTGTGACCTTGTGAATAATGACTGCTGTCTCTTAGAAGCAAAGGTGGATAAAACGTGACACTGTTATCACAAAGTGTGTGACTTTGACACAGGAGAACATTGTTTGCATGCTGTTTCCTATCAACAGTCAATATTAGCCAATGACAATGACAACGTCAAGTTTAACCATGACCAGAATGATTAACAGAGTCATCCAGCTACAGTACAAGCTACATGACTGGAATCACTCCAGTATCCACTGCGCTTGCCGGGTCATCATTCGCTTATGATTTGAAATCCCACAGCACCACCTGACTCTTCTCTTGAGTCACACCAGCCATAGAACAAAGAGAAAGCTGAGCGGGTAGCTTACAGTAGCTTTATAACAGCTTTTTCACTAAACAAAGCTGCTGCTGGAAATGATACCTTAAGAGTGGAATTTTTGAGCAGGAAAACCATAATACTGAGCTTAAAAAGGGTAAATTAAATACATTTGATAAATTTGTTGTCAGTGAAATTCATAACTATTTTTGAGAAGGCAAATGTAAATAGATTAGATTAAGCCGATAAACCATCTGTAGGCTTGAGCACATCATTATACCTGTTGACAGTAGCTAACCTCTATTTGAAAAAGGTGGCTTTTAATTCAGTTTCTTAACTTCTCAAATGTTGCTCTGTGATCAAGCTTAGCTGGAAAGCTAGTAAAAGGAATGTTATGTATGTAATAGCATGTGGTTAAGGAAGGTTTACTGGCTTACAGAGACAGAGGGTGCTGTGAAGTCTGTGTGTGTGTGTGTGTGTGTGTGTGTGTGTGTGTGTGTGTGTGTGTGTGTGTGTGTGTGTGTGTGTGTGTGTGTGTGTGTGAAAATTAAAAATTGAACCACAGACTACTTCCTCCAAAATGACCATACACTGAATAATCACATTTCTAAAACAGTTTCTGAACAATAGTGAACATTATAGCTTTCATTAAGTTTGGCTTTATTGTAGGGCTTTTTTATCTGACTACGAAAGATTTACCTGGGTGTAATAAACTGGCAACTGAGGGTAGCAACTCTCACGGCCTGTAAGTAGTGGTTCTGAGGGTGTAGATGGTTTTTACACTAATTCCAGTCTTGTGCACACACCTAAACCTCCTGAATTATGTCACGGCTGGCAAGTGGACCACACACATATCTTTCAGAACCTGAAAGTTACCCTTACTGCAGACAGCTCCTAGCTGATATTTGACTTACGGTCATTTAGAACACAGAACAGTAATCTTTAACTTGAAGAGACAGTTACTGCGTTCAAGGTGTTGACCATTAATAGCAAATGCAGTACAGGAAATCCCACATAATAAACACTTAAATAAACATTTAATCTTAGTAAAATCAACATCAAAAACTTAAACACTAAGGAGGGGGTTTGGGCTGGAGGGAGCTGCAACAGCTGTTTTCCAAGCAGCTTAGAATGAGCCAGTGATTGTAAAACATAGATGAATCAACTGAATCAGGTGCCTGAATTAATGCTATGCTCCAAATTGCTTTATCAGCTTCTCAATGGGTGATAGTTAGGATTTTACTATAGGACTTGTGAAAAATAAACATCAAGCTGGACGCTGGTTAAATTTTGGTACACACCATGCTGTCAAGGTGTGTTTAGTCTGTATTTCCAAATCAGGAATCTTCATTGATAAAATTTGTGCTTCGTACACTGTTGTCAGTCGTAAACCGACACCCACCTGTACACCATACACACCTAATTGGTGTGTATGTACACACCAGTTGTTGATGGATGGGGTTAGTGGCCATGCTTAACCCATAAGTTTGTTCCGAGGCCAGTGGCAGAAGAAAGGCCATGGGGTCAAAACAAGGAAAATGATTTATGTCCTGAGCAGCATGAGAGTGCAACCAAACTGATAAACCATGAAGTACGGAGCTAAGTCAAAAATGTCTAGAATAGAAGAAGAAAAAAGAAAAAGTGAAGCAAGCAAATACATGTGTAAATATCTCATATACAAAGAATGTGTAAAAGTTGTGAACAAGTATTTATTACAATCCTCACATTTTCTGTTAACTCATGCAAAGAGATATGGTATGGTGTCCTTTGTACAATTAGCGGTTGCAGTGGCTTTCTTTTATTTCTTTCTTTAATTCTTGAAGCTTTAATTGAAACACTGATTCATTTCTGCCTTGAGAATGCTAAGTATGCTGTAAAATATGCTGTGAAACCCAGAGACACTGAAGTGCAAAACCTTTCTATTACATCAGTAGATCCTCCGTATTTTGATTATTTTCGTCCTCATCGTTTCTGTGCTCATTATCTTTGTTGTCTTCAACTTTGTATGGACATCATCAGCAATTTTCCCTCATCTTCTGTTATTGCCATTAGACTGTACATAATTAGACTTGATACATATGTGAAATCATCTCTTACGTTGAACTAAATGATATTTTGATTCTGTCTAAGTGCTAAACAAATGTAACCTCAGAAGACCCAGTTTTCTGGAGCCTCAAGATTGAGCCTCCATTTAGAGACATTCAGTATGCACAAAGGGTTAGCATGTTTACTGAGGCCGCATTGAATCGGAGCATTGAAATGTTTGTTCTTCTACCGTTGAGCATTTAAAAGGAAAATATATCAGTGCTTTTGTTTCACTTCACCTCTCTACAACATGACTTAAGTCTTTTTTTTGTTGATGCCCTGCTTTAAGGCTTCAATAATTATGCTTTAAATTCTGAAATTCTTAAAACATCAATTAAACAAACACAGTTCATTCTACATTATCCAGTCTGTCTCTCTATACTCCTGTGTGTTCACACTTATATCCTCTTTTCGCCTGAAATGAGCTTTTCAGTGAGCTTAGGGTGTTTTCAAGTGTATATTATTTGCAGTGAATGTGTCATATGATCATAGTTATCAGTGCTGGTGGCCAAATTGTAAAAAATATGTAAGTGTAAGTAGCATTAGGTTGTTCTTAAGAAAACACAAGTTTTTGTTTGTAGTATCCATCAACATCACACTCAAGAATCAAGTAATTTTAGTATCCATGCTGGTATTTCCACACCTGTTCTGTTTGGTTATCGACATCATCCTCAGAAATGTTTACATGGGTGGGCACAAGTTAGTGCAAGTGCCACCCATATGAAAGAGGGATGAATTAATTATATTTTTGTGCATTTTATGTGCATAACTACAGTGCTAAGACTTCGAACACCTGGTGACTCAATACTGTGCTTGAACGCATCCTGTGTCAAAACAGACTGACACTGGAGCTGCTGCTGCTCTGCTCATCTTTCATCGTGTTTCTACCTGCCATCTGTCAACTGGACATGTGGTCCGGTTGCATTCTGGACTAATTATCCTCATAATCAGTTATTTATTGGCGAGTTCTTTATTACACAATAAATTAACACACCAGGTTCGGTAAAGTGCAGCATGACCTCCTGTCAGCCACCAGAATTAGATTTTCCGCCCGCAGGTCCATGTAGCGCTGATGATGCAGGATGACATCATCAAAATTGTCCAAAGAATGAGATACCTGTTGAAACTACTGTGTCAAGACTATGGCTGTGGTTGAAAAGTCAAATAAATGTAATTTTCCTAACCACTTTTCCTTGAACTCGATGGAAAATCCCATGAGGTCAGGGACAGATGTGAAGGAGAATTCATGAGAACTTAGGAAAAGACAACCGCAGTGCTAATAGAATCCAACCTTTACACTTGGCTGTGAAATTAAGTGGTGGCCTGCGCCTCAGCAGAGGGAAGAGCATTTTTCTGGAATTGCAGGCCATCTACCTAGCTCTTCTGCGCTTCCAGGCAGAGCTGAGGGACCACCATGTGCCGATGAGTATGGCCAGTACAGTACCAGTAGCATATATTTACAGGCAGGGGGGGCATGGCTTCCCTCACCTTTGCAGATTAGATCAAAGAACATTGGAGTGGCCACATCCACAGTTCAAGATCCTGAGGGCAATGCCCGTGCCATGTTCAATTCAATTCAATTCAATTTTATTTATATAGCACCAAATCATAACAGAGGTCATCTCATGGCATTTTTTATATAGAACAGGTGTAGACTGTACTCTTTATAGTTATATTTACAGAGACCCAAAATTTCTCCATGAGCAAGCACTTGGCAACAGCGGCGAGGAAAAACTCCCTTTTAACAGGTAGAAACCTTGAACAGAACCCGGCTCATAGTGGGCGGCCGTTTACCTTGACCGGCTGGGTTGAGAGAGAAAGAGAGAGGAGGGGGGGGTAGCACAGTACAGGTATAACATAAAGATATATAACAATAATGAGACTAATAATAAAACTAATAATTATAATAATAGCGTGAATATTAAAACTAAACATAATAATAATAGATGATAATCATAATAATTCAAGCAGTGGGTGTTAAGCAGGATCATAGGGGCAGTAGGTGGTTTGCAGTCACAGATCCAGACTCTGCAAAACCAGGGGGAGAAATACCTGCAGAAAGTGACAGGAAGAGAGAGAAGAGAGACGAGAAAGAACAAAACTACGGGAGAGAGAAGAAGTCAAATTAGTAATGGGCATTGATACCATATGAATGCATACAGATGGAGAGGAAGAGGAGGAGTGAAGGGGCTCAGTGCATCATGGGAAGTCTACTGGCAGTCTAGGCCTATAGCAGCATAATTAGGGGCAGTCTGAGCCAGCCCGAACTGTAAGCTTTATCAAAATGGAAGGTCTTAAGGAAGGTGTCTTCCTACCTGACCCAAACTGGGGGAAGGTTCCACAGTAGAGGAGCATGATAACTGAAGTCACTGCCTCCTATTCTACCTTTGGAGACTCTAGGAACCACAAGTAAGCCTGTATTCTGGGAGCAAATTTTCCTAGTTGGGTAATAGGATACTATGAGCTCTTTCAGATATGATGGTGCCTGACCATTAAGGGATTTGTAGGTGAGGAGGAGGATTTTAAATTCTATTCTGGTTTTTACAGGGAACCAATGCAGTGATGTTAACACAGGGGAAATGTGACTCCCCTCCCCAGAGAACGGAGGATGCATCCATAGGTTGTACATGAGATCTGGGAACACTTTAGTATAGACATAGCAAATCTGTTTTTCTCCAGGGAGAAGGCTCATTTTCCCTTCTTTTTGGGGGGAGATGATCCTCCTTTGGGTAGATATGCAATCGCACATCAGTGGCCACAAGGATTCCTCTATGCGTTCCCTCCTTTCATCCTTCTGCACCCACTCCTACAGAGAGTCCAGGTGGAAGAGGGGAGCCTCATTCTGGTGGCCCCAAATTGGCCCCAGATGATCTGGTTTTCAGCAATTGCACCTCCCGTTTAGGATGCCCTTGGGTGCTCCCTATTTAGCAGGACCCCCTGTTTCAGGCCCACAGGACTCTTTTTTTTCCCCTTCCTCTGGAGGCTCAGCCCTTAGGCCTGGCCCCTGAGAGAACCATGTTTCCAACCATGGGGGTTACCCCAGTCTGTGGTTAGCACACTGCAGGAGCCCAGGTTCCATCAACTAGGGCAGCATATCGCTTTTGTTCGGGTGTGTTAGTCATGGAGCACTTCGAGACAGGTGGATCGTCTCTCCCTCATAGTCAATGACATCCTCTAGTTCCTCCAGGAAATGTTGGAGGTGGGCAAGTCTCCCTCAACTTTGAGGGGGATGGTGGCAGTCATAAGGGCAGCCCGTGTTGGGCCTGGCAGAAGGGTGGTTGCTACCTTTTTGCTCAGTTTCTAATTAGCGCTCGTAGGGTTACTCCCTATCACAGAAGGCCAGCTGTCCCCCCTTGGGATTTGGAGCTGGTCCTGTCATCCTCTCCACTCAGAGAACCTTTGACTTCAAGGTAACTCCTCCTGGTTTGTTGGTAATAAGTCAGTGTGAAAACAAAGCAGACCAGAACTGAAAGCCAACAATCGATTGTTTTTTTCTTTGGTCGAGTCCAAGTAAAATTAACTTTTTTGTTGTTTGGTCAAACTGAGCCTATAATTACATCTTAAATTTTAGTACAGTTCTTCTGTCAACAGAAAGACAACCCTTCTAAGTAGTAAGCCACAAGTTCAGTCTGCTGGTCTTTACTCGTGAATTTGATCTACAGTTAGAATCAGGATTGTCACTGATGGAAATACAGAATCAAAAGGAGCAAAAAGCAGCCAGGGTTACCCTTTCTTCTGAACTCAGCTAAATCAGCTAATCATCTTAACTCTTTGCCCAGTTCCACTCAATCAACCCCAGCCTTCAGTTCATTAAAGTGTAATCCAGATGCTAACAGCTCTCTGCTGTGGAGGCCGTGCTCTGCATTCCCACTTAAACAGAGTGTTTACTACTTTGGACCTGTTTCTTTTGGTGTTAAAGTTTTTAATGAAGTTTATTACACAGACACAAATAAAAGTTTGAGACAGTGTGCAGTTCTTTACTTTAGACTATACACTGATCAGCACCAAAATAAAAACCGGTCAGCATTAAATATTGTGGCTAATCAGTGTATAACAAGGGTCTCAAACTCGAATTACTAGCAGGTTTTCCCCTATAAGGGCCTATTGCAAAAATGGTGGGAAAAACATAAACAATCAAGCAAGAAAAAAAGAACTCCAATATTTTCATTTCAACAGTAATTTTCAGCTATAAACACTCAGAGCTGTACACGATCTGTTTAAGTGGTCTTTCCCTCTCCTCTATATCTACTTTATCATACTGTTTTGCATGTTTTTAGCAGGGTAATGCTGCTGAGACTGATGAAACAGAAAGCTGTCCCATGTAAGTCCATGAAATATTAATCAGTTGTTGAGCTCTCTTGAAATTGTCTGTACTCCAAGTCAAAATTTCTTTAGGTTTAGACAAAAGCATTTTGGTGTTCTGTGTCCTGTGGCAAATAAGAGTTAATAAGAAGTCTGGCGCTAAAGCTTTCATGTTGACAGTGCAGTTAGGCATAGCTTTCAATTGTTAAATGTGAAATAAAAAGGCAATTGTTAAGTTCTGATTTTGTGGCTTTCCTATAATGGTAAATGATTACTATAGAATAAAAGACAAAAAAGGGGAAAAATCAAATGTGGGGGACAAAATGTATTTGGTAGTTGGATGTAACAATAACTTGTAAATTTGTGGGGGGCCTTTGCTAGGAAATTGTTTCATGGACTGGATGTGATCCCTGGGGCCAGTAGTTTGAGACTCCATTGAATAATTTTAACATATAATGTTGACAGTACATTATTTTGGCAGTAAGTATACAAGACATTGTGTATACAAAGGATGAAAATCACATCAGTGCTGACAATTAAAAAAAAAAGCTCCTCCAGCTCTAATGTACGTAATGTATGTTGTATTATGGGACATCAGTGTAATTCACTGACCTAACCCATGAATATAACATAAAATATGTTGATGAATATGTAAGATAGGTGGAGTTTTTTAAAGTGTGTTTAATGGTGCTGCAGGAAGATCTACTGGCTGCTATCAGCTCTTAGGCCTTGTTACTGTGTCTACACACAAGGCCTAGCGTTCATGTAGCAGCACATTAGCAGAGCTCAAGTGCTCCATAGAGTATCGAGTTGTCAGTTACCCACATTTTGCACCCAGAGCCCAAGACACAACCACAGTAGTTAGGGGCATAAAACAATAGACATGGAGCATAAAAATATGCTTTGAGTCACATTTATGAGTGTGTGGCATGACCACAATGTGAACCATTATGCAGCCTCTGTAGGCTGCATTGATTAAAACAGGAGTGTAATCTGTTCTGTGAGACGCGCATGAGATGAATGAATGAAAAATGTGGCTGAAGCACTCATTTGTAGACACACCATTGTGCTGACACAACTTCTGAATAACAACGCAAACACAACCCAAAACAACCGTATTATATTCTCCTAGTAAGACTATTATAGACACTGGCTTCAGAAAATATTCAGACCCCTTCATTTTATTGTGGTGTAAATTTAATTTTAAATGGATAAAATTTCAATTTTACCTATCAATCTACACTTAATAAAACATAATGACAAAGTGAAAACATGTTTTTAAATTGTTTTTTTTTTAGCGAATTTATTAAAAACCAAAAACTGAAATCTCTCATTACCTATGCCAATGAGGTTACGTTTTCACCTGTTTATTGGTTTGTTTGTGTGATAGGACATGGGTCAGGGAAGAAACCAATAATTTTTAGTGCAGATCTGGTTAAAGGGGTGGATCAGGTAATTTTTGATCACTTTCCTTAACATTGCGAAATGAGGCATTTTTTTTATTTGGCTTTGGCGGAGGTAGGAACTCTAATTAGAGCCATTCTAGTTTGCAATAGTATTCAGACCCTTTACTGTGGCACTCCAAATTGTGGTCAGCTGCATTCTGTTAGCTTTATTTTTTACTTCAGATGTGTCTGGCACTTGATTGGAGCCCACCTGTGGTAAATTGAATGGATTGGACATAATTTAGAAAGGCACACATCTGTGTATATAAGGTCCCGCAGTTCACATAGTATGTCAAAAACCAAGCCATGAAGTCCAAGGAACTCTCTGTAAACCACTATGATCAAACTGTGGGAGACATAAATCAGGACAAGAGAATAAAATCATTTCTAAAGAGGGGCAGGAATGGTATGGTTAGGGAGGTGACCAAGAACCCAACAGTCACTCTAACAGAGATTCAGAAGTCCTCTGCAGAGAAGGGAGAACCCATCAGAAGGACAATCCATCTCTGCAGATCCCCTTCTATCAGGCCATATAGTAGAGTGGCTAAACGTAAGCCACTTTAAATAAAAGGCATATGACAGCCCACATGGAGTTTGACAAACAGCATTTAAAGGAAAACAGAAACTGCTCATCACCTGGCTAATTCCATCCTTACAGTGAAGCATGGTAGTGGTAGCATCTTGCTATGAGGGGGACTTCTCAGCAACAGGGACAGGGAGACTGGTCTTAATTGAAGGAAGGATGAGTGAAGCCAAATATAGAGAGGTCCTTGAAGAAAACTTGCTCCAGATTGCTCGTGACCTGAGACTTGGGTGACGGTTTACCTTTCAGCATGACAATGACATGAAGTATACAGCGAAGACAATGCTGGAGTGGCTTCAGGAGTCTCTTCAGGAGCAAGTCTGTTGCTGTCCTTGAGTTGCCCATCCGAAGCCCAGACTTAAACCCCATAGAACATCTGTGGATGCTTACCATTAAATCTAATGGAGCTTGAGAGGATCTGCCAGGAAGAACAGGAGAAACTGCCCAAATCCAGGTGTGCAAAGCTTGTAACAATTCACTAAACTTGAAGGTATAGTTGCTGCCAAAAGGGGCTTCTACAAAGTACTGACTTAAGGCCCTGAATACTTTTCTAAATGAGAGATTTCAGTTTTTGATTTCTAATACATCTGCAATTCTTAAAATATGTTTTTACTTTGTTATAATGTATTATTGAGTGAAGATTGATGGTCAAAAAACAGAATAAAGTAAAGGGGTCTCAATACTCTCTGAAACCGATGTATCTTCAAAGTTATCATAAGGTTCATGGCAGAAGTAAAAGTTCCTTCTGAGGTCATAATTTTTTTTAATTTGGTTTTTGGCAAAAGATTTATGATTTATTCTGCATATAGAAACAACAGTAACTTTAATTAATTAGATGTCATTGAGATCAAGATCCCTCTGATCTCTTTTCTGTTCCTGACACCAATAAACATTAACAATCAAACAACCACACAACCAGTATACAAGAACACACTTGTAAATCCAAATGACCAACAAACAAGCCAAATATAGAACTAGAAAATGTGCTCAGTAGAGACCAGTGTCCAACAACATACACCAGACTTCAGAGGAAAAAATGGAAATTCATAGTAAATGATATGGTTCTGCCCCAAAATTCAATGGGTTCTTCCCAAACCCATGCCCCATCCCTCTACAAGGTTCGATGAAAATCGGTTATTTTTCTTTTTGTGTAGTCCCGCTTACAAATAAAAAAACAAATCAACAAACAAACAGACACAGGTGGTCACATAACCTCCGTGGCGGGGGGTAATTAATAAAATAGCAAATAAGCAGACATTTCTAAAAGTTGACTTGAGGTCACATTGACTGGCAGGTTTTTAAATAATTATAAAGCTCGTTACATAAATCAACAATTGTCATACATGACATACATATAAAGATTTACCTTTTGAGTACTTTGTGAACAATGTGATTTTTGTCGATAGAAGGATCAGAAAATCCACATGGTTTAAATGAAAATACTTTTGGCCATCATTCCTATATTATGATAACACTTTACTATCCAGTTTCTTTCCAAAGATTAGTTTTTGGCATTTTGTCTTTTATTTAATAGTTGACAGCCTAGGGAGAGACAGGAAACAAAGACAGAGAGAGAAGGCTATGGCATTCAACAAAGGTATCCCAGCCAGGAGAGGAACCATGAATGTTGTATTTATGTAGTTTGTGCCTATACCATTTGGCCACTGGACACTCTTTTCAGTTATCTCTTGCTGGGTATGGGGTTGTATTGCAGTGGAAACAGGAATCACTATCATCAATTGCATTTGCTGTGCAAGTTTGGGTAATATCTTTGATGTTTGCTTTCATTTTCACCTCTAAATAAATAGTCTAGATATTTAGAATATGGTTAAACTGTCTGATGGGTCATGTGGTTGCCCTACATGATCTTTAACCTTATGTGTAAAATCAGAACTGGTAGGAATGAAGGTCACAACTATGAAAATGAGAACCTGTTTGTAAAAAAATAATTTTGTTCTAAAAGAGAACAGAATACAATTATTTAAGTGTTTGTTAATGCTGTACAAGAGTTCAACTGTTCTACATGGTTCAAACTGAGTCTGACATCATGACCCCGTAGTTGAAAAAGGTTTGGGTGTTTTAGTTCATTTATTTTATGCAGAAATAAACACATAAATATCTTGATAAATGAAGCCCATTATCTGCATTCCTATTGTGTGTTTGTATCACCAGCAGAAAGGGTCGCAGTTCCTCCGCATTAACAGTCTGTTGCACCTCAGGAACATCTTGCTGCTTGATATGGCTCTTGATTTATGCGGCTGTCATGGCTGACGTTCAGTGACCCCTGAGCAGCCCAATAAAATATTCATATCTGTATGGGACACACCACAGCCCTCCACATCCTCCCTGGTATTTACAGAAAACACTGGCCTTCAAAGTAATATAAGCGGTCTCTATAAAGTGTCACAGTGTGTGGTTGGAAATCACTAGAGCCTCTGGGTTTTGGGCAGACTATAATCATTTGTGTAAATTGAACCCTTTGGAAAGCTGCAAATAATGTGTGCCTAATTGGGTGTAACTAACAAGCCTTTAAGGCAGTTCTATGCATTGTGTTTACAGCAAAAAATTCAGAAGAACCTCTTAAAAGTCAAGAGGGTCCAAGAGCGAACTAGAGAAAATAGAATTTACTGTAATATTTATAAAGGGATACTCTACCATAAATCAGAAATGGGATCATGTTACAGCTTGATTTGGTTTCGCCTTACACTAGAATATACTCAACGAAGATTTTAAAAGAATTGTTCAGCATTTGGGAAAATACACTTAATTTGCCTTCTTTTGAGCAGTGGTACATCCAGAATGTGGCTAATGACTGGCCCTGGAAATGTCTAGATGGGTTCGTGTTTTTTTAAGCTTACATTTAAAAAAAATATTTATATGGGGTGAAAAAACGGTGAACAGGTAGTGAATTTTAGTTTGCCAAGTAATCATGTCAGAATACTATATGGGCATATCAGCGAGCCAGTGGCCATGTGTCCATCAACTTAGGTAGTGAACATTAAACTCACATGACTGATCAGCTGTTTCTGTCACACTGCTATTTGTTTCAGTGTTGAAACATTGAGACAACACCTTGAAAAGTGTCCGACTGGAACAGACACGGTGGCTATAAGATCCCCCCCAGCAGTCATGACACCTCTAATTTAGTGCCCTGCTACCCCTTAACAGTGGTGGTATCAAGCACCTGCCCCTCCAATCTTGTTTTTTTGAAAAACCTTACAATGGACATTTGTTTTGCCATTGCTAGGTTAACTGTTGGTCCCCAGGCTACTCATTTTTAAGTTAATAAAATTAGCTACCACAAACTAAAATCACTCTCGCTGCACTGTGGTAGATTTCAGTTGGCAACGTTATTCAAGCAATTCAAACAGCAAATCCAGCACACGTCATACATGATTCAAAGTACAAAGAATTTTTATTGGTAAATAAATGATAGAAATGAAACCCCCTGCCCTCCGTTATGTTTCACAACAGTATGAAATGAAAGTGAATATGAAATCGGAGATAAAGAGATAAGGAATACAAACCATATATTAAGTAATTTTAATAATAGCAGATTTATTGCAAAAAAATAAAAAAAGAAAGCAATTGATTGGCTGGACGTAGTCAAGGAGTGGGTGGGCCTAGGCCAGGTTCAGAATGAGATAGTAAAATGGATATCAATCTCATGTGTTAAGTATAGAACTGAAGTCAAGAAGTGGTTAGCCTAGCTTAGCAGGAAGACTAGAAGCAGAGGGAAACAGCTATCCTGGCTCTGTCCAAAGTTCAAAAATACACCTACCGAAACCTCTAAAGCTTGCTGATTAATATGTTATATCTCAATTGTTTAATTTGTACACAAAAAGAAATATCAAATAGACAATTTGTCACCAAGTTTCCTAGAATGCATTTCACATCAACCCTCAGTAATGATAGCATATGTCCCATATAACATCATAATTTTCATTGCCATTGTTGTGTCACCAAAGTTAGATTTGAGAACCTAACCCTAACCCTAATCTCTCTCTTTCTCTCTTCAAATTAATGCAAAAACCATAATTATGCAGCATCTCGTATGATGTATAGAGGGAGTTTCTCTCAGCACTTCCGACTCTGGTGGACTTTATTGAAACCCACTGAAATTGAATTGAAACCTATTTTGAAGTGTCACACACCAAACGCCTGTGGCAATGCATGCAAAAAATTACAGACTACAGAGCCCAACCTACCACCATAAATAATGGTACTGATTCCCTGGCAAATTAACTAAACATCTTCTACTCATGGTTTGAGGTTACTGGTGACAGGAATATCAACCACCAAGACAATGAAGATCAAAAATGCTTAGCCAAGGAGCCAGAAAGACTTGCAATTACAGAGCACGATGTGAGGAGATTCAGGAAGATAAACACCAGAAAAAAATGTGGCCCAGACAACATCCACAGGTGTGTGCTAGAGGACTGTGCTAACCAACTAGCCCCAGCCTTTACCACCATTTTCAAACTACCATACCAACCTGCTTCAAAGACTCAATCATCATTCCTAATACCCAAAACCTCCTGCCCTTCCTCCCTAAACGACTAGTGCCAAGTGGCACTCAAACCCAGTGCAACGAAGTGCTTTGAAGAATGGTCAGAACCCACATCTGTTCCTTGACCCCCTTCACTTAGCATACTGTGTAAGTAGATCTACTGATGACGCAATCACCCACATCCTTCACACCACCCTCTCTCACCTTGAACAGAGGAATGGGAACTATTTGCGTATGCTGTTAGTGCCTACAGCTCCTCCTGAACAGGCAGCTCCAGGACCTGGGACTAGACATTTCCATGTCGACGGGTCCTGGACTTACTAACAGAGTGTCCACATATGGTAATGATGGGAAAAAACACCTTGTCCACACTCACGCTCAACACTTGAGCCCCTCAAGGCTGTGTTCTCAGCCCCCTGCTTTACTCCCTCTACATCATTGACTGCACAGCTATGTTCAGCTCCAAAATACTGGTGAAGTTTACAAACAACACAGTGGTGGTAAGCCTGATGACCAACAATGAGGAGAGGGCTTACTTGCAAGATGTGGAGAACCTGATAGCTTGGTATCAGGCCAATAACCTCTCCCTGAACACAACAAAAACAAAGGAGATGGTTGTTGACTTTAGCAAGAAGCAGGCAAGGAACTGCACAATCAGCAGAGCTCCAGTGTACAGGGTGAGCAGTTTCAAACACTTCGGGGTCCACCTCACAGAGGATCTCTCCTAGACTACTCACATCAACAGCATGATGACTAAAGCACATCGGATACTGTATAACCTCCTAACAGTGCTCCCATCAGGGAAATGCCTCTGGATCCTGAGGCCAAGCACTGAAAGACTCAGGAAAAGTGTTTTCCCCCCAGGCGGTCCGAATATTGAATGAGGACAACTAGACTTCTGCACAATTGCAAAGACTTTTCTTTAATGAAAACATTTGCACAAATTCACACACCTTAATTTGTGACAAAAGTGTTCTTTTGTTCATTTCTGTTTTTATTATCTATTATTATCTTTGATCTAAATCATTGTTTCAATTCTTTGGATATTATTAGTATGATCTGTGTCCTCTTTTGTTCATTTCTGCTTTTATTTTGATCATTTTTGTTTTGATTATTTATCTTGATCTCTTTTATTAGTTCAGTCTTATTATCATTCTCTATAGTGGACTGATCTGCTACAACACTAAACTTCTACAACACTGCCATTATTTACTGAGTATATTTGATGTCTATGTGACAAATAAACTTTGAACTTGAACTTAGTGTTCTTCGAGAGGCTGCACAGAAGTGCTGGACAAATGGATACACTGTTGTTTTACAAGAAATTGTTCCAACACGTTATTCTCCCTAAAACTAAAAGTTTTCAATTTTATATTTCTGCTTCTGTGCAGATTAATCAAACAAGACACAACATGCTAATAGGAGAGCTTTAGAGGTGATGGTAGGTGTTGGTTGGTATGCATTTTTGGAGTTTGGACAGAACCAGGCTAGCTGTTTCGCCCTGCTTCCAGGCTTATAGCTAAGGTGGGCTAAGCAATCCCTGACTGTGTACTTAGCACAAAGACATGGCATAAAAATCCATCTGAACATCTCACTCTGGGAAAGAAATTGAATGAGCACATTTCACAAAATACTGAACTATTCTTTTAATCCATGTTGCTACCAAGACACACTGTCTGGAGCTGCTCCACTGAAACAAATAGAGGACTTATTCTGTAAACTGTATTTGTCTCAGATATCACATCCAAATGAGTTTAATTTCATTGTAGTTGGTAGTTGTGAAGCAGAAAATTTGCACATATCCCAGAAAATCACCTTGGATACTGTGAGTGCCAGCTTATTCATTGGCAATGGAACAGCTCCAGAAAGTGTTGCTTGGTGGCAGAGCTCAGTCTTGGCTCTCTTGTTTTTGTGCCTTGGAGGAGACTTGTTGATATTTGCAAATTACATTTTCCTGCATGTGAATTCCATTTTCATGATAACAGAGTGTTATGTAAAGCAATCTATTCACACATTGCCAGACAAAGAGAACATTTTGGGTTGACTTTTCTCTGGTTGCCAGTTTACTGATCAGAAAAGGATACTGTTTATATGCAGGCATGTTGATGAGGGGCTGATGTCATTGTCTTTGATTCCCACAGCTTACCAGGATACTGCTGAGTGATTAACAGTCAAAGTCAGCCTGATGTACATCTGCCTCATTAGCCTTCCCAGAGAGAAATGGATCAGTCTTGTAACATTACTTCACATATTTACACTCCAGTAATTAGAAATTACAAAGTCTGATCCTCATCATTGCATCTTCTATCAGTGAGATTAATTGTCTTGTCGCAAGTGCATAATTTTATTGGCTAAGTGGGTAAGGCCATGAGGATAGAAAGTAACTGAGGTGAATAAGGCAATTAAATCATCTGACTCACACAGAACATTTCAATCATTACATTCTATTAACATATGTACAAATATGTATATATATATATATGTATATATATTTATATATGTATACATACATGTACAGAATATTAGAATGGAGATTACAATATTAGAAGAATGCAACTGGATCAATCAGATGACATATGGAGGTGCAATCTGTACAGTGTGACAACACTCTTAAGAAAAAGTATCCACTCAGCAAGTTGATGGGTCACATAACTGCCCCTCTTTCTGCTAGTTTATGCAAGCCTGGCAAAAGCTGTAAGTAGCAGCAGTACTTAGCATGTCTTTACTTGTAAAAAATTAATGACACCTGTCCATGGAATTGGTTCCCTTGTCCTGCTAAGGAGTTGGCCAGTCACGCCTACCAATTTGCATATTAAGATCCAATCAAAAATAAGAACACTTACTGTATCAAAAGCAGCTGTAAATGCAAAGGCCCATAGATCAGATATCATTATCCAGAAATGGGGTCTTTGCAACTGATGTTGATGTGCTTAAGTATACTGTATAATCAAAGTGAAACTAGATTTTAAATTGAATATATTACAGAGTCCCTAAAGATTATGTTTGTTATCTTTCGTGCACAAAATAAAGCATATCATGAGGGACATTGGGGACTCTGTAGGACCTGGTATTCCTGAAAGGTGTTTATCAGTTTCTTATATGCAAGCCAGGTGGAACCCTCTAGACTCATTTATGCTTGTTATTTCTAGTGTATCCTATCCAGACATCGTGCACAGCATAGCGATTTCAGATTAAGCACCAATGTACAGCAAGGCTGGCTGGAAACTTGTTAGCCTTGACTAGAGAGACAAAATTGTGATTAGGAAACAACAATTGATGTTACGATTTCCACCAATGCGACTTGCGGTTCCACCTGTGCTTCCAATAGTGGCCAGTCAACTAGTATCAACAGTAACGAAGAAAGACGAAAAAAGAAGGAACAGGACTTATCAAGCTAGCTGGAAAATAAAATTCCCAAGGGTATTCCCTATGAAGCCACAAAAAGTAAGGTTTTTTTGTGAGGTTTGCACTACCGCTAAAAACACAAGTGCCCTGCTTCCATCAACAACACACAAAAAAGAATGTTTGAAAGCTTTTACACGAGACAGTTTTTCTAGCTGGGCTAAAGCACTAGAACGATTCTGATACCACGAAAAGTCAAATCTGCAATGAGCTGCTACTAGCATTATTGACACTGCTAATGTGGATGTTAATGCTGCTGCTTCTATTTCTGCCAGTAAACAAAAGTAGATGGATGATGCCAGAATAGCTTTGTTGGCTATTCTATCCTCTATCCATCTTTTGTGTCAGGGATTGGCCATTCGAGGAAAATCAAATGTGTAGTCCAGTTACACCCAGTTACTAAACTTGCATGGTAAAGATATCCAAGAGTTACGGTCTGGCTCATAAGGAGAGCAAGTGGCTATCTCATGATATCCTAAATTAAATGCTGAGAATGCTAACTGAAGGAGTAAAGTTTGCTCAGTTTTACTCTTAGCAATGTACTGGCAGCAATACTCTGAGATCATGGATACAGCATCAACATCCTTTGATTGCAGATTTAGTCTTTCTGCATTCAAACACATGCAAGATGTTGAGGATTCTGTGACTAGAAAGGGCGAATACAAAAACATCATGCAGTTCCATGGGGATGATTTGAATGAAACCAGGCTCACATTGCATTGTGATATGTGAATGCACATAGCAAAATGACTAGCAGTTTACCTAGCTACTTTTCAAGATGTAGTGGACCTCCTGAAAGGCGATGAGGGAGAGCACTTGAGAACCCTGTTGCCAGAGATCAACAAACCTGTGAATTTCTAACTGATTGTCCCTGTAACATCCTGCAATTCAGCGAGGTCATTTTCAGGCCTGCGGAACTTAAGACCTACAGTATCCTTGGTCCACAATGGGGCAAGCGGACTAAACCATGTTTCTGTATTAAACTGTCAAAAGAATGTATTACGAAATAGGAACCTGGATGTAATCCCAGGTGAATTCATCAAGCACACTGCTGCAAGGAGTAACAATTTCCTCATAAAGAAGTGACATCAATGGTCAGTGAAAACAAATCCAATTTAAATATTTAGTGGCTTTGTGGGCTTGTCTGCTTTCTTTATGTGTGTAACAACGTTGTCATCCTACAAGTGGAGCTGTCCTCAGTGCTGAAAGCTACTTCATGGTTTACTGACTTTCACTGCAACGGGCAGCTCCATGTTCATAATTCCTATTAAAAACAATACGTATGAGTATTTATATATAATATAATACTGCATTTATATATTTTAAACTGATCTTTTCCAACTTTGCAGACGTTTAGATTCTTTGATGTTGTTTTCTGGTCCCATGGACCCAGGACATGTAGATATACAGTATTCTCTGGCTTGGATTATTTCCAGCCACGGTGGTGACGGATTTTTGTTGGATTGTGCACTTGGCCTGTGTTTATGTTCATGTGAGCGTTTTTACTAAATAATCTTGGTGGCATTGATTATTATTTTCCTTACATTTCATGGTGTGTATCTTTAGTTAAACTTTTGATCTCCAATCACTGTAAATATCTTACGAACATATTTTATTGTTTTAACAGTCTCACTACAACAATAGTTGCCTATATCGTGTCAGAAAAGGTTACAAAACAGAACAGCATAATTGAAAAAATGTAAAAAGGAAGAGAAAAAAACTTGTATTCATCATGTCCATGCCTCTGAAAATATTTTTGCTTTAGCATCAGTACTAGACTTGTGGTTTATTTGCTTTTTTGTGTATTTTTGTTGTTGTTTTTGTATTGCCTTGTGGTCATTTTTTGTCTCTGTCATCATTATGTATCTCCTTTGTGATTGTTTTGTGGTACTTTTTTGTTGTTTTGGTATTTTCTGCAAATTTTTGTGGTCATTTTGTGTCTCTTTAGACGTTATTGGTTATTTTCCAACAGGAAATGCTCTGACCAGGAACCCTTGCACCTGTGCATGATATGCCTGTTTAGTAATCTATGCATGTGTATGTGTATTGTTTCCTTCAGTGATACGTCTTTAAAGAAAATGGGAACTAATCCTAAACATTGTGCTCTATGTAAAGTAGCCTTATCTTTCAAAGGAGACCAGGGTTATACCTGTAATCACTAACTTTTTAATTTTGGGTATGTCATTTACAGGCTACTAATAGTTGTGTTTTCTGACATAAGGTGGAGTGAGTATCTGTCATAGCTGACTTTTTGCACTGGCTACAGTCCTGTATTCAGAAATTTCCTGCTGGTGACTTTTCAGAGCAGAAATTATCTGCAGCAATGAGTGCCATACAACAAAAACCCAAAACACAAATTGTAGTGAGACTTAACCATCCACAACATAGTAAAATAACTCAGTTTTCTTTTACATCACCAGTGTACTTGTACACACTGCAGCCAGGACACACATCACAACTGTTTGAAGGACAATCTGAAGCTAGACTACATGATGCTTCATTTTGAAGTAATACACTTACCTACAACTCTGTAGTTAGGACTTAGGAGAGTACATGCTTTCAGTTTAACCCAATTTATTATAGAAACATAGTTGAATATATTTATTCTTGCAGGGGCAACATGAACAGTATTATATTCTTGAAGCACAGCATTCTTCTTTTCGCATGAAGTTAATATGCTGTAAAAACTGTTTATAAGCTTTTCAAACTTAAAGTAGTTCTTTGTTCCTTTGCAACACCCATATGTATATAATAAAAAATGATTATATGATGAAGACTTAACGCTTTGTTCTAAATGTCACCCTGGACAGAATCTGAGGTCATTAAATATAAAGCATTAGTGCTGCCTTAATTATACACTGTTGGCTGTACAGCAGGTACATGTGCTCTGTGATGGATTTGTTGATGAGTTGTCAGAGCACAGAGCATTAAAGTGCAGATATATTATTAGTTTATTAGTACAGCTGCAGACCTCATCAAGGCATACAGTCTCTTATTTTCAGTATAGTATTTTGTGTTAGCAGTTAACAACACACACTTTCAGACAATCTATCCTCAAAGGCATTCATGGAATTGCACTCAGTTGTTTACATGAAACGACAGAAGTATCTGTGCTAAGAATAAAAATTAAAAAAAAAAAGCCAGTCTTGAATGCACTACCCCAACATTGTAAAGGTGTGGGGGAAGTGGTTGTGAGATGCTAAGCCAAGACTCAACAAACATTCTGTTTGCTAAATGCTAACCTTAACATGGCAACATTGCCATAGTGAAAATGTTTATATAAAAGTGATTAACATGTAATGTTTGCCATGTTCACCCTCTTAAGATGTTAACTTGCTATGTTAGCAAGTTAACAGCTGTAGTTTGTGTTAGATGTTAACACAAACTACAGCTGAGGCTGATGGGAATGTCATTAGCTTTGCAGGTATTAGGTGAAATTTTGACCTGATTATGGTGCTAGATGAAAGTCAGACAATCATCAAAGTGACTGCAATCCACCCTGTGGGGAACATGAATATGTGAAATAAATTACATGGCAATCCATCCATAAGCGGTTGAGATATTTCAGTTTCAAAGTGGTGGAATGACCAACACTGCCATCTCTTGAGCCACATGGCTAGCTTGGCCAAAAAGTGGCACACACCTTAAATTTCTGCCCATATGTACATTGAAAGAGTTGTTGGTTGCTGTAATTGTTTCACTAAGTCTGTACTGGTCACAATGAGAGACAAAATCCACAATCCTCAATCAGTGTAAAAAATATTCTGAAGTTCAGCTGAAGTCAATATGAGGCTTATGTCTGAGGGAGTCAAATCAAGTCATTACTTTCCAAAATTTGTCTTTTTGATACAAAATGTCCTCTTTGTGTTTTAACGGACATTGTATCCTTGCTGTTCATGATCAGATGTTCAGAGGGACACTGACACAATGAGTAACACAACACTTTGCCCACAAGGGCTGCCTCATTCAGTCTTGTCTGTATAATGAAAGCAAATTTGTAAGTCTTATCAAGAAAGCCTGATCTGTCATCTCACTTCCTGAAAACTTGGTTTCTCATCGCAACTAAAATAAGCCAGAAAACATAGGGAAAATCATATTCCTGTTCATACTTTACAAATAGCTGATGGCTGTCATGCTTGATAAATGTAATAACCTGCTTTGATAAAATGATTGCTGTCAAACCTGGCTGGGGAATGTTACTGACGGTAAATGCTATCTGGACACTTGCTTAATAGTTTCCAAATGTGGGTTTTGTAATAGTTTATTTCGCTTGAGAAGTAGGAACTTTTTATAAATTCATAGGAACACTTGATTTTTCAGTTTATCTGTAACTATGGCCAGAACAAAGGAGGAAGTCAGGTGATGTAGTGTAAAGAAAAACGAGGTCCATGTTAGCAGGAAGTTGGGCTGGATAGATCGATCGGACAAAACACAGGACTTTCACACAGAAGACCGCTGTTCGTTTCCTGTGTTTAACTGAAACTTTTCAATGGCCATTCCATAACTTTAACTAGGTGTTTAGTATTGTAACCATGATGACGAAGATCCTATAACCTTAATGAAGTACTTATTTTAAGCTAAATCACAATCTTTTCCTAAACCTAACTAAGTAGTTTTGGTGTTTAAACGTGATCACACCATGACCATTGCATAAGCTTAATCACATGTTAATTATTGTAACCATGATAATGAAGGTACGCCTGCCACTGTAGGGGAGCGGTCTCAGAAGATGCTCCCATGGGTTATATCAGAGGGTTCATGTTAGACAGCTTGTCACACATTTACCATCAGCAGAGAGCAGGTTTTACATCCTATTTTTGTCCATTAATGTCCCTATAAGTACAGTATGGAATGCATGAAGCAGTCTTTTAACAGATAAAACATATATACAAACTAAAGGTTAACAAAACTCAAAGTATAAAACAAATCCCATGACCAAAGTTTGGCCACCATGAGGCAAAACTGGTTAGCCTTGTTTTCTGTTACCTATGCAGTTCATGCTCAAGGTGACAGCAGTGGCTGTCTAGGGGACTTATAGACCTTGGAGAGGCTCTCTTACTGTTGAGTGCTTCCCTGGGTTTTTTACCATCTATAATAACTCTGTTTCCAACAATGCCATGTTTACCCACACAAATTTATTTGTAATGTCACAGAGTTTAGCCCTTTCTCTGAGTGTTTACTTTGAGGACCCAAACATATGTTTCCCCATGAGCCTTCAGTCTGTTGCCACGATTCATCCTCATCCCTGCATTAATAGTGTAGCAATACTATGTACACTGTACGTATATTACTTAAATGTACTTTACCTGCATGTGGCAGCTCCCAAAGAGAGGCTCCTAACACAGTCACATCATGAGAAAATGTAAATACTATGGGCCAACGTAATGTGTGGTTCATAGACACTTAGACTATGTAAAAAAAGCTGAAGAAAACTTAGTAAATCAAAGTTAAAAATTATACTAAACGTTGTATTTGAATTAAGAAAACCTCTTTTCTCCACACATCCTGTATATGACTGCCTTGTGCCAGTGTGTTGACAGTCATTTCCAGTCATTTCATTGTACATAGTTGACTAGTGTTGAAGCATGCAAGTTCTCTGCATTGAATGACAAAATACGTTGTTTTGTAACTGCCCTTTAGAATGAGATCTAGAAATGATCGCTGATCTGCTGCCCCGGGTTAACACAATTTATCCTTGCCTTTATGACACCACCAAAGGAACTCAGCACTGACTTTCGGAAGGAAACGGGGAACAAACAGCAGTCTTCTAACCTAACTCTACTTCTTTACTCCCATCATAACTCTTATGGCTATTAGAGGGATTTGCCAATTCCTGGTGCCCCATGTCTAGTGCTATTCTACCCAGGCACCTGCACCTAAGGTTACTGTAAATATTGTTTGAGCAGTCTTTGGATTTGTTAAGGCCCCTGTACACCTACACAGGTGTTTTCAGCCTCTTGGCAGGTTGAAGTTGTGCACGGCTATGCAGCGAATTACATGATGTCGACATACTATATGTCGTTACAAAAATGAGGAAAGAGTTAATTGTCCTGCCCTAACAGGTGTTAACAGGTGTCTGAAGGAGAGTCCTGAGTTGAAGTTTAATCAGGCACCATGAGAGAAAAAACTTGTGTTTGTGGACTATAGGTTTGTTGGGGGAATGTTAGGGGAATGTAGGCTACTCATTAGTAAAAGTTACTCTTTACAAAGATCATTATCAACTAAAGTGGTACTCCAAATAAAATCAGTGGAGTTCCCCTTTATGGATGATTGTCTTTATCATCATTGATTTTTATAAATGAGACTATTCAAAACAAAATATCAGATGCCTGTGTCACTCTAGCCCTGCTATGATAAAATGCAGGCTACAGCAGGCTGTGGTGTTTGGTGCCGTTGCTTGGCAATGTAGGACAAAGGATTATTGTTGTTTGAGCTGCATTGGGGTCAGGGATACAAGATATTATTTTAGGCACGTAAACAACTTAGCAGTGCCATTATACATATTGCACACACTGCTTCACACTGCATTTAGTGTGACTCAGTCTCTTATTCCGAGATCAGACTGCATGATATTTTTGGCTTTTCAGATGGGCGCTGTGTCAGGTTAAGGGATCATAAATCTTAAATTCTGGCCATGAATCTGTGAGAGTCATGAGTTTGCCATCTCTAACAATTTGCATGAGTTTTTTGGTACCACGTGCCAGGGAACATCAGTGTTCCACGTGACAGCTTCCACAACATCATTCCTCTTTCATTTCGTCATGCTTGCAGTTCTGCAGTACATGTGAGAGCACTCCATGCTGCTATTGGTGTCCCAGGTGCTGCGTCAGTTGTCTTCCAATAGGATGTACTACAGAGGGTAAAAAACCAGAAACTGTTGCCCTAAACGCACATTTTGATTCCTGATGCCCCACGTCTGGGACTTTATCAGGCTGACATTTTGTAGTCTGATGCTAGCATTAGAGCAACTGTGCAAGGTGGAGTTGTTCTGGAAAGGTTAATACAGAAGTTAAAGTTAAAGCTGCACGTTTGTGGCCTCTTGGACGGAGCGCAACAAGTTGAAAACACGACGTCTAACATATTAAAAGCCTTATAACGTTTTTGTGGTGAGTGTATTAACAGTTGGCAACAGAGCAACATTGGCACTCTATTAAACTTGTGTCTGTGTTGATCTGATCAGTGTAAGTCCAATATTCACTCGCCTCTGTTTTGTTGTCCACCAACCCCAGAGAAAAGTATCTGTCTCCCTAGTTGCTAAATGCTCCACTATGTTCACCAGCCAGTCTCTAACTTTGTCTGCTCTTTCAGCTATGGGCAGAGTTGGTGATAATTCACTTAGGGTTCATCACTATGAGCGACACCTTTCACATTACATATAGACATTTTTCATATAAAATGATTAATGAGTGCACCTTTAAGCACAAAAAGGGTTTTCTTCATGAAGATAGCAGAGAAGGAGTTCGCTCCTTGAAATGTCTCTTCACTGCTCTGATTTTAGCATACAGTGCAGGACAGCACATTACAGTACAGTGTAGAAAACTACAACAAAATATAAAACTTTAAAAAACAGTTACACAGAACTCGAAAGCGTTTGTTGTTGAGCCAAAGATTTGCTCGGGCTTCATCAGGCACAGCAACACCTGAAATACTGCAAGTCTGTCATTCCATTAGACTATGACTATTATTCACACTGTCAGCTCACAGGAACAAACTCTCCGTCAACAGTGCACTCCAAACAGCTAAGCTCAGGAGGCTGATTGCCATAGGAACAAAGGAACTTAGCAGCTGCTATGTTAAAGTGCGAGGAAGGTGGGAACAGCAAGGATACTGAAGTCTAAGAGCTTATATAAAACAAGGCAAATGCTCTTTGGCAGAATGTCTCCCTTGAAAAATCTGGCACTTTAATTTAGCCCTGTTGGTTGCAAGCATTATTCACTATTGGAAACAATGTGTACAGCTCACTCTTAATTGTTCTGGTAAATTAAGCATCAAAAGTAATAAATCAGGTTTCAGTTATTTCATCTCGTGAATCTTGAAAATTTGAATATTACTCCAGGCTTTTCTCTGCATCCTGCACACGTTTATCCCAGCCTGCTGCCTCTTTGATGAAGTGAAACTAAACTAATAAGTCATCAACATCATTTGGTCTGAATGTTAACTAACTCATACAGCACCACCAGCAACTAGCAGTGTAGTTGTACTGTTTAGACATCACAGCACTATGCACTGTGACTGGTTCGTTCAGTTTGCTGACAGACGTCTGGGAGTTTTTACTGTTTTTACTGAGGTAAAAAAGGCAAAAATGAAGCATAAATGTAACATCAGAGAACCGGAGTCCAAAGGTGACGGACAATGTTTAGTAGATGTTTTTGTAGGAGACAAAAAAAAGCACTTTGGGCTTTATTCCTTCCCCCTTTATTCACTTGTTAAATCTCTCCTTTATTTGATCATGATCAAGTTTTGATCTCAGATCTCATGATTTAAGAAAGCTGTCTCTTAGATCATGTAATAAGTATAATTCTTGTCTTTTAATTATTTATCTGTTCTACATGCTGCTGAAGTTCTTTACACTACAGAGCCCACAATAAGAATCCAATGTGTTGCTTTTCACTAACACATCGAACAAATTTCAGAAAATCTACAGTGTATTTCATGCTCCCTATGTGAAATATAAGTTAGTGTGGATTTAGGATCTGGATTTAAAGCTGTTAATGTGCAGCTTCTGGCCTTGTAGGAGTTAGTGTTTCATTTGTCCCGCCCTCCTCCCCTTCAGTTGGCCAGGCTCCAGCCCCAGCAGTTGTCAGTCATGTTGATGAGCTGTCTAACACCCTGTAACTGTGGTAAAAGCCATTGCAGGCCCTGAGGATGCAGCTGATTAGAGCCAGTCAATTATAAATAAAGCTTTGTGCCCTGTGTTAGTGTTAGAGCCATTAGAAAGGTTTGATTCCGTCATTTCTTCATGGCTTCTGCCACTGTTACTGTCGGATTTCTCTAAACTCAGTAACTTCAATTCCTGCTCAGTGCTGGCTACACATTTAAAAGATGAAAACTGTTACGAAAAATGGTTTTAATTTGTGAACCAAATGCAAGATCATAATTCCTTGGAAGAAGACAAGCAAAAGAAAAAGAGCTCTGAGACTGAAGTCATCATGACAATAAAGTCATGTCCTCTATAACATTTCTGGGAATTTGTACGTTTTGATGATCTGAGTAGTTTTCTCATGCTCTGCTACAGTTAACCCACTTTTTAGAGCATTTCAACCTGTCTGCTATACAGTCCACAGAATGTAAAAACAAAAACGAAATAGTTGCGTGACCCCAAGGAACGCATCATCATTAGCAGACGAATACATGTTGGCAAATATATAATGTAATAGTGGGCAAACTGAAAATGCAAAATGTTCAAATACAAAAACAGCACCACATGCTACAGGAGCTCATCGCTATTTCAGTCCAAAAGCGCTATCAGCAGTCACGTCAGCCACTGGGAGGAGTGCAGACGTTGACCAGGAGCCAGTGGATGATTGGAGAAAGATCAAGGAGGACATTCCCATCTAACACCAGAAACCATCTTTAAACAGAGACTGGGGTTACCTACTCCATCCATATACAACCACCTGTTATCATGTGACTAAAAGCTCAATACTAAAGTCAGATGATGACACTTAAACCATTTCCATGACAACTGACCAAAATCCATCTGCTGTACAAAGCCGCAAGATACAGTTGAACATTTCTAGGAGAGTGGACCTTTTTCTAAGAATCTTCCAAGAAACTGATGTTTCAAAAGTAAACCTTCAGTGTCAGATCTATTCAGCAGATTTCCCTTTAGATCTAACAAGTTAGAAATTTGTTGAGGTCAGCAGAGGCCAGCAACATTCAGCGATGGTGTTCTTTCTGAACATTAATGTCACTACTGTCTTAATATAAATTAAAATGATGTATGTAGAAGTTTTAACTTGTTCAAGTGTGTGTTACCCAGGCAATAAAACACAGTGCGATGCTGATGTTTATAAGACTTCTTAGTGCAGCTGCACATGGACAGTTGTTCCCAGGAAAACATTTCTGATTAGCTCTGTCTTATTCTGCTGCTGGATGATTAAAGAAGTACTGGAGGGAGCAGTCATAATCTGTGAATCACAGATTTGAAGAGTAAAGTCAGAATAGCCTTCGTGGTGGAGAGGACTGCAGGCAAACACAGACCCGTCACATCCCATCTTCAGCTCTTCCCATTAACTTTTAATCTGGAGTAGTGTGAAAATTCATCGCACTGTAATACTGCATGTTCCATGCCCTGCTTCTCCTCTCATCTCCTCATAAAAATGTATAATTTCCACCGTCATCATGGGAGAACTAGAGGACAATATTAATGTATTCTGGTGAAATTGGAATGCATGAAGTGCTCGGAGCATTGCCCGGTAGAGCAAGTACCATAAGCACTGTGATTACAGTGCTTGTCCCTTCAGGAATATTTCAGCACAATACAAGCTTTCTCTGCTGCATTTACTTCTGATAAATCTTATTTACAATGAGCTGCATGGTCCTTTATATACGATCCATCAACACTCAGAAGGCTGAGGCAGTCTATAGGGAACACTGCTTACAAAACATTCTAGATAAATAATGGTCCTTTTAAACCAATCTGAAAGCAATGCCACGACAAACCAAAATCAAAACCAGTGACGGTAGCTGGACCTTAATAATGTATTTGAGTTCTGAAGTATGAGGTTCCACAAAACCAAGGAAAACACCTCTTTGTGCTACCAGTTCACTCGTGACTGTATTTTCTTCTTCCTCTCTTGAAATATTCAATACTAATCTGCTCTCAAAAAAGTAACTAAAAATGTTCACATTGATTCTTTATGGCTTCGGTAGTATGAAAAAGACAGGAGAAAACAGTGAAGCCTGGGCCATAAGCCAGGTATTTTAAAACTACCGTTATGATGAATCTCAGCAGGAGATTTAGACAAGACACCAAAAAACAGAAACTGTTAATATATATATATTTTTTTTAATGACCATTTTAGTTAACTGTTCAATTGTGTTTTCTGAAAATTGTATTTCCCACAAAGATTTAGAGCCTTTCATTTTAGTTTCAAAGTATTCACCACTCTCATTATATTATTTATTTATTTGTTTGTTGGGGACTTCAAATTAGTCAAATCTAAATACAGTACACTGAGCCTTAAACAGCCTATAGAACATCAAGCTAGTTTTTACCAGTCTTGACAGTGTGGCTGGTATTGCATTCACCTTGAGTCTATGAGTGTGTGTTTGTGTGTGCGTGTGTGTGTGTGTGTGTGTGTGTGTGTGTGTGTGTGTGTGTGTGTCATCATGGCAAAATGTGGTCTTGGAGGCACCTACTGTAGTGGGAACCACCAAAGAGGTGCTTCCTGAAACTTTATTTGTTTGTAGTTGAGATCAGAATAAAGGCCTAGTTCGAAGATGGGCGTGGTCTGAACCATGACTACTGAGTACTCATGTAATAATGAAATAATGACTATTTAGTACTCATGGATCTGAACATCAGCAAGTTGACAGGCATAAAAGCGGATCCCATCGCCATATGGTCTCAGGGAAATTCTCAGGTACAATCAATGTAAACTTTTGGTTGTTAAGACCCCCACATTTTCTGGGAATTTAGTGGTGGTGAAGGTCCATATCTTTTTTAGAGATAATGAAGCATTTTATTCAAAGTGTATAACCTAATGTATATTTATGTATCTGACATCAAACTTCCATCAATCACAAACAACTTATTTACAAAAACTTGCAATAAATACCATTGTCTTGACACACATCCAGTACAATCCTAAAATATGCAAAATCACCTGATAATAAAGTGAACTCACATTAATCCATATACTAACAACTACTGAAGTCAACTACATCATCATTTATTGAGAACTATTAGTAAATACTGACTTACACTTTTTTTTTTAAACTTAATTTACAGTTCTCTAACTGATTTCATGGGGACTTTCCTGATAATTTCTTGGAAAGGATCTTGTATATAATGATTAATTCCTATGATATTTCTTGGAAATGTAATTTGGAACTATAATCATAAGGGGAATGGAGAAAGTCCATTGTCAACATTCAGTGCCAATGCAGGAAGCAGTAGACCCTACAGACAGAGTATTGTAGAAGAAAAACTGTTAAAAAATTATATGATAATGGTTCTTTAGAATTATAAAGTATCAGCATTCTGCCTGGTGAAAGGGCTGAGAGAAATGATTATCAATAATATTGAATTATTATAAAGATAGTTTCATATTCAGCAAAATCTTTTCTTTAAAGAGCAAAGACAAATCAATCGCACATTAGAGGAAGATAAATTAACTTGGTCAAACTGCAGTTTTCCTTCCTTCCGTCCATTTTCTCTTGAATATCTCATGTCTACATTTTCAAGCAAACTTTTCAGCATGTACCTACCATCTGCATTCAGTAAATGGACTGCCTTAGTGAAGGTGGAAGCCCCCTGACAATTCTAATGTCTATACTTAAACTCCAGCTACATTTAGGCTTAATTCAACATGCAACGTGGACTTTCAATATCTTTTATGTATGTAGTATCAGTCTTCATTTGTTTTTTGGAAAGTGGAGGCGGAGTTTTTTTTTAATTTACTGAGTTCATTTACCGTACATGCATGTGAGAATGAACAAAAATACTGTATGCACAAAAGGAGAGGACTGTGCTGGTGGAGGCAGCTGAGGCAGCAGACAGTGTTGGCATTGGTGTATCAGCAAAGTATAGTGAGTATAGTCAGGTATGATCTTCACATTGTACACCTGTATGAATATGATAAGATAGTAACCAACAAATTCAGCTTCAGTCTGGATACCAGGGTCCAGAGGTTTGGTTGTGTAGAAAGAAACTTCTCTCCTTCCTCGGTGTCGTCAATGTCCTACTGATTCACTGCAGTGGAAACAAAAACCTGGGCACCTGAAAAAGTTGCAGAGAATGAAGCAGGGGCTATTTTTCTGAAATTTAGCACTTTGTTGTGTTGTCACAAAAAAAGTGACAGTTATAGTTACCCACAATCTTTTCAGTATCAGTCTCCCTCTGCAGACTTAAAATGGCTATAAAAGCCTTTGCCTACATTTGAATCAGAATCCAGGCCTGAACTTTTTATGGCTGGCAGATTCATATGATAAACTCAAACCAAATGGGATCTACATCAATGGTGCAATAGATGTTCTTAAGACATGATCATCTGAATGCATTTTCAAAAAGATACCCACGGATAAAACAGTGGTGGGGATTTTTAAGGAAGCAACATGCACAGATTTGGATCAACAAATTTCAAGATTTAAAAGATTCTGACGACTTCTCCAATGACTTCCTAGACAAAAGTCAGATACAATTCAAGTCTCGAATTAATAGAGATAAGAAATTTGCAATTTTTTTGCTTTAGATATGTATAACTCAAAGTTGTGCTATTATTATATTTAAGTTGTTTTTGTCCATAGTGCCCTATGCCATAATACTGTGGCATCCAGCTCAATTAATTTATTTCATAGGTCTGACAACTGTTCCATACTAGAAGCAAAGGAGGTCATCCTGGAAAGTGTCTTGATAAGATCCGACAGCTTCAGTTATAAAAATGGGAATCATTTTGCTGAGTGGGAATTTACTAACGATCTGCACTAGGCTATTCCCATCTCTTTAATTTAAATCTTGTAACGTCTACACATGCCTCTTTTTTGTTCAGGTCATTGTAACTTCTGCTAGAGCAAAATAAGTAAAGTCCCATTCTGCAAGATGGTTCCCATTTTTGTGACTATGGGTGTTGGATCCTATGATGACACATCCCAAGCAGATATCATTGGGTAATGGCTCACTATCTTATACTGTGGAATAGCTGTAGCCGACAGGACAGTTCCCTGGGGTTCTGCTGTTGTTTCTCTGCTTAGTGGGACATCTGGGATGCACAGTGGGTGAGAGAGGGGTTTCTTCTCGGATGGTTACACAAGATGTAAAATCAATAATCTCAACAGCAGTAGAGAAAAAAGCATACATCTTGGTAGTACTTTGCTCAATATCTTCCACGGTGTGCGTCTGCTGTTCACTGTCTGGTCTCTTCTGTGTCACCTGCTCATCATCTTCTGTTGTGTTTTCTGTTGTCTATGGTCTGTTGTGTTTTTGTGTTGCTCATCTAACTTTGCTGCGTCTGTCTGTTGAACACCTCATCTCCATTGGTCAGACTCTCTGTGAACAAGTAAAATCTTAACATCCTCAATCTATGTGTCTCATAGAGCTCTCCCACACCCTCAGCAAGGTATGCTGCCTGAAAGTCAACAATGTTATGACTGAACTCCTCCCACTTTCCTTTTTTTCGAAAGGGATAGCTTTTTAACATGGGACAGAACCTCTGTTTTTGTTGCTTTCCTGGAAATATCAAGAACTCAGGTTCCTCCACCACTGCGTTTTCTCACTTGTCTCTTGACATGTATCCACCATAATTCTATTTTTTCTTGTCATCTCCAGGGCCCTTTTATTTTTTTTATACGCATCTTCGTTGGATGCATAGAATGCTCCTCCTCAGAATCTCTATCTTTATCTTTGTTGCTTTTTGTGCCCATCTTTTTTTTAAGTTTTTCAAATAAGGACAGTCTTTTTAGATCATCTCCACCTCTTCTCTGTTTTTCCATACTGAAACGCCTTGTAGCAATCACCATACGCTGAAATGTAAGCAGCCATAGTAGCATAATCTATTTCTCCAACTACCGAGCTGTCAATCTGTAATGAAAATGAAACAATACATTAAGATATATTGGTTATCTTAAGTTAAGAGAGGGCTCATTTCTGTGCTGAAATTGCGCTTAAATCCAGGAAAGCCATTTACAAAGGCCCAATCCAGATGATGAAAGACAGGGCTATTATGAGTGAAAAAAAACAGCTGTAGCAGGCAATGCTATGATATAGCTATGATATAGCTATCAGGAATTTATTCCTTCTGCCAAGCTTATAATACAACAACAGTACCTTGAAAAAGTACTTAATCCTGTTCACTGCATTTTTTATTTCACTGTCTTGCTATTCTTTTCACATGCAATCAGATGGGATTTATTGTCATTTCAACCCCAAGTATCCCATATCATCACAGTGTAAACTAGACACATCATTTAAAAATTTCAATGACAAAAATGTTTTTACTAACACTAAAATATTCACCCTTCGGTTTCATATGGGGTATATTGGTACACATGTTGCCTCATCATTAATGCATTACTTACAGTTCAAAAGGTAGTAGTTAATTAAACCTTTTGGATAGCCTTTTCATTTAATTATTTTTCTTATTATTCTCATACTAATTTGAAGAATTAAGTCTTAATTCTTATTGTATGGAGTACTGCATGTAGATATGACACTGTGAATCTCAAATAATATAGTTTCAAAACAATATCATATCACAACAAAATATAAAATGTGAGGGAGCAATGTTTAGTGTATTTAATCATTATTTCAATTATAACAAGCCAGCACTATGACTGCAGGTTCTACTCTAACCACTGCTACTAGTCTATCTACGGTAGAGACCATAATATAAACTGAATCTACACTCAGCTATACCTATCAACATCATCCTGTCAAATGTGAGGGTAGATGATTAGGATGCATTGTTGGGGGTGGTGCTTGACATAAAAAAAAAAAAGGAAACACTGTCAGTATGAGAGAGAGGTAAAATGTAAGGATACATGTCAAATCTACTGAGATTCAGTGGAATGTAAAGCAATGTAGTTGAGGCTTTGAAAATAATTTTTAAAAACTGTATGTATTACAGGAATGAATGAGCTATTACAACATCCTGCTGCATTTTCTGAATATTCTGAAAATTTTTGAATACCTTTTCAATTCAAACCTAATTCAGCTTTCTCTTTCAATATGTTTTATCTTTTATATGATTATATGCTTTGTTTCCTGAAAAAAATTGAGGCAGTTGCCGATGGTTTTAATGCTTTTTACTTTAAAAATTTCATGTTTTTCTTTGATGAATCAAAACGTGAATTTGTAAAACATTGAACACTGTTGATTTAGGAAAATGTCATTTTCTTGTGCTAATGTGTTTCAGAAAATACATAGGGTAATTAATGGTTTAAGGTCAACACCTTATAGTCCCATGTTAATTAGCTGACCTCGTCCTGCCTTCACTCACAATATTTACAGTTGTTTAAGCTCCTGGACATATTGCTGACATACACTACTGTTTCTTTGCGGTTTGTTCCAAACATGTGGGAGAGAAGCTGAAATCAATACAATCTTCTCTCCCAGGAGTCCTCCATGACTGACCTGGCTCTTTTTCTTTGTGGCTGTCCAAGCATTCAATCTGTCTTCCACTTTAGTCAAAGAGCTCTCATGTGCTCCTGGCCTTGGAACTGCTGAATGTCATGACCCTTTATTACGTGGAGTTGGGAGGATCTTTGAGCAGCTTCTCCTCCTGCTAACTTGTAAGTGACATAGCAGCGTGTGCTGTCTGTGCAGAGAGGAGGTAATTTTGTAATGTGCTGCATCGACCTTAACTTTAAACTGACCCACTTAAACTTGACACCGGGTTCTCGCTTTTTTTAAACCAGCTTGGGTCTTGTCTAAAATGCCCACCGAGCTACTTTGAGTGTAAGAGCACTGCAGATGGAATGACCTGTCTCTCCCACAGCAATTTCTACAGTAGCTCTGGAAATGAGCTCTTGCAGCTTTATGTTTAACACTGACCAGACTAATCCAAGGCAGCAGTTTACACCAGAGTAAGTGGTCCTTCACTGTTGGCACTGTAAAGCAAACTTTAGCCATGACATAATCATTTGTATTTCCACTATGCTGCAAAAGCAACTAACAAAAACAAAAAAAAACAAAAATTGTATTGCACCATAACTATTGAAGATCCTCTTTAGGCTACAGAATAAGGTGCATTAAAATATCAATACATACAATGCATTTATACCTTTTCAGGTGAGAAGCACACAAAGTCCTTATGTCCAAACCAACAATAAATCTCTTCTTTACAGACAGCCACTTTGCAGCCTGTGCTTACAACTGATTATCAATTACAAATACCTGCCACCCTATAGCTTTAGAGAATCACATTAGAATTCATCAGAAAAGAGGACAAAACTCAGACAATCACACAAAAATGAATAACAATAAATTTAAATTTTGGACATCACAGCAGATGTCCATAGAGCTTATGTAGCAGATAACTACGGAAATTAAATGGCCTGCACTTCTTATATAATTGACGCAGAATAATGCTTCACTAAGGCAGGAGAACTGATGTATAAACAATATTAACTCCACAGCAGCTGCATCTCACAAACACATATAAAAAAAAAGAGGCAAGAAGAAAGCCTGCACAGGTTTTGTACACAGTGTAGCGCACACACAAAAAGCTAAGCTGCTAGGCAAAACACCTGTCTGAACATCATCCTCCACAGTCTGCTCCAGGTTCAACTTCTCTATATAACCAGTCCGTTCACCCTGTCTCTCCACAAGGTTTTCAAACATTTAGCTGAATGAGCTCTGCAGTCACAACATGGATGGTCAAAAAAAGCAGAAAGGTGGTGCAAACCTCACTGAAGTTTCTAAATGAATGTGAGTGTAGGGTCCACCGTCACTATTTTAGCATTTACCCAGACCCGATATGCACCTGTTTGAAACGGAACGTCACAGGTGTATTTGATTTGATCACTTATTGTGCTGGCCTCGTGGTGCATTAAATTAGTGATTAATTAAGGTAGATACAACCTGTTTTTCAAGCTGTGCCAAGGTAACGCTAATCTTAAATACGGCCCCATAATCACACGGTTCTTGTTTTTACTGCATTGTTGTGCATTTTTCATACTATTCACAAACTGCCATGCCTGGCCCAGCAGTTTCCCATCATGCCTTACTAGACCTCAGGACATGATGGGAAACACCTGGCTCTCATCTGATCAAAGAGCTGATTGGTTATAAAACGTGAATGAAGGTTTATTCTGTTAATAGAATGAGTGTTCTGTGGTAGATAATGACTTTTATAAACCAGAAAGGCTGGGTACATTCAGCTTACAGTATATTACAGGTAGTTCACTTAGACTGCAGAGAATCTATGATAGTTCCAGTCTATAATATGAAGATTACTGATTTAGTTATTTAAGTATTAAGCTACAGAAAAACCTCTTGTACCTGGAATATGAAATTCTTAAAATAACATCTGTGCAGATGCTTCAGCTCTGACAGTCTAAATATCTGACAGATCAATAATGAAAACTATTCTCTTGTGTTTCTTTCCACTCCCATTGTATCTTGACTGTTGATTAATGTTTTGAATTTATTATTGTAGTTTGAGGGGGGCGGCAATCAAGTCTGGTCAGCTGACTTCTATACAGCAGCAAACTGATATGATGTCATGCTACACATGACACTTCACGGAATATGGAGGTTAAACCATAAACAGAGATCAAAGATGGCCTATATAGCATTTTAATTGTCTACACTGTCCCACAGAAGACCATAATTAAGAAAAACTAGAGACTGAGTACAAGCTGAATAGATTGGTCTGATAACATTTTATTAAATCAGGGTTAGCTCCAACGGGATTCGAGTCTTTCTGTGACTTCTTGTTGATAATGTGAAGCCTGCTGGAAAGTGTCCGTCAGACTGCAGCTGCAGTCAAGATGGACAGCTGCAGCTTTTTGTCACTTTACTCTGTAACGATTGCAATTTCAAATATTGAGAAGAACTATACTTCAGATACAAAATACTTAAGTAAGAGAAAATAGTACAAGTACACAAAAATGACTGTGTTACAGTAATGAGAGCAAATGTAACTTGTTACTTCCACCCCTGGGTGGTGGTCACGCTTAAATAAAAAATAAAATGCTGATTACCAGTATGAGACAGTAAATGAACACAGGAAACTGATGCTGATGATGTTCACACCAGCCTTTAAAAAGGAAAAAAAAAATGTGGCTTATGCAATTCAGTGAAATTCCTGCAATGAGCAGAATGCTCAGAGAGGTGAAATACTGAAAATCTATGTAAATTTTACACATACAGTTTGATTTTAGTGAACTTCCACGCGTTGATTTCCTCCATTGACCAGTGTTGTAGAGTGCAGGACAGTTTGATTGATATTTCCCCATAAATAATTCACAGGGCTAATTCAAAGTGAATAAGAAAAGGGATATTTGTGTGCAGTTTGAATTTCAGCAGAACTGGAAACAGAATAACTAAGCTGGTAATTCAGGATGTGGTACCGTGGATCTGCTGTTGGAATTTATTGGAGCTCAGCAATGGGTGATTTTTTTTCTAATTTATAGTGCAATGGCAGTGATACATATATTTGTTACCAACGTATTTTATTGTCATAGCTGTTGAGGCGCACATGCAACGTTTAATACCTTGTTGCATGATTCCTGTCTCTCTCTTTCTATCTCTCTCTCTCTCTCGCTCTCTCTCACTCTGCTGGACCGGTGCACACAGAGTGCAATCTGGAGCTTGTTATTGATGCTCCATCAGCATTCAGCACAAACACACTTTTCATTTGGTTTCTTGTTGGGTTGAACTTGGTGAAGCTGCTCTGTGTTTTTTCTCAGCTCTAGTTGTTGGAGGCTAATTCTCGTCTAAATATACTGTTATGGCTGTGAGATTCCACTGCTGCCTTTGTGTGCCATGTTTGTGTGTTGCCATTGCATCCTACAACATGAGCTTTGATGTTTCCACAGCTGTAATTGCTTTAATCTGCACCTAATTGAAAAGCTATACCATCCTGGCAACTGGACTTTTGTGAGAAAAATCATAAAAATTATTTTTGGTTGTTAGTTGATATTTTCAGTAGCATCAAATGCTTTACACGGTATATCACATCACTTCCTATGTCGTGAGGACGTGCAGATGCTACAAGCAGTAGTACCAAACGATACTAACCTTACTGCTACCTCCATTGTTGTCACTGAAGATTCATCACTAAGGCAAAATTGTTGCATATGGACATTATTTGTTTGAAACAGGGTTTAGTAGGAATATACTATCTTAGCCAAATGGTTTTACTGTAACATTTCTATATTTTACCCTGGGGATTATATTTGACATTATTAAATTTACACTAAGATTATTGAATTATAGTTATTCGTCTTCTTTGTATTTTCATTTTAATGAAATTGGTTTCTAAAAGAAATTAAAGGGTACGCCGGGGACTTAGCACTGCACTCCTATGAAACTGTCAGACTCATAATGAACCATCCAACAATAATGTAGCAGAACCAGAGATATCAACTTTTTCATTCCACAAAGTCTTCTTCCTTGTCAAAACCTGGCGGCTACATTACCCACAATGCAACTTGGCCACAGAGTTCAGTCAGAGATTCTGTTGTGTTATGCTTTTAGCAGATAATGTAGCCTGCAGCTGCAGAGATGAGGAGCGGGCTACAGAGGTCTGGTGAGCTCACTTCTTTCTAACCCCACAACCCCAGATTTTTTCACCCCAGCCACCGCTGACTCAATTAAGTGACATAATTTGATCATTTATCAGACTTCACACAGTTCCCTCCCTCTGGAGACACTAAAGGCTTGATACTACTTTTTTCACATATGCAGTAGTCCTACCAAACATCTGGAAACATAACCTGCTGTGTAAAATCAGTAGTATTGCCCAAGTTATTTTTTCTATATTTGATATGATGTATACACTTTAAGAATGTGTTGTGGTTTTATTACATACAGTTATGAAACATTTGTAATAAACCTTTCTCTGAAGATTCTATTTGTGGTGTGGGTTGTCATAATTCAGCTGCCGTTATATAGTCATTACTGCTGTACAGAAATGTATTACTACTAATGGTTATGAGGCCTTTCCCACAGTGTTCTCAGTGTCATTACACTGCTGTAGCCGTTGAGTTTGATTTTTGGAGAATCTAGGACAAAGCCTCCTTGGACACTGTACCTCTGGAAATGGCACAGCTGAAGTGAAAGAGGCTGGAGGAAGTCATTACACACATTGTAATTATTAGCTAGAGCTGAATTATGGTTTCCATATCTCCGGAATTCTCATTTCCATGGAGAGTTTAGATACAGAGAGCCGGAAAAATATTCCACATTAAGCTCTGCCAAAAACACAGGAAAACTATTTATTAATGAATTAGGAAACACAACGGCTTACAGTAAAATCTAGCTTCTTTAATATAACATTTCTAATTGAATTTGACAACTTCCGTGATGTTGTTTTGAAACAAAAACTTGCTCTTATGCCAGACATTTTACTAAAGGTCCAAGCAGATATGACATTTATTACTTGAATTCAGCAGTTAAATGAATTTCTGCCTCATGGCTTACAATTTACATATATTACATAAAAGAAAGTGGATTGCTGATAAAACACACAGCGATAGACGGAGAGAACAGCCGAGCGACAGAGTTCTCTGGAAGAGCCTGTAGAAATATTTAGCGTGATAAGAGTTTTCAGAGTAACAGAAAGAAGGAGATTCTGCCCTCATTTTACACTTTCAACATCTAACTCTGTGCTGCCCGTCTGTCTCATGAGGAAGTAGACAGTCATCATCAAAGACACTATCTATTAACAGAGAGTCACATCACTGGTCTTCACTGCTGTTATCTGAAGTTCACCTTGTTTTTCACTGAATTCATTGATCTCTTTTGTCACATAGACATAATGAAAATAATCAGAATATACTGTATGTGACTAAAGTCATGACGTTCATGTGAGGCTTCTAGACAGCAAGCAGTTGCCGCTGTGTGTGACATCTGTGTGTGACATCCGTTCTTGAATCGGTTTCAGTCGAGCACAACTCCCGGCTACCTCTGATCCTGGCAGCTGAATAATCTCATCATGCAACTAAATTGAATGGGTTGTAGCTTAAAATAGAGGAAATGGTTACTATAATGACACAATTAATATACCAAGTTTTGCTAACTAGTATAATCTTTTTTCTCTCTTATCAAACTTTATCACTTGCATGTGTATAACACTGAAAAAAGCCAAAAAGAGCAAAACAGGGAGCTGTGCATTACTGGCTCTTTGTACTCAATTAATAAACAAACCATAATTTTTATTTTTTAGATTTTCTTTTGTTTGTATTCATGCGTTAACAATCCCCGGACTTTTGACGCTGATACAGTCCGATATTTGGTGGTTTAAAAAAATCAGATAAAGATACATCTGCTATAATTGTTTTTAACAATAACACGTAACACAAACCTGTTTGATGAGGGTTTCTAAAATTTGGTTATTAAAGAGACCAAGATACAGTATGCGTAAAAATCAAGTTGTCAGTGCTCTCTGGTGGACAAACTAGGTAATGCAGACACTGTTTCAAAATGGCCTCGAACATACAATATCTTTAACATTGCTAAAGTGGCATTTACTGATATTGGCGACATAAATGGCGTATTTGTCATCCAGGCATAAAAAGCTATCCAGGCCCTGGCTCTTTTGAAAAAACACCTATCAACACCTCTAAAGCTCATCAATTAACATGTTATATCTCACTTGTCTAATTTGCACATAATCTGCACAAAAATGTGAAAACAACAGTTAGTAGTTTTCAGGGGAGACGTTACCAGGCAACCAGGAGTTGCCACACAGAAATACTGGTATGGATAGACCTTGTTTTGAATGTGTTGTCAATTTGTTGTGGGATAATTTTGCAGATACATTCAGCATGAACATTTTGCTACTTTGATGGTATGTCGTTGAAAAACACATGTCATCATTATGTTATTAAGAACCTAAACCAGACAGTGCTACATTTCTAGCATATAAACATATTTTTTTCCTTTTCATATTTCAAAGGCCCAATAGTATGCTGGTCCTGTGGCTGGGCGCAGATAGTAGGGATGCTATAAAGATGACAATATGATGATCTTCTGAGTATTACGGTAACCTAGGTTGTAGTTTGGGTCACATGAACTAGACGTGCTCAGTTCATGTGTGAATATGTATTGAGTATACAGATTAAGTTAGTTAAACAACTACTCTTTGAAGGCACCTTTTAAGAGGTCGTAGCAGTTATTGAAAAAAGGTTTTAGATGTTCTTTAGGTAGTCCTTGTGGTCACACTGGTTTCTGGTTCTGAAGTGCTCCTGTGTCCTACTGGTTGTTAAGGAGATTGTGGTTCTTAAAGAGGTTCTAGATGCCTTTAGTTGGTTCTTGCAGTCACTGAGGTTGTTCTAGTGGAGCTTTAGGAGACTCTAGAGGTCCTTAAGAAGGTCCAAGTCGTTGGTGACGAGGTTCTAGGCTTCTTTTAAGTGGTTGTGGTGGTCATTTTGGATGTTCTAGTGGTCAGTTAGGATTTTCTACAGGTTCTATGGATGGTTCTGACAGTCAGTTAGGAGGTTCTAAAGATTTTTTTTTTTTTGTGAGATTCTAGATGTCCTGTATGTGGTGGTATTGGACCTTTAGGACGTTTTATTGGGCCTGAAAGAAATCTGTGGGGTCCTTAGGGGTCCTTCAAGTGGCTGAACATTTATAGGAGCATTTTAAGCAACATGTTAGACAGCATTCTACACCACCATCATCAAAACACCAAATGAGGGTGTCCTTTTAGAAGGTGCTCACTACTCCACACACTTGGAGAATGTATGACAAAGAGTCCTGAAGTTGGCTCTTGGTGGAACAAAACCATAATGACACATGTTGGCTTTTACTTTAATTTGGCACACATCTGTACTACTATTATTTAGAGACTCTCAAGTTAGGTCTTTTGGAAATCCTGATGGCCATTTAAGAGTCTCTAGAGGTCCCTTTGGTGGTTATAGTGTAGCTTCAGGAATAGGAATAGGTGGTTTAATGGACAAAGTCTTGCATAAAGAAAAAGACACCACTATTATTAATTACTTACTATTATTATTACTCTTGTCCCTTTCTGATCAGATCCACATAAGTACAGATACAGATAAGTTGGATAAACCAAATGCTGTGCTGAGAAAGAAGTGTGTCAGGAGTGTGTTGAACAAAATGGGCCCCATATCTGTGAACCATTTTGCTGCCAGCCCAGTGGCATCTGATCGCTGTAACAAGTTCACTCTGCCTGCTCTGTTTTACCTTGTTTACTGCAGAAAACATTCTGTTTGCCCAAGCCCAGAGACGGATGCCATCATATTTACACAAAAAATCCCTGTTTTTCTATTTCAGCACAGCATGTCACATGTCAGGTCTGCCTTTTAGTGTCAACAGAGTGACATGGAGGAAAAAAGTGCCAGTGGTAACAGAATTTCCCATCGAGGGTGAGAAAGCGTGAAGTGTTCTAGGTTGGACAAATAAGTCCAATCCAGAGCCATGCTGTGCATAAAAGATGATGGCTATGATTTGTGTAAGTATCTCTGTGAAACGTAAAAGACCTTTGATTTCACAAAAGGAACAGGGGGTTAACCACGGATCTGCTTCAGTCCATCTATCCATCCCTCTGTCACACCTAAAATCTCTTGAATATTCTTAAGGGAATAATCAAAGTCACAAAATCAAAAATGATTCAGCTTTGTTTACACTTCCTGATAAAAGCAACTTATTTCTGACTCTTTCTCCATGTGACACATACACTCAACAAGCACTTTATTGGGAACAGCTGTAAACCTGCTTATTCATGCAGGTATCCAATCAGCCAATCATGTGACAGCAGCACAATGCATCAAATTCTGAAGATACAGGTCAGGATTTTCAGTTAATGTTAACATCAAACATCAGAATGGGGGTAAAATGTGATCTCTGTGATCTGACTGTGGCATGATTGTTGGAGCCAGATGGGCTGGTTTGAGTATTTCTGAAACTGCTGATTTCCTGGAATTTTCACGCACAACAGTCTCTAGAGTTTACTCAGAATGTTGCCACAAAAAAAAACATCTAGTGAGCAACAATTCTGTGACAGAAAAAATCTTGTTGATGAGAGATGTCAGAGGAGAATAGTCAGACTGGTTGGAGCTGACAGAAAGGCTACGGTAACTCAGATAACCAGTCTTTACAACTGTGGTGAGAAGAAAAGCATATGAGAATGAACACCACGTTGAACCTTGAGGTGGATGGGTCAAAACCGCAGACAACCACATCAGGTTTCATTCCTGTCAAGCAAGAACATAAATCTATGACTGGAGTGGACACTTGCTCACCAAAACTGGACAGCAGAAGACAGCCTGTCTGAGTACTGTTGCTGACCATTTGCATCCCCTTATGGCCACAATTTACCATCTTGTAATGGCCACTTCCAGCATGATAATGCACCATGTCACAAAGCAAAAGTCGTCTCAAGCTGGTTTCATGAACATGACAATGAGTTCACTGGACTTCAGTGGCCTCCCCAGTCACCAGATCTGAATCCAGTAGAAAACCTGTGGGATGTGGTAGAACGGGAGATTGGCAGCATGAATTATACAGCTGACAAATCTGCAAAAATCACATGATTATGTGATGCAGTCATTTAAACATGGTATTAGTATGGTGTTCCTAATAAAGTGATAAAGTTTCCCTCAGTGTAGTGTTCTCTGTAATGCTGGTTTCCCCAACTAACAGACCACCGCTGGGCTACAAGCTGCTCTCAGAGCCACAGAGTCAGGACTGGCCTCTAAGCCTTGACCCCAACATCAGCTCCCCCTCCGGTCTCACAAATCTCTCAACTCCATCTTGTTTGTTCCCTGTGCAGATACCAATGAAACCAGGATCAAAGTGACTGTGATCCTGACTTATTAGTTGATAATATATTAAAAATTAGCATAAAGTAATACAATAATCCATGCACATCATGAACTCATAACATGAATGTTTTGACTCATAGTAACCCTAATTAAAATCTGCATTATGTATTAATATGTAGATTATTTTTTTTACATGCAGTAATGTATTATTACATCATTCAACCTGTGTGACAAAGTAAGCTTTAAACCAATTGAGATCGGACAAAAAAACAATGGTTATGAAATAGCAATATTATGTAATGATAAAATGAGCAACTATCCACCAAAACAAATTCACCTTTACTTCATGATGGTATTACAGTTACGGTTAATTATTGAAAATCTTAATTGTGAGTATAAAAATTACTGCATAACAAATGAACTCAGTATTACTTCATGATTTTAGTAACTTGTGCCCCATTAAGTACAATTATGACACAATACAAACCTGAGTCTTAAAGGATAGGTTCAGATTTTTTTTTTTCGTCAGACTTAATATATTTATACGCTGTAATCATCTCATGCTGTAATCATCTCTTAACTCCATACCAGCTGTGGAGGGATCCCTTTAGTGCACTGTCCTTCTGTGCAAAAATCCATAAAACAATTACACTGAAATAGTTACATCAAAAACATTCCCTTTTGTGTAGGCCATGGACAATAAAGGTGAGCTTGGCCATATGCAGAGGAAAGTAATACAGGTGGTCAATGAGGACATTCTAGGTGTCAAGGATTCAACTTTATCTCTTAAACGAGCATGTAGTTTTTTCACCACCCAGCAGTGGGCTTCACTTCATTCTGCACCAAAAACAGAAACCATCAATGCAGTAAAGTTAACATTATGACATTAAGTTAGCATACAGGTCTATAATATGCAACATTAGCCTCATGTGTTGCAACCTTGTTCTACTACACAGTGAACTGTAATGAAATAATGTTAGAACACAAAGAAATAGAATTTTGTGAAAGTCTCTACGTTTGAAAGATTTGTGAAATTCAGACTGCTGAAACTTCATTTTGTTTCAAAAGACCTTTAGAATTAGGGGCCTGCGGATCTTGTCCTCTAACTCTTATAGTGGAGTCGCATTAGGATGCAAAGTGCAAAGCCAGTATGGACAGAAGGAGTGATTACAGTGACCAAAAACTCTTTCAGCGGACATATGCCATATGGTTATTGTTTTAAGACAGACTTTCAACATTTCAACATTCCAGAAGTTGTGGTTAGATGAAAAAATGGACAAAAAAACTGAAAAAAGTGGCACAGAGCTGCTAGTGTGGCTGTTAGTCCTGTTACTTTTTAAGTGTCCTGAAAGCCCTTAATAAAAAGGTAACTGATTCAGATCCATGTTTTTCTGATAAAATCTGTTCACAACTTGTAGCTGATGGTTTATAAGTGTGATCACGCATGATGAATCATTCATTTATTATGTGAGTCAGATATAGATTAGTTGTTTGTGCATCACACAAAACACCTCAAATGGCAATGCTCAGATAAATATTGTACACTTTAGGCACAGTATATCTCATTATATACTGTCGGAATAATACTGTCAATATGAAACTATAGAAATTCATGAAGAGATAGAGTCATACAAACTGGAAAAAAAATCTAACTTCCAAAAAAGGCAGAAAAAAGGTAAATTCTATAATCCTGAACATACCATGAAAATCCTTGGCCTATACATTTTTTCATTTTATTAGTCTGTACAGCACGTCAGTTTTTGTGAAATGCCAAGAAGAGAGAGAAACATAGTGGATTCTAAGCCCTGGTATCCCACATGAAACCTGAGGCTTTGTGCAATGCCTGCTGAGGGCACCAGCATCCACCCTCTGAATGAATCCCCCCGAGATGGACCCCAAACATGTGAGAGCTGCAGCTCATCCCTCATTATTGATATGTAGAAGCCCTGCAGGCTTTCTATTCAAACCGCCCTGCGATTCCTCACTGTCAGTTTTTCTTTATGTCTGCTATTTGCATGATACACTGGGGATGCAAGCCCTGAAGGGGAAAACACGAGTGTCGCACTTGTCTTCTGCTGCTTGAATATCACACTCCCTTGCTCTCTGTACGTAGATGTGTTAGTGTAGCTATGCGCAAAAAATGATAACATGGCAAATAGAAGTTCGTTGACTACTGAAACTGCTGTAATTAAGGGAGGTCATTCACGTAGTTTGCATAAATTAGCACTTCGATTCATCGCTCACCAGGACTTGTATCTGTTCAATGGGAGGGAGGGAAAAACTTCCTCAGCAGCGTTTTTTGACAAGGCCTAAAATCAAAGCACAGCAACGATTACTAAAACATCAATAATAGTTTAAAGAGCACATTCCCCTCACTAATTAGCATGCTGGTGTCACCTTTTCTGCAACTCGATAATGTGACTATGTGCATACAGATCATGTGTGGGTGTGAAGCTCTCTCTGCTAATGAGAGCACTCCAGATCTGTTCAGAGGCCCAGTCCATACTTACCTGTAGTTGTATATATTTATAGCCTACGTTATGACCATGTGTTATTATGGAGCGCAGAGTTGAACTGCACACTGATCAGCCACAAAATTAGAACCAAATCCTAAATGAATAGTTTTAATATGGTGAAACCATTGGTGGGAATGTGTATCTCAACATCCGTGAGTGTGTGCAACCTTGTGTAAAGACATATCTCTGTCGCACTTCTAATGGTCAAAGATATCACAGGGGAACAGTAAATAAACATTTCCAGCATTTACTAAAAAAGGGGATATTTTGCACCCTTGCCCAATATTGAGGGAAAAAGGCCATCTTTACTTCACTATTAATATGAGTTGCTGTGCCAAGGCTCTCATGGTCAGCACCATCTGCAGAGATGATCTAACTAAATCAGAGATTAGAGGAGACTGCCCTCACCACAATCAAAACACACACACTTCCCAGCTCCCAATCAGAAAGCCTGGAGCTTTATCTTACATCTGAGATCAGCAGCTCAACACTCCTCCTGGACCTCCTCAAAGAGATAGGAATCTAAACGCCCCCTCAGTCGTCTGTTTTATCTGCAGCCGCTGTTAATGTGGCTCATTACTCCCCCAGACTGGCTTTTAGCTGGGGATAGAAAAATGGAGGACACCTTCAGATCCTCCCCTGCCTGCAAGGCGCATTTCCACTTCCTCATTTGGAGAACGTCAGCAGAGGTGTGTGTTTTCGGAGCTGTGTTTATCCAGCGAGAGCTGGCTCGGTCGGCTCGACTGCTTGTTTTCCAGCTTTTTACTGCTCTTGGGCACTCCTTCGCTTCAGCAGCTGAGAGCTGCCTTTAATTGCATCACTCCAAAGCTTGAGGATGGATGCTGCTGATGGAAGCAACTGTGTTTCTCATCGCCTTCTCCAATCATTCTCCAGCTGCTGCTGGGATGCACAGCATCTCAGATATTTCTAATTGCTTCTCTGGTTGACCTGCAAAAGAAAAAATGCAGAGGTTAACAAAGCAGAGAAAAAGAGCACTGCACTGTGTAGTATACCATTTACTTCATTTAGGTTAAAGAGGGGCTTCAACAGACAATATTTTCTCTATTATTAACTTTTCCGATTAATCCACTAATTGTTTTGTCTATACAATTTCAGAGTATTGGAAAAATGCACATCACAATTTTGTCCAAGATGACATCTTTGAATGTCTTATTTTGTCCAACCAACAGTCCAAAATCAGATTACAATAATATTAAACAGAGAAAAGCAGCAATTTGTTACATTTAAGAGGCTGTAACCAGCGAATGATCGGCGTTAAACATAAAAAGTACTCCACTGATTTATCATCAGACTCCTATTACATTGCTGGACTAAGCAGTAAGAAAAAAGGATCAAAATCACTGCAACATAATGTATATTCCACACATTCTTCTTCCTTGTCAACACCACCCACCTACATTACCCACAATGCAACTCAACCACCGACAGTTCAGTTTGCAGATTTGGATGTGCTATGCTAGTAGAGGATAGCCTCTAGAGATGAGGAGTGGACTACAGAGGTCTGGTTAGTTCATTTCTTTCTAACTATATACCCCCCAGGTTTTTTTTTATTTTTTTATTGTAGTCCTCAGCCCCAGACTCACCTGAGGACATTTATCAGATTTTACGCAGCTCCTCTGGAGACACTAAAGACTTTGTAAAACTTTTTTCACATATGCAATAGCACTCCTCAACACCTGGAAGCACACTGTGATTCGCAAAATTGGTGTAAAGTTCCCCCTTTAAAAGCATTATCAATTATCAAAATAATTGTTGATTACTTTGTTGTTGACGGGGTTATATATTTATATTGTTATGGCACAGGTAATACAAGTAAAAGTATTTGTCTTAGGTCTAGAGGATTTAGTTACTAATCTTTATGGACATACCAGGTCCTAACAGGCCATAACCTGAATGCCTAAATTGGGTTGGTTGCCATTCAGGAAGAGAAGATGCAGGCCTTACCTGAAACCCAGGGGTTTGCTCTCTATCGTTCTCCGAAGTGTCACTCAGCTGTGCAGTCTGGCCAAGATAAAGTTGCAAAACACATAACAGAGGTTTAAAAATATACATAAAAGTTGAAGAAAGTCATCAATGATCAACGCATAAACAGGATTTTAGAAATACTGACATAATGTACACCAAAAGCACACCAAAATCAGAATTCTCCCCTGAAAAACAACAGCGTCATTTCAGCAGATTCCTTAAAACAACATAAGTTTAGGTTAAAGTGATAGCGCCCTCTGTTGGCCATATTAAGTATGTTGGAAGCAAAGAAGGAGGTCAGTCGACATTATTATTGAGCAACAAAACATCAGATTTTAACAATGAAGACTGGTATTTCCTGTTTCCTACCGACAGTCAATGTTGAGTTCTTTAACCAAGACCATGGTCATGCCCTAACCTTAATCATTACTGTAACCATGGCGATGAAGGTCCCCTGACCTTAACTAAGTAAAAGTGTTCAGTTAATCCTCGAATTCCTCTCAGAGTTGAAAAGCCTCCACAAGGATGGATTACTAACTGAGTAAAGTGAGCTGCTGCCCCATGTCTCACATCTTCAGGGATCCCAAAAGCTCCAGGATCCCTGTCGGGTTGTTGGTAATTTGATTACTTGCAAATTTGTTTGGTAATTTGCACATACAACATCAACTGGGTCCTGCGTTTTGTTATATAATCTTGTGGACCTGTCTTGTGATTGGTTCCTGTGTCAAATTGTAGGTCAAAATCCTTCATTATTTTTATATTTTGCTCCCATGCTGCATTTTGCTAAATGCTGCTAAAGTAGTTTCGTCAAATTAACACAAACTATTGACATGCAGAAAACATTGGGATAGGTTCGGAGCAAGATACACAGTACTTATTGGTTTCAGGGTCTCTGGGCTTAAGATGATGAAGCTGTCATCAAAATGTGCTGTGTGCGCTTGTACTGGATGGAAGCCTGGGGGCCACAGAGACCCAACAGCAAATGTTTGCCCCCAACAAGTTTAATCTGGTCTTTAAAGGAGAATTGATTGTTAAAACCCAGCATTCTAAATTCTAACACGAACTGTCTACTTTTTTTTCTAAAAAAAGTTTCACCTCTCATCCGAAAGGCTTCTTAAGTTGTAGTCTACTGATAATATTTATCCAATATCCAGACACACTGCAACACCCTGATAAATCAGTGTAATCTGATGAGAAACATCTATTGAGGGTCAAACTTTCCCTCTTCCTCGTACTGAGATTCCATATATCTCCAATGAAATTCAAGGAGGACATTCAAAATTGAAAAGGGCATCACTCCTGAAAGTGTAAAAGCTTGTTTCACACCACAGTGCACAACAAATAGGCAGTCTGGCACTGTTGAGTTGTGCGCCTGAACTGATTGCTCACCAGAACACTCACCACTAAAGCCCAGTGGCAAACAGCTGGAATTCACACTTTATCGCTATCCATGCAGAGCTTCTCACCTTTACACTTTACAGTACATTATGGTTTATACTTTATAATGGAGACCTTGTGGAATATAAACACCCTAAAAAGAGGAACTGGTTGCTTTGCCCCAGGAGGACATCTTATTACTTTTGCTGAGTCATGAATAATGGATCAAGTTGCTGTATAATCCCTGGGTGATAGCTACCCCGATCAGCATGGAAGAAAAGCTTGAAAATACTAACGGGAAACGAAAAAGAAAGAAGACCTCTTTTGCAGGATCATAAACATGATGCAGCAGCAGCCTTTGTCCCAAATAAACCCCAACCTTCCGTCCACCAGATATAACTGCCCTTTTACACACACAACTTTCATTTTGTTGTTTGCAAATCCATCCACCTTCACAAAGTGTGCTCCGCCAACATGCAAGGGTCAAGCTAGAGATGCGGAGGATTGCTATAGCAACAGCGACTACAGGATATTTTACTTCAGCTGCAAAATCTGCCCCCTATCTATTGCCTAGATGGATATCCGTAACATCTCATAGGTAAATGATTGTATTACAGTGGCCGACAGGACTAAACCACATCTATTTCAGAGCAAGGTTCTTTGGATTGTGTTAGAGAGCTGAATAGCAAGCAGGTCCAGGAGCAGCAGATACAGCAGCTGCAGAACAACTGCTCCCCCACATGACAACAGGTGGTACTACATGTCTCCAGCCTCCGAGCTCCCCCTGAAGAACCGCTCGCTGTCTCAGAGGACACACCTACGCATCAGATGTAATTCAGCATGCTCACATACACGCTGCACCGCATGCCCCCACAGAAACATCGAACCTGCACACACTCAAACACTCCCCCACACAGACAAATCTATGCACGTTAGTCATGTCCACAACAGTAGTTAAAAAGACAGCATGATAAACAAAAACAGCCCTTCCTCTCCCTGTTTTCTGATTTTTAATGACTATTGTCTGAACCTCCTTGAAGGATGAAGTCACAGTCATTCTCAGCAAACTGCAGCTGGGTGAATACATGTTGATACAATGGCCTGCAGCTGTGTTCAAAAACCTTTCAAGGCAAAATGAATGTTGAGACAACAGCCATATTACTGGTACACTAAGAAAAGCTCAGCATAAAGAAATCAGGTTGTCTTTCATTGTGTCCTACAATTTGATATTCTTAGAATCCGCCAGTGACGAGAGGATTTAAAGAATCATTTTTCTGCACCATTAATGATCAACATGCCTCAACTTAATGCCTTAATTCCTGTAACATTAAGAAATTCTGAAGGAAAAAATGTGCATGGAACAAAAAACTGTAAGTAGTAAAACAAATGAATTTAATCCTTAAAAGACCTTAATCAAGCCTTAAAGAGTCAATTCACCCAAAAATCGCAAAGAAACACTCTTACATCCCTCAAGTGGTATTTATCCAGTCAGATAGTTGTGGTTTTATTTGTCAGGTTTTGACATTACATGTCTCTGAAAAATCTGCTACCACCAGACATTTTGATGTGCGACCTTCATTCTTGAAAAAAATGCCGTCCACACAAGCACTGTTTTTAAAAAAAAAAATCTCTGTCCACATGAAAACGTAAAAACATGCTGTCAAGTGCCGTAAAAGGCATGCCAAACCAACAGCCAACAATATAACCACAAAGCCTTGTTGGCCAATCAGAAGCCTGAAAAAAGTTATTACCGGTTCCGTTAGGTAACCGGTAAGTTAGGAAAACTCAGGAAAACGTGGACTGGAAGTCAAGCCAGTCCAAGTGCGCAGACATCCTAGCTCTTTTCCTAGACTTCAGTGAAGCATTTGACACAACTGATCATCACATTATGATCTCGCTGATATTGCTCTCTCCGGGTTTAGATCATTTTTACCTGACAGATCTCGCTTTGTTCCGAACAATAAATGTTCATCAGACCACGCTAAGATCAGTTATGTTGTGCCACAAGGATCTGTGCTTGGCCCTATTCTCTTCTCTTTTTAGATGTTTCCCCAAGGTACATTAATCTATAATTACAAACTTAAAAGACCTAAGTAAAAGACTAATTACAGCATGTTGAAGTTAAGTACAGAACCCCAAAGGGTCACAGTGTGAACATTTTTTTGGAACAACTTTTGCATTCCTTTCCAAAAAGTATTGCACAGCTGCAGCTGCTCTGCCTGGCTGTGATGGTTGAATTTGTGGTTGAATCCACAGTATAATGCTATGGAAACGGCTGCAGTAGCTGTCCTGTAATTACTCTTCACTGCTCCTATTGACATCAGCCAAGGAAGCATTAGGTGTGCATGTTAAGCCACGCAGGATTTAAATCCGCAGTGCTAATATCGGGTCTGACAAGATGTATTAAAGATCCACCACAGGAGTTTAGGAATACAGTAGCTTCAACGCGCGGTTCAGCCAGCATCATAACAATAATGAATAATGGGAATCATAACAGCCAGAGCAGGGCCATGTCTCCAGCCGCAATCACAGTGACAGCATCATCCCATATAGTCATATGGGTAGAGAGCCAGTTAACTAGCTCCATAAGCCTTAGTTATATGTCTACTTTCAATGATACAGATTATGCAAGAACAGCCACAGCTTTGAGTTGGAGCACTCACAGCTGTTGCTGTGGCCGCAACCAGTGGCGGCCTACTACATAATGCTATTTCATAATATAGCTCAGCCACTATGTATCAGAGGGAACACAAAAAATTAATTTGAGGTAATACAAAACTTATTGGCAGTGATTGCAGAGTTATTTCAGAAAAAAAAATTCCCAATGTGGCCCTTTGAGGTATCCATAGTTAGGTCAATATATCATCACTGACAAACATTTATAAACTGCTGTAAAACTATGCAGCCCAATGTAGTGTATCAGGTTGGTTTGTGAGGAAAGAGAAGCAAAAGGAGCACAAGCGAAGTGGTTAGATGTAGAGATGCAAAGACATGAAATGAAACAGAGTGAAGTCTTCTGTTTTCCTCAGCTGTCCCATGTGTCCACAGAACAAGCAGTATAAGTTTTAGTAACATTAGGAACCCCCCACTGGAATTTCAACAGTTCCCATTTCACAGTGAAGGCCTACAAACCTTCCTTAAGTTACAACACCTTCATTTTAAGGCAAATGTGCTATGTACCAGTGTGGTGCTGCCGTCACAATGCTATTTGAGTGACAGAATTACTGATGAAAAATAATGGCACATGATGTAATATTAAGCACATCAAATTAATGAGGCTAATGAATGAACGAAAGAAGCAGAAACACTGATAAACACTGATCAGCCTAAGCATTAAAACCAGTTACCAGTTTTAATGTTGTGGCTGATCGGTGTGTGTTACTGCTACTGTATATGTTACAGTGTGCGTAGGTGTCTACCTGTAGAAGATGTGTTGTCCCTCACAGGTAATTTCTTTCATGCAGTGGGATCCAGCTCACTCTCCTGCATCTTTGCTCTCATGTGGCTTCTTCATATTCTCTGTGACGCAACAAAGAATCAGATGTTTCGTTTTTTTTTTCTAATTCCTCTAAACTTTTCCCAAGACGCAAGTAAAATGAATGGCTGTCAAAAGTTAGTCTGACTGACCCTCTGATATTTACTCCTGCCACTGTGTGCTGTTTCAGTCACCAGGACTCTTGACAAGGGCCTTAGGCTGTTCTGTGCCAGGGCTTACAGTTTGTAATCTGCCCGACGACCTTTGTCAAAGGCAAGAGTTATTGCATTCCGCGTAGAGGCAGACAGAGTGAGAATCGTCACAGAGCTCTGTATATATAATGACAGTATTAGGACTTCAACATCATGACTACACATGCAAGTCATTTGTTGCAGGGTGAGTGATATGAAAATAAGAACAATTTTTACGTATGCATTACATCCATCACAATGAAAGACAGTTTCAACTGTAAATTTCTCTAATGCCAGCTCTAATCATCACTTCTATTTGAATTAGTTTTATTTCATACTGAATCTTAATCAGGCCAAAAATATTTTTAAGATCTTGAATAATTTTTTTCATTCTTCACACATATACACAACGTGTAAATCCAACGTGAGATGCTATGTGATAAAAGGTGGCAAGTATTTCACCACATTTAATTAGGGTAAGAATTTTAGAAGTATCAGTAGTGTTCTTTGGGGTTAATGTGCAGTGTCGTGTTTTTGCCAGTCACTGAAAACTTCCCAGTTATCACATACAGTGAATGTTTTTTCAGAAAAGTAGACATCTACCTCTTAATATTTTACAGACAGTCTCTCAACTGTATAGCTGATAATATGACTGGTCATGCACATGTAGTGTCTTGGTCTGTGCAGCTAACATATTACAGGAGAGCTAACTTGTTTAGTTAGTTATATCTGTTTAGTTACCTCTGTAACTGCCTTTGTGACTCTACTAACCGTATGCGGTTATGCCAAAAGCTACTTTAACTTATCGTATGTCCATACCAGATAGTGGGTTTTCTATGGACCGGAAGGAGTTCTGTGTCGATTTGACAGCCATTGACAGCTTTGACAGCTTGCTGCGCTCACTTTCGAGTCACAAATTAGTGCTGTTTTCTGTTTTAAGGTATACACCGATCAGCCACAAATTAAAACCAGTTACTGGTTTTAATGCTGTGGCTGATCAGTGTAAAATGATAAATATTTTTAAGCTATTGTAATGATTATGTTAAAGGTAAAATGCTGCTGTGATAAAGGAAATGCAAGATGCAATTTTTCATTTGATACAGTTATTTTCATCTTGCATACTGTGTGAAATTTCAGTCCCCAAATTAAGAGCATTAAGTTTGCAAACTGAAACTATGAAAACTGAGACGAAAACAAATCACATAGTCTATAATCGCTAAATGGGAAAATTTACCTGTCAGTGCACCACAGAAAGTGGGCTGAAGAGGTAAGTTATATAAATAAATTCTACCTTCACAAATTCTACCTCCAACAGTTTTAGAATTATAACCTTTAGAGAACCTACAGGGAACGTTCCCTGAAGGTTCTCGAAAGGTTTTACAAAAATAACCTTTAGAGAACATTTCTAGGATGCTCTTTAAAGGTTACAAAAAAATACCACCTTCAGGGACCCTTTAGTGAATGTTCCCCGAAAGTTACCTGTTTGCTGGATGTCAATACAACCGGTCAAAACAAACATGCTCTCTCCAACACAGTATCTGCACTAGACCAAAGCTCATTACATAGGGAAGAAGCTCCACTCTGATCACATCAATTTCAGGAGTCATATGCTTCCAGATAAACTTCCATTCATATGTTGTCAATAATTTAAGCTTAATTGTTTTGATCAAGACCTTTAGTATTTACATCGATTCATGAAAAATAAGTGGTATCACATTTAGTATCTACCGCTGTGGTTTCAATGTGTCAAATATGTGATTAATCAACATTCAGGTAAATAAAAGTATCGGATTAGACTTGGTCACAGCAGGCCCTACTCTGATCTGAATGTGGGCCAGAAAGACTTGATCAGAGTTCAGACTGAAGCAAATTTTGGTCTTGTATTCTTTGCTTGAAGTCGACTGCTAGCATGTTTTGCAGTCCGTGTTGTTTTCTCCTACACAGCCAATGTACACTGGAGATGTTGGCCACTGTATTTTAAAAGCTTTGGCTATCCCAGATCTCAGCACTGACTTTGCTGAGTACAGTATTATTATAACTGATGACACTGATGGTCAGAGGTCAAACCCACATTGTAATAAACTGTAGGTTTTCTTTTAACCCTTAAATTCATAACTCAGGTCTTTAGGAAACTGGTATTAAAACCTGTCTAATTCATTCATTTCATTCACTAACACACTCAACTGCCTGATATTCTGAAGAACTGTTTGTCTTTAACACTGTTTGCGCGTCTAAATGTCAAAAATCACTGTTTGTCTAATGTTTTTCTCTAAAAAAGATGTAGAATGTTTTTTTTCACAGTATGCTGGATGGAAATGGGTTAGTTTGGTTGATATTTGCTTTGAATGGGACAAAAGTCAAGATATGTCCAATTAGTGGTCCCAATAGACATTAGAACTGATGGGGTTAACTCATCTCATACTCTCCTGGAAAACTTTGACCGTGGCAAGAGAAAACGAAAGAGGTGGACCAACTTCCAAAAGCTGATGGATGCTTTATAAATCTTTAGTTTTTCCAGAAACAGAACCTCTTCAGCTTAGGAACTCCAACAAAAACACTGGAGTGGCCACATTTGTCCATCTGTTGCAGTGTTACAGTTGCAAGTGAGTGTGATTAGTGATTATTGTGCTGACTAACTTGTGTTTGGTAGGTTCCAGTCTATGAGAAGGTACATCAGGCTGTGTGTAAGACAAGACAGTATAAACATGAAATATAACAGGGTACACTGAGAAATAGTTGAGTGATTTTTTTTTCTGACATCTACAAATAGTTGTAAAAAAAGCATAAATGGCAAAAAAAAAAAAAGCAATTTTTGAATGCCTGTTATTGTTGATACAATGTAAGAAAAGTTTATAAAGAAGCAAGACTGGTTTGAGTATTTCTGAAGCTGCGGATCTCCTGGGATTTTCACACACAAAGGTCTCTAGAAAAAAAACACCCATTGAGAGGCAGTACAACTGTGGTGAGCAGAATGTGCAACACGTCAAACCTTGAGGCAGCAGAAAACCCCCTCAGGTTCCACTCCTGTCAGCTAAGAACAGAAATCTGAGGCTGTAGTGGGCACAGTCTGACCAAAATTGGACGGCTGAAAGACTGGAAAAATATAGCCTGGTCTAATGAAGCTGGATTTCTGCTGAGGCAGCAGGTGGTAGGCTCAGAATTTGGTATCAATAGCATGAATCCATGGACCCAACCTGCCACCAGTCCAGGCTGGTGGGTGGTTGTATGATGTTGTGGGGAATGTTTTCTTGCCACACTTTGGGCTCCTTAATACCAATCAATTATGGTTTGAATCCCACAGCCTATCTGGGTATCGTTGCTGACCATGTGCTTCCCTTTATGGCCACAGTTTACCATCTTCTAATGGCTACTTCCAGCAGGATAATGCACCTGGTCACAAAGCAAAGTTGTCTCCAAGTGGTTTCATGAACATGACAGTGAGTTCAGTGAATGCAACACATGCATAACACGTCTTCTTTCAGAAAATTGGAAAGAAAATGACCAAAATACACATTTAGGTGATTATTTTACAACACTTTGTCTATTTGTGTCTGTAGATGTCTCCTAAATTTATCAAAAGGTAGCTTTCTACTGCAACATGTTGTACCACCATCATTGTCTGCACCATGTCATCACAGGTATGGTTGTAAAACTCCCTCTCTCCTGCACAATGTTATCAGATCCAAGCATGGTCATTTCCTTTGTATCAGATATTGTGTCTGTAAACAGCAGTTTCCAGTAACAATATATGGAATTTCACAATACATATCTTTAAAAGCCATTTTCTCAAAATGAGTTTCTTCTCATACTCTGAGCCAGAAATCTCCACTTTAGTAACACGTACATACACCAAACTTTCTATTTTTATTCCTATCTACTTCTGAAGGTTTTTTGCTGAGGATTGTTCATATATCCTTCATAGCCTGATTGATATAACATTTTATTCCTAAAAACATGGCGAAAACTGATTTTTTTAATGTTATGTTAATGAAATGTTACTCAGATCTACAGACCAGTTGTGAGCAGTTTTCATTTTCAAGCACTTTATACCTAAGACATTGTCCCAGTGGACTCTAAAGTCCTGTCTAGGATCCTGATAAAAATAAAATGTTAACGCTAAATAAAGTACTCCAGTTATCTGTGGTGTGAATGCAGCAGAATGTAGCTTTTGTTGGAATATCCTTAGTAAACTGAATTGTGAAATAAGTTGTCCCTAATTTTGACCTCTTTTGAGCTCTCTCGAGCCATACAATTGTTATGACACCGCAGAGTTTTCCACACTGACGCTTTTCTGAGCTGAAAAACTAAGTAAGACTGTGTTGACATTTTTATTGCAAAGTTTAAACACAATGATGTGACAGCTAATTAGAGAGCAAATTGCCCTCTGCAAACACGCAACACATCCTAAATTGTTCCGCTGTTAACAAGGTTTTCCGGTCAGAGTGGAGGAAAAACTCAGCTTTACATTCTCATCAACCTCACTGACACGAACGCGCACACACATTGTATCTGCTGTGTAGAAATGGTAATATATCAACTGCCAGAGTAAAACAAAATCATGTCAAGCCAAATGTCAGTTTTTAAAGAATACGACAATGCTGAGCGGAGGCTTGACTTTTGCAGAACGGTGACCTAACCTTTTCAGGTTGGATTCACAGGGGAATAGCAGTAAGTGAGAGAAAGGGCATCTGCATACTGCTCAGTGTGCCAGAGAGAGGCTGTTCTGCTGTTACACAGCAATGTCAGAATTCAGTGATGACTCTTGAATTTCATCTGAAAATATTCTCATTAGATAAGCTTTTGGCTGGGGAATGAAAACAAGAGACCTCTACAATAATATTTGACTTCTGGTACAAGCATTTTGTCACATTGTCGCACAGTGAGAGTGCTTCAGCATCATGCAAGTTGTATGTTAAAAAAAAGAAGATTACAATCATAAGGAATGGTTAACCAGTGTGTCTGAGGCCATACATTTATATATATAGTAAGTGGCATATTTCCAGTGTTCCATTTTTTTCCGGCTTGTCGCGCAGAACAAGGACAGCAGGAACAGTCAATCTGTGCAGCACTTTGTACCACAAGAACATACTGTAGCTGAGTAACTGCTAGTTGGATATGAAAATTCCAGCCCAGTACCCCGGTAACTGTTTTCATAATGGATGATTCAGCATGTCCACTGCCAAAATTTAGTGACAATGCGCTACTTAACTACAAAGAAGTAGCGAGTCATTTATGTAGTGAAGTGGAAAGTACAGCGTGGAGATCGGTGGAAGGGAGTGTGAGACCGGAGATCTCCTACAGTTAATGTTCCTTTGTTTAACTGTATCCCTAACCTTTCCAAAGTGTTTAAATTTACCTTAATGGCTGGGATATGCTTGAAACAAACTGGCTCATACAAAGTGTTGTCTGAACATGCCTAAAGGCAAAGTGTCTATAGCTGTGACCAAAAAAAAAAAAAAGAGAGGGGTGCAACACAATAATCGTTTAAATGGGGATAATGGTGCACACTAGTTTGAGAGAAATGTTTGAAAACCAGCCCATATGGTGCCTGCGAGCAGCTTATTATGACCAATAGTCACGTTTTAAGGTTAGGGGACCTCTAGCGGCCGTAGTAATTATGATGGGAGCAAAAAAACACAGGATTTTAACTAGGGAGGCCGCTGTTTGTTTACTGGCTGAAATTGACAGTCAGTGTTGTTTGTTTTATCCTCAACCATAAGCACGTATCTATTATTGTAACCGTGATGACAAAGGTCCTCGAACCTTAAGGAAGTATTTATTTTAACCCAAATCACAATCATTCCATAAACCTACCCAAGCAGTTTTGTGCCTAAACCTAAGCAAAGCCTGACTGTTCCCCAATTACCACTCTACCTCCTAGTTCAATCTCTGGTTCCTCCAGAGAGCATGTCGAAGTGTCCTTGAGCAAGACACTGAACCCCTAACTGCTCCTGAAGCTGTGCCATCAGTGTGTGAATGGGTGAATGAGACATACATTGTAAAGCGCTTTGAGTGGTCGAAGAAAAGAAAAAGCTGCATAAGTGCAGTCTATTTACCATTTCCCATTTACCCATGTGTTTATTATGGTTACCATGACGATGAAGGTCGGTCTCCTAAGGGTCTTATCCAAGGGTATGGACAAGTAACCTTTTTGTTTGGTCGTTTGTTTAAGTTGGAGGACTTATTGGATTGAAGTGGGAATAATTGTCAGATTTACTGCCTTACATTTACAGTAGTCTGCTTTACGTAAATTTCACCACAGCAGTCTTACAAGCTTGTTTTCTGTATCACTTCTGTATCACAGAACACAAATATGAACTGAATAATGCCAGATTAACATAAAGACTGCAATAGCACAAGATGAAACAAACAAGGTCACTATAATACATTTATTGTCTCAATATTTGTCTGTTACACACAAAGAAAATAAAACCCATTTAATAAACCAATAAACACTGTGAAAGAGCCAATTGTAAGTGGTCGAGGAGATTCTTATATAAGATCAGTCTAAAAAACTATTTTCCCCTCATGGTGTGACCAGACAGAGGAGATAAAAAAAAAAATTAAAAAATAAAAACACCGTAAAACTCTAGTAGTATTTTCAATTTTTATTTCAACTGCACGGATGGATAAGCAAAAAGTTATAAATAGCATGGGAGCAAATAAGAATTAAATGAGAGACAGGTAGGCAAGCAGCAGAATTCAATGTTAATGTTAATTAATGTTAAATGATGACATTGATGTGTAGTGAGGGCACCCCTCCTCCGGTTGACTTCCACTAAGAGATAACACAATGGGTTCGAATAGACTTCTTCCTTAACTCTCAGGATCACCAAATGGACTTGTCATGTCAGCCTTGGACACGTCAGAATCAACACTGGCCAGACATGGAACCTCCCTTCTCAAACCCGGATCGAGAGTTCACTGCTTCTGATTATAAAACTGAATAATTTGGTTTGTCTTTTTTCCTTCAATTGAAGGTGGTGCCCCAATTTTCAACGAGTGCAAATTTAAATTCAAGTGTAGTTGTGGTAGATGTAAAAAGGCGTTAGTGGGTTCACTTAGGGGGTCAAGTGTCCCTTGTGCTCATGATGCTCATTAATTAAAGCTTCAATGGCAAAACAACTTTTAAAGTCCATCAGTGATTCCGCCTGTGAGTAAACAGAAAACAGTCTTCTTCCCTCATATCATAACATTTTAACTCATTGCTGTTCTCTCTTTCTCTACCAGAGACCAGAAAGTGTGTGTGCGCACAGTTCTTTCTGTTAATGTGCTGCCTTGTCTGAATGAAACTGTGAGGAACATTAATACAAAAGACACCTCTGACTGAATGGTAAAAAGCATCACTTTAACAGATAAATGAAGTCAGAAATGTTATGTAATCCATGTCTGAAAGGGGCTTAATGGGCTGATTGCAACAGAAAATACTGAAGACATTTATGCTCCCCTGAAGACCAACTTTTTTTCCATTTTGGACATTCAGTGTGCTTTCCTCTAGCACCACCTTTATGCATAAATATCACATTTTTGCACAATGTATTGAAAACTAATGAGCAGAATTCTGTAGAACTTGCTTCCATTCATAGCCCGATGAGGATGAATGTGAAGAGTGTTGGTGGCCTCATGACCTTTCCTCTACACACTTAGCGTGCTTCACTTTAGTGTCACCCTCAGGCCAAAATGTCAGTGTTGCATCCGGGATATTTCAGAATCTAATGTACCAATGGTAGTTTACTGAGTGTAGTCATGCACACAGTGGGATGTGGGAAGGCTGTGTGAATAGCAAAATCATCAGTTTCATTTTTCAGCCCAATAATTTATATTTTGGGCTCTAAATTCATTTTTTGGGGTGTAATGAACATGACAGATGACACAGCACTGCAGTGGTGAGCACTGCTGACGGCTGGGTTCATTCTATGGGGAGTTTGCTTATTCTCCCTGTGTCTGTGGGGTTGTCCCCCTACGTTTCAAAGACATACAGGTTTGGTGATCCAGAGACTCTAAATTACCTGTGAATGCGAGCGTGAATGGATTTCTGATAGACTGGTGAGTTGTCCAGGTGTACCCTACTTCTGGCCAAGTGTGAGCTGGGATAGGTTACAGCTAAATGGGTGGATGGATGAACATTACAGCCTCTGGGGAACGCTAAGCTGGTCTTTCATTATATCTTCTCCGTTTTTTTTATCTAGACATTTTTGGTATCTATTCACTGTTTCAGTATGATTTTTTCCAATGTACTCCCTAGAAGCAACCTATTAGTGAAACTGTGTGAAACAATGATGTCCTTGGATCTTCTGTTAATGAAGTTAATTAATTTTTTGTAGTTGCTGCTCATTGTCTGTTCAGCCATGGTGGCTAACATTGATCCTGGCTTACGACCCAGTTCTCCTGTTTATTACAAATATAACAGAACCACATAGACTTCCTGTGTAGCAGTACATTTAACCAGCTACCAGCAAATGTTTAAAAGAACAAAAGTAACACCTTTGATAACGTGGGTTGATAGAGAGCCTGACAGAACAAGGCTGACATTTATATTTCAAGTGTTTTAATTTAACATCATCATGTACACTGAGGATTTCCATTAGTAACAGGTTTGGCTGAATACTGAGATTTTTTGACTTGCCACTTTTATGTCAAGAAATGTTTCAAGACCACAAGTATTCAGAGTTTCATTTAGACTCTTTACTGTAAACAGGCATATTTACAATCTTTTAGGCAGCTTTTTAATGAAGGTTTTCAAAATGACACCTCTTAAACTGCTGAGAGAATCCCATCCCCCGCCCCCGCTCACGCTTAAGCTTATTCTGCAGTTTAAATGAAATAAATACAAGTTGTAAATCGGAGTAACTCAATATGAACTTTTGTAAGTTACTAAATTATAACAGACAGACTGGTGAAGTGTTTGAAAGCCAGCAGTGCCTGGGGAGGCTGCCAGGAGCCTTCATATACAGTATCACAGCTACAGCATCAGTTTAGTTGCAGCTGCTTTATTAGTGTAGTTTAAAAAGAGAGAGTTCACACTGAATTTAATCATTTCTTATTGTAAAGGGTGCTGTTACAAAGAACTGCAGAACAGGTTCATTCCTTAATAGCCCTTTTAGAACATGGAATCTGTAACATTGCTGGCTTCACCTTTCTGTTTATGTAATGTTTTTTGTCAGATATAGTTGTCCGTTACGTAAATGCTCCATTTTGGTGTAAATTTGAGACTCTCATTTAGTTCTTATTTGCTCACATGCTGTGTGTGATGTTAGATATTCATAATTAAAAGCACAGGGAGGGAGTGCTGGCCTGATTATTATTGAGGTTGCATGAGAGGAAAATATGTTTATCCACTGATGTGATTGATTTTGTTTTTTGGGTTTTTTTTTCAAGTATCTGACAATGAAGACTGTGTGATGTGGTCAAGAGCTCCTAAAAAGGTGAGTAAGTATACATTGAGTTGAGATTGTTTTGTCAACTACTGTTTTGATGTCCACACTTAACTGTCAAGCCCAACTTTTAAGCCCAATTTTAGGAGGGCAGGACAAGACATAAGCTGCTCCTGGCAACATGACCAGGTGCTGAGGCTGGTTGCAGAGGCCATCTCCAAATCAGTGGCTAACATCAAGCACTTATGCAGCCAGAGGACATCGCCTTTGTCAGGGCTGGAGAGCAGCCTAGGGCACAGCCCAGTTCAGCAGCCGGTCTGCTCACCTCTACATCGGACTGGGAGCTGTGAGTGGACTTGGAGAGACAGCTGAAGTTTCCAGACCACATTAAAATACTTCATTGAGGCCTCCACACGGCAGGTGCTCCTGGTTGAGCTGACAGGTCCTTGGGAGGACCACATAGAAGAGGCAAATAAGCGGAAGCGGTGCAAGTACCAGGAGCGGGTGGAGTAGTGCCGGTTGAGAGGCTGGATGGCTCGCTCTGAGCCCATCGAAATAGGATGTAGAGGCTTTGCTGGCCGCTCATTGTGCAAGATCTTCATCCTACTTAGCATCACTGGAGCTGCAAAGAGGAAGGCCATCAAGTCCACCACGGAAGGTGAAGACACGGCCTCCAGATGGCTTTGGATCATGAGGTGTGATCCGTGGGCCGATGCTGCTGCAACACGAGTCGGGGTCTGATCAGCCCTGTCTGGGTCTCCTGAGCAAGGGTGTATGATGTTGAAAGACCTGAAATACCCAACGACCTCAGGAGACATGTCTGATGATGTGTTCAAGCTCATCCTAAAATGTGTCATTTAGCCATACTATAGAATAAATCAAATGAGCAGATTAGAGACATTACAGAAAACAGGCATACAGTATGTCTAATCTCAGTCTGAATATTGCAGTGAAATTTTGAGGAAATGATCTGTGAACTGCTCAGCGTATGCATTTCAATAAACCCTCAAAGCTCTAAGGTCTGTAATATGCTCTTTGTGTTTAAGGCCACATCTAATGACTCTTGTAGCTAATTATGCAGGCTTCCCTGCTCAGCATTTCCAAGCCGACTGTGATCAATGGAATTATCAGGAGAACATCCCACTTTGACCAGGGGCTTAAACAAAACACTGAAATGGCTAATGTCAGTCTGTGGATGTCTCTCTTGGTATTGATCATTCTTTACACACTGTGCTCTGAGGGCTCTCGCTACATGCTCTCATGCTGTGATCGGGCATTGAAATTGAAAACAATGCCTCACGGCCTCCTGTTTATAATCAGTTTGTATGTTGTTCAAATTAGACAGGACATGGCATCTGTCTCCTTAGAGACTTGCCTGCCCTGCAGCATACTAGCATGAAATGTTATGTATATTACGTGTAATGCAGGGGAAAAGGATCCCCAGTGAAAATTATAGACACTAGAAAAATGTGACAGCAGCAGATTGGAGATAAAACATGTCTGACTTCCCTGGTTTATTTTAAATAAAATTCAGCCTGCTCAAGACAGCAGCTACATGTTCACAGAAAACAAATGATGCCACAGTGCAATTGTTAAAAATCTCACATGTAGTGAGACAATCTTCAAAATGACACGGCTGTGAAACAAACCTCTCTTCCCTAAAATGACTATTGGATTTCAGGGATTAACATGTTTGTTTCAATCACTGAAGGGATTGTAAGGGAATTTCTCTATCATATAAACACATTATTTGAATACAATAACAATAGTCAACATGATCATATGATGGTCTCAAAAGATCCTGAAAGATTGATTGTGGTTAAAGGAACAGTTCACCTAAAAGTAAAAATATTGGCATTCTTTATAGAACTGGCATTTTGTTTCACTTCTTATGTAAATCAACTGAAGCTCCTATTATATTCTCTCATAGTGCACATTTGTACTCATGCAGACAACCAGTGCAGTAAACCAGATTGTCTGTGCACCTACAAAACTCTGATTGGCTAATCATTTTTTTTGAACCAGGGAAGCAGTCTTCAGTTAGTTTAACACTAGACCAAGGTATGTGGATGGTGATATGGGGATCTGGAGACAGGCTACTAGAACCGGTGTGGCTGTTTCTTTAAAGGAGGTTTGGTATTTTGTGTATCTGTGTAGCAAGATGACTGGCACCAAAGTTGGGTCCTTGATCTGATGTGGTTTTTATTATAGTCCCCAACAGCGCAGCCGAATTCCCCAACACACTGCTGATGTTTAGAGCTCATCAGTGAAGTGTGTGAAGTTTAAAAATGCAAACTTGGTGGGAAAATTTGGCTTCTTTGAGATTAAACGCCCATTGACCAAAATTGCAGTGAATTAGCAGTTACCAGGGACAATGCCTTTCATACACTTCTTATCCGATTCGAGGGTCTAAGGACAGAGGGTGTACAGATTGTAAAGCCCTTTGAGGCAAATATGTCATATTTGGCTATGTAAATACAACTGACTTGGCAAACTAAAATGCTGGAGCATCCCTTTAACATTGATAATCCCATTACTAACTGGTGAGGGCACACCAGGGATCCAGCTGCACAGGTTGCAATATAGAATATTGTTGAGTTAATCAAAAAAATTTTAAAATGATTTTCTCTAAGAAACTAAGATCTGGAATTGTTTTTTTTTTTTTCGATCAATACAGGCACAAGAGTGGATTTTACACGGATTCAAGTTCAGCCTTTTACTCTCTAGGCCAGTGTTACACCAACGCTTTTCAAAATGCCGAATAGTGGGTGTAGTACTTTAAGACCAGGTGTGAAGTGAAAAACAGCTCATCTGAAGCCTGTATCTACCTTGAGTTTAGTTATTGATTAGATTTGTAATGAGAGCCTGGAGCCTGTGCTGTGGTGGAATGTAATGTCATATGGGCATGGAACAAAAGCAAGATGAGAATGTGTTTCAGGGCTTATAATGATACAAGAGCCCTGCCATCTTTTTCTCCCAATTCAGGGATGGATTTTCAGCTTTATTTTTGGAACAAAGGATAAATATTTAATCAGTCTGAAAACACAGCACAGACACAGCCTTGTAAATAGCTTTACGCTTTGGCAAGTAGCACAATTCATGACCATCAATAAAAGAAGGTGCATTCTATGCCTGTTATGCAGGATATAAGTCCCTGGCTATAAGAGAGCTACAAGTCTAGACTCTTAAAGTACAATTTGAGTTTAACAGCATTATTAAAATGAGCCTTGTTAAGGTAAGGTTATCTACAGATGCTTCTGCTGTCTCTGTTTGTCACATGACCCTTACACCTTGTAACTCTTCCTTTGACTTGAGATGAACTATGTTTGCGGACTACTCTGCCACCTCCACCTACCTAAATTGTATATTGAGATCCCATCATATTGTGGGCTGAATGGAGATAATTAGAATGGCCATTTTTAGCGGGTGGAATCTAAAGTTTTGTGATCAGATGTCATTATCCACATAACGTATCTAGGTTATACTAAGTGGGGGTGGGGTCATGGTTTCTAATTATGCATTTCCAAATAGTCTTTCAAGGAGAAAGAGAATACGGTGATCATGAGAAGGAATGTAGATCACATTGAGGCTTACAAACAGATGTGTATTGGTTATTTGTTGTGGCACATCCAAATGGAGGTTCAGATTTAGAATGCCGTTACAGTCTTGTAGTTGGATGTAAAGTTGTCCAATTACACCAAGACCCCAAAACTTTTAGCCCCTTTCTTTCAAGGAAACTTGTCCCATTGCAGAAAGCGCTTGAGTTTCGAATGGGCCTAAATGTGATATGGAACACTTTTTTTCTTTTTTTCTTCCTCCCCCACCTGAACATCCGTTCCAGGAATCGCAATCACTGTTTTTACTCCTTCCTCCTCCTGAGGGATATCCAATTTTCCCTTCCTTAAATAGTTTGTCCTCCATTTTCCTGAGGAGACACAGTAAGATTTCAGAAATTGCCTGAGATGACGGGCTACTGCTTATTCCTGTGATCGATGGAATTGTGATTTTTTTGCAAGACGGCTGCCTCAGAATGTTAACATCCTCACATGGGGCTGAAACTGTGCTGTCACTTTAGCCTAAACTCAATCTGTGCTTTGGATGTAATTCAATCAAGGCTACTTGTTGTGTATCAGTGTAGCAAAGCAACTTTCTTTGTTGTCTGTCAGTAACTAATCTTTAACTAGTGTCATCTGGGCTGGGCAATGAAATGCCTCTTATACTGAGCTCACATTATGGTGAATCATGTTCCAGAGAGGTGAGTAATCCTCTTGTCCTCACACTCTGCTATGCAGATCTTCCGTGATGTGACAGGTCCATGTTTGCACAGTGTTCATGTGATTGTTCTAATGGCTTTTGTGCGAACCGTCACCTCTCCCCTCTCATCTGTCACATCCAGTCTGGTTTTTTTTTTTTTTTCTGTCCTCACACCCACATGCTATCCTTCCATTGCACCCTCAGCCTCTGCTCCACTTTCAATTTCACTTTGATTTCTCCCCTCTCTTGCCTTGGCTCCACATTTCGTTTTTTCGATCTACAGGAACTATTTGATCTTTTAACAGATTTACTTTATCTGTGTGACCTTGCGATGTCTTTCCAACAGCACTTCTGTGGGGCTATGGAGGGAGGAGGGGTAGCAGGTTTGCTTTCTCCTCAATTTGCCCATAAAAAAGCCTTTAGGCCTTTATCAGCTAGCCCAAGCCCTGAAAAGTTTAATTACCCCCCCCCCTTTCCACACAAACACAGAAACATTCAGCCCACTCCTCACAGTGGGTCTGATTCAGATAATGTTCACTCCATCATTTTTCTGAAAGCGCCTTTTGATTATAACTTTGCTCTGGATAATGAGTCTGATATCTGAAATTGGACTTCTTCATTTCTTTTATCCATGAATTTCATGGACTGTGGGATGAGGGCATGTCCCACACATGCGCCCTCTCTCACAGCTAAGCTTCATCGCCACAGGCTTTCCACTGAATAAATATCATCTTCTTTATCGAGGGGAATAATTTAATCACAACTCAATGGTAAGGCATCACGAGTTTGACCTCTGCTGGTAGGTGAACAGGGTTAATGTTGCTCTGGTGCATCGGTCACTGTCTTTGCACTTCTGATTGAAAAGAGACCCAACACGTGAGGCCACATCGCAGCAGATATATCGTTCAGGTACAACTTCCCTAAAAGAAGCCAGCCGGTACAGGTATTTTGGTGGAATGAGATCTGAACGGTAGTGCAGAAGAACATTCACCAAAGGAAAAAAAAAATTAAGGCTTTCTTGTGATGATATTAGAATAACAATGACTTGGCATACTGATCTGACCTCACCGCAACTGCTCTTGTGAACAATATTGTTATTATTATGAATGCATTTTCAGATTTTTCCAGGGGCTTCATAGGCCAAGGCACCCTAATGTACATACCAGAAATCTCATATTGAGTAAAGAAACGATTTAGTGGTTAGTGATTTCATTAGTCTTTGCCATTTGAGAAGACATGACCATCATGTTTTAATTTCTTTTCATTTTCTCCTTATTTTGAGATATTGGGAGATCTGAGTAATGATGATGTCATTATTCTTAGTAATGGTAATACTCATTATTTTTTGTCAATACTACAACAAAATTTTTCTGTTAATTCTGAGATGTAGCATCACAATAATGAGAAAACAAATCTTTTTTTGTAATGAATGTGAAGAGTGTGACATGGTAGTTCAGGGGTTTGCACTGTTGCCTTTGGATCCACAGTATACTGTAAGATTGTGGACTCAAACCTGCTGACCTGCTGAGTTCTGTCGATTTTGAATTTGCAAGTCCTCCCTGTATCGGTGTTGGGTTTTTCACAGTGCTCTGGTTACCTCCCATAGTCCAAAGATATGCAGATTAGGTTAAATGATTGGCCATATGTGTGACTGTGAGTGTAAATGGTTGTCTGTCTGTATGTGTCAGCCCTATAGTGACCTGTCCAGGTGTAACCTTCATCTCACCTCTCGCCTCCTGCAACCCTGCAAAGGAAAACAGGATGGATGGATGGAAGGATGGATGTTATGTGCTTCTGTGGTATCACTTGCTTAAGGTAGCAGAAGATAGCATTTTAATAAATTTTGTTATCAATAGCTGTACAAGTCATATAATTTGTGAAATTCCACCATAGGCACTATTATTCTTTCTTCCAACTCTAAATTCAACAAGACCAGGTTAAAACCTAGTATATGGCTGGACCGCCCTTTATCTGTTTGCTTCTCTCCTGCTCTCTGTGCTCACATATACAGTAATTTATTACAGCCAACTTCAAAGCCATTTCCAAGCTGCTGCTCTGCACTGCTAAAAACCCTTATTTTATAACTGTGATGTGGTCTGATAAAATCATCAGACAAAAATCAAAGACAACGGCTGTGCTGTGATTTCAGCTATATTTACCTGTAAAATGATCACACAGAGAGAAAGTTTCAAGCTAATTCACGTCTGTGTCAGCTGCCGTGTGGTCAGTTGAATGAGACGCATAGAGAGGTGTGCCTGCAGAGGGAAAGCCTGACTTCGTGCTTGCGGGTCAGTACTGACGACTCTCATCTATGGAAAGTAGCTAAGGTTTGTCCAAAAAAGTGCCTAAAAAGAAAAGTAGCTCAAAGGGTGTGAAAAGTTGGCAAAACTAGTCATAAAGGCGCTAACAGTGCCTGTAAACGCACCAACTGATGACATAATAGAAGCTGTTTGCACCAATTTATTTTGAAAGAGCAATGGCCAATGATCCTACTAACAAATATTGTGTGTGTATCTAATATATCTTATTCCTCTGTGTCATAGAGCTCCGCTGTTGTCCAAAAACTATTAAAAACACATCAGTGAGCCACACTGTTGCTCTGGGTGACATGTTCCTTCATCACCATGAACATACTTTATAGTGACTCAATCTCACACACACCATCCTGCTGTCTCAAATACTCACTATAGCTCCAAATGTGGATTAATCCCCCATTGACAATAGTTCGGAGGAAATGCACTATTTCCTGAATGTTCAGCATTAAACTCTGTTGTTTAATCTGAATGAATAGCTGACTGAAATCACACTGTTACACTTATATTGTAAATCATGCTTAATTATGTAATATGATGCCCCTTTTTAAATATTTGGCTTAAGTCTCTTGATGAAGATGATGCACAGATTAAAGAAATATGATGCAATAGGGTACAAATAATTTCGTTTGCAGCTGCCCAATTAGTGTTTGTGTGATTACTCAACATATGTAGATATTTCTATGCTTATAGATTTACATTGTGTATGTGTATACATTATGTAGTGTTCACTGTTTCTTTTAGAATTCTTTTGTCAGGGTGGAGAAGCCTTTGAAATATGATTAAGGCATCATGAAACACTAAAAAAGTTTCCTCCCAAACTCTAATGAAACCATTTTAGGTGAGTCAGCAGCTCCTGGAGGCAGAGTGAGGCAGGTTTTATGAACTGTTAAATAATCTCCTCTCACACCATACTGCAGGGTTTCTCTGCTCAAATGATCAACACTCTGACCAGTTGTGTGCTGTCAGGAACCTCCATCACACCAGGGACGTTTCTCACTGATAATAGATTTTTGAGGCTGATACTGATATAGATATAGAGTTTTATAAAAGAGAGTTTAAAAAATACAATAAAAACAATTTTAGTTATTTATTTTTTAAATTAATTTTATGATACAAATACACAACAGTTTTGGCAAGAATCTCTCAAATTTTTGCATTACAGAGGTCTAAACAATATGTACGGAGGCAGGATGTTTTACTGCTGAGCAATAAAACTACAGTAACAGTAAATTACTGAACAACATTATGTTGAAATTAATTGATTTACGAAAATTAAATGTCAGTTTTACATAAAAAAATAGCCTATAAAATAACAAATTTACATATTGTTCTTTCTTTTTGCATATCTTCTAACTTGAAGTGTTGTTTTGCTTTATCATTTTTAAGTTAATGTTGATTGCACAATGTTATGTAGGAGGGAGGAAATAGAACACAGCAAAATACAGGCTCCACAAAAAGATTTACTCTGTGACCACACCCTTCAAACTGACAGAAGAGAAGTTCCCCAATCTAGACAACATTATATGTAGACAACAGAGGTTCTATCAACAGTGTGAACAACATGAGACAGAAACAATATTACAACTTTTTCATCAAGTGAATTTCAGTCATGTTCTTTCTCATTCCTCTCTACAGTGATTCAATATTATCTGATGTATTATCAATGAAGAGAACAATTGTACGTGTTACTCCACAGTTGGTCTTAGTTGGTAACAAGCTACTTTAGCATGACTGCAGAGACTTTTCAGTGAAAACTGAAAAGAACTGAAACAATGAGGTCTGTTGATGATCCAGAGTAGTGCTGGGAAGTAACAAATATTAAATACTCAAATATTGTACTCAATTAGGAGTTTAAATTACTTTAGATGAATGTTTATTTTTTATGTGAACTTGTAGTTTTACTACCCCACAACTAGTGTTCCTTTTTATTTTACAGATGAAGATTTTAATGTACAAAACATATCATTTTATTAATATGAATATTTTTTATAGATTAAACTATGCAAAAATAAAAAATGTATTTGAAATTAGCTTCACCTCAACCAGCTAAAATGGTGCTTACACAGTAACGCATCATAACCAACCTAAATGACCACATAGGTGGTTTGTCCCGACCCTCTGATATGACCCATAGGAGTGTGTCCTGAATTAGCGTCCCTACAGCAACAGGAGCTATGCCAAAGATCACATGTCACAAATCACTCCTTTGTGATGTGACAATGTTATGCAAAAGGTTTCAGTTTTCAGCACAAAAACAACTTGGCTAGGCTTATGGAGAGATCATGGTTTGGGTTCAAATAAGTGCTTGGCATCATGCTTATAAAAATAAACATTTGGTTAAGGTTATAGAACGATTGTGTTCATGGTTAAAAGAAACAACATTGACTGTCTGTTTGAAATTGGATTCAAACAGCGGTCTCCACCTTGAACCCATACGTATGTGGACTTTGTGGCTATATAACGTTGTCATCTAATGTCCTCTTTTGCTCCTGTTATAATTATTACGACCACTATATGGCATTGTCACTTGAACGTAATTATGGGACGTGATAAGCTGCTTGCACAAACAACCTCTGGGGTCGTTTTTTTATGGGAGGACAGTCTCACGCGTCACTAAAGATTATCCAGTGATATATAACAAACAAGACAACAGAGGCCCTTCCACTTTTCTGGTGTGTATGTTTACTGTCGATACTGTAAGTATTTTACTGTATTTCTACTTAAGTAACATTATAACTACAGGTCCCTTACTGAAGTACTGTGTAAGATCTCAATGCCTCTTCTGGAAAGACATATTGCCATTTAGCTTTTCAAATATAAATTATTTTACGCTTTGTTCACCTTAATTCACATCTATTGTATTGTGGTGACAAAAGTCCATATATCCACACCAGTACCGCTTGATTGGAAGGGATGCACTTACTTATCTATTATAACATTATAACAGTATATTATAACATCTATAGCTCATACGAGTGGAATGTATTAACTGTAAGCTGCAGGAATGTAATGCACTTCCACACAAAAGGATATAAAACTCACACTGTCTTCATAGCTGGACAACAATAGGGAGAAATGGATTTGAATGAATATAATTTGGAATAAATACTTATCTATATATATATATACACATGCATTTAAGATAGACCTTCTTTGCTTACTCAGTGAATTAACCTGATTTGAAAGAGATATGAGGTCACTCTGGGAAGCATTTAGAATTCCAACTTTATCTGTGATTCATGATCATACAAAGTCAACATTAAGGAAGCTAATCACAATGTGTCCAAACACTAAAACATTTCTGCTGCCTCAAAACTAAAAATCAAAACCATCTCTGTTAGTCCTTCACCTCACAAAAAGCTTTATCCTCCCTCCATTATTTCATCAGCTAACTCCTCCTCTGATGGAGCTCAGCTCTGCTCTTTCTCAACAGTGTGTAACTCACCTAATCCACTTCAGGCTATACATAATCATAAGCAACACTGAAGGAGCGGGAAATTTGTGCTGATGTGCTAGGAAAGCAGGGCAAGAGGAAAACGCAGAGAATGGCAGAGCGTCCATGAGAAATATATGCTGACTGAAGTGGTAGCAGAGGAAGAATTCCACTCCAGGGACACTGCTTTAGGCGAGAAAACAAAAAAAGTAGGGCTAATAATAAATGTGCACTCTGTCTTATTTGGGTTATCATATGACACAACTATCAGACATCCTATGGGAGGAGTTTCATTTTTTTTTGGCTTGAAAGAAATAGCTGCTTTGTTCAAATGCAGCGAGTACTTAGGTTGATCTTTATCCTGAAAGTTTTTGGAGTATTTTACCGCATTAGACAAGCCAAGTGTGTAACTAATTCCGCACAGAGATGACCTTTGTCGTGTTTTAGAAGCGGCTGTGAATGTGAGGTGTGTCTTTTGTTTCAAACAAACCTTGTGTCTTACCTTGTACAAAAGCTTCCACAGCATCAGGGCTCCTCCTAATTGGGCTCCTGTGTTTCTGTGTGGTTGTCAGGAAGCCGGAGCTCCTGGACTGAACAAGTTGTAATGTATCGTCAAGCGAACACAGATCTGTTGGTAATGAGACTGTAAAATCTGACCACACTCATCCCAAAAGCAGAAGAATCAGCAGATAAATAACAGCATCAAAGTACCATAGACACTAAAACATATTTTACTCCAGATTTACTCGCATTTTGTCTTCAAAATTGTTTAAGTTCAACTAAATTTCCATAAAAATACTGAACTGTTGTAAACTGTAACAGCTCATGAAACAGGCTGGACTCACTCACACACAGGTCTAAGAGACTTTCAGGTTAGGTAGCAGTTCACTTTAAAATGACGATCACAAAGGCAAAGCAGCAACAGAGGAGACAGGCTGGGGTGAAGTCCATAGGGCAGGCAGGAGTAGGCAACTGACAGACCAGGTGGGCAGACCAGCAGGCAAACAGGTGCAAAGCGATGGGCTGAGACCAGAAGTTAAAGGAGATTTTAATTATCTCATAACATGGGGCCAGAACATAAAACTGGAACAAGAAACTGGCATGCCTAGCCTTTTCTTGGGTAGCTTGGAGAGGCAAAGCTTAGGATAGTATTTCATGGAATAAAAAGAATATTTAATTAAAACGGATCGAACCAGGTGGACCAGACTGAACTAAACCAGCTGAACAATGGCTCCGTTTGCTGTTAGACCACCCAGACCACAATGACTTAAGAGTATGACATTTAAGTAATCACGGCAGAGGCTTGAGCCCCCTTCCATCACTATCGGTTTTATTTTATTTTACTTATTTATCTCTTATCTGTTTTTAATTCGAAACGGAAATAACGCCATGAAGTTTCAAAGCAGCGTAAAGCTGAATAAGCTAACTATATAAGGTCAATTGAATTAAGGTGCATTTAGTACAGCATAGTAGCTCAGTTATTCCTTATAACGGTTTTATTTTGAAATTCACGTGCGGAACAAGTATTTACTTGCCTCCGGTTCTCCGTCAGTGCTGCTCCAGTGTAGCCGGGGATTTTTTTTTTTAATAATGAAAACTATCCATTTAACTTGCTCAATCAGAAAGGACAGTTTTACCGCTGTAGCTAAAACCCGTCGAAATGAGTAAACGCCAAAGGTTTCCTGTATTGGGACTTGAGACACGGTATGTCCTCTTCTCTTCAGCTTGACCAAAGCTTTGTAAGCTGTGACATTGTAAACGCTGCTCTGACGAAAGGTGGAAATAAAGCACACTGAAGCCGGCAGCGTTTTTCCGACAGCCCGCGGGCTCCGAGTTGACACAGAAGCCGCCTCAGCCATACGCAACGAAGTTTCCCGGTTTTAAGGGACATGTAATATGTGTCAGCGTGTACCGCCCGCACACATATGCACTGGGGTACAGAGGTATGCTGAATAGATTTTACACATGGCATGTAAAAAGTGTAACCGATAAGCCCAGGTCTTTTTATGTTCACTACTCATCTGCAAACACAAAACCAAAGCACTGACGACTGGTTGGGTTTTGGGTTGTTGTTAGGTCCAGGTTAACATAAGGGGAAACATACGGTAAGTCAGGCAGGAACAGAATAATCTAATATCACAATGCAGACAACAGACACACTGGACATCAACATGAATTCAACTCTTTGAAATCATGGTTTGATTTAACACTAATGTTAAACCATGGGCCCTAATGGTTTTTATCAGCTTGAGTCTTCATGGCTTTTCTTAATTTTATGAGAATTGCTTATAAACGGGATTTCCAACTGTTGACATGTAGCTACAAATTACTTGAGTTTTGGGTGCCCATCTGTAAAACATGGTGAAATTCAAGGTTAAATCTCTCAGCCATACGACATAATATGATTCCACTGAGAGTAAAATTGATAATATAGAATTATTACTCAGGCTTACCTGATACCTTTACTTTTACCTTGTCATTGTTGGATGCTCAAGATAAAATGTAAAAAAAAAAAAAAAAAAAAAAAACTCTTAATGAATAATTTCTGCCTGATGTCATGTCTTTGTAGGTATTGAGGATGACAGGTCTGAATTTGTCATTTGCTGCATGTGGTTTCTTGGGGATCTACCACTTGGGTGCTGTGGGGGCCTTTCTTCGCCATGGGGACAAGCTCCTGGGCTCCCTCAGGGCCTGCGCAGGGGCCTCAGCTGGGGCCCTGGTGGCTGCTGTAATGATCACGGCTCCCGACAAGTTGGAGGTAGAGTGATCACCTCCACATTCATTCCATGGAGAGAAGAAGAGATTGTACTGCAGAGCAGTGGTTAACAGAGTAGGGTTGGGGGAACCCTCAGGGGTTTTGTAGGGATTTCCAGAGGTCCCTGAGCTAAATAGATGTAGAAATTGTAACACAATTTAGAAAAAAAACACTGAATTAGGAATGATTTAGAGTAACAGTTGTAGTCATAGGTTTCACTGTCGCTGTCATTATTATTTCCTCCTCTGCAGTGCTGAGAGTTTTACAAATTGTCAGTGTGGAATGAAAGACTTTGACCGGGTGAGGTGCTTTTCTAAGATACCCAGCATCAAAGATTTGACATCCCAGCTGCAGAACCGTCTATTTTATTAATATTTAACACCCACTGGCTCTCAAAAATGTATAAAGTAACATCCAAAGATAATAATTTTCGGAGAATATTTGGATAACTTAATTTGGATTTTAAATGCCCATAGAACTATATAATGAAAAGTTAATCTGTGTATCTGTGAAGATTCTCAGTCAAGCTGGTCTGCCTTTAGATTCTTGAAATGTAAAATCAAAAAATGGAATGAACAACAACAATGTCGTTGAGACACGACATGCTGAGGGATAAAGATGTGAAATGCACCATTGTGGTATTTTATTCAGTGGACAGGAAAGTAGAATGGTGATGACCATTATATATTAGTTTGTCATTTTTTACATTTGTAAATCTTGTTTTCATTTGTGTATCATGACAAAAACATTTGTGCAACACTTTCAAGGCAACAGTTCTTTCTCATATTGTCTGATATAAGCTGCCTGTAGTTATTCATTTACTTTTACGGAACAGATTATGAGTCATCCAAAAAAACTGAGAGATGAAGCTGTGTGTGAGATGTGAATGTGGCTTCAGTGATTGAATAAACCTTCATAAACCATGTGTAAGTGAATGAGGTATGATGTCATCTCAGTGTTTGTTTGCTTCTCTTCCAGCACTGTAAAGAATTCACCTACACGTTTGCTGACAGTGTGAGAGGACAGCAGTTTGGAGCCGTCACACCAGGGTACAACTTCATGCTCACGCTACGGTAATTACTCAGCAGATATCAAACCAAACACCGATGTGGAACTGAGTGAACATCTGTGTCATATCATAAATGGATCTAAATATCAGATTTGTATTATGGGTGGCATGACGAAATCATGGCACGATATAGCACAATGCAAAAACTTGATGATATGCACTGTGAAGCTTACAAATGCATCGCAGTATGAAGTGCATATCAGCTAGTGATCAGTGGAGCAGCGCGGAACATCTCTCCGACACAGTTCTTTCTTACTCCAGCATAAGAAACAGGCTGCATTTTGATACAATTTGCAGTGGATTTTTTTTAAGCCACACTAGCAGCGGGGGATCAAAGGATGGTAATGTCCGTCTGTGCACCACTTTAATCCAGCTGAAATGTCTCACCAGCTATTGGATGTATTGCTGTCAAATTGGGTACACACATTCATGTAAGCCTCAGGATAAATTGTAATAACTTTGGTAACCCTCTGGTCAGAAATTTAATTTTGACAAATACTTGCAAAACTAATGTAATTCCCATCAGCCTCAGGCTCAGTATATATATATATATATATATATATTATTGGGTGTTAATCAGCATATTTTATCATGCTAACATGCTAAAAGAAAACGGTGAACATAGTGAACATACCGTACCCGCATTGTCACTGTGACTCCATCAAATTGAAAACATGCCACACAACTCTTCCCCCATACACTCAATATAACTAACTGCTTTTGTTAGTCTCAAATGAGTTTATTTGAATTCATGTGGTCTCTAAATATTGCTTAGCGTTCAGTGTAAAATGAAGAACTGAGCAGCAGTATTAAGTTGCTGTTGAAACTGGGGTTTGTAGCCTACTGTGTTCAGAGAATTTAAAGTGCACCTCACGCCGGCTGTGTCTAGTAGCGTTGCGTCGGACATCGGACATGGGTCTCATTTGCCACTGACTTTGTCTTAACACATACAGTATACAGGGAAAACTAAAGTTGTTTTCTTGTTTGTAAGTTATAAGTGAGAGAAAAAGAGAGACAGAGGTAAGGAGAAAGAGAAGAAGAAAGAGAGGGGGAGGGAGACAGAGATGGTTTACCTGCTGCTAATATGCAAGATGACATGTGGCAGGACAGTAATTAAAACAAGAGTAAGGTACAGCCACAAAGCATCTGTTACCACATCTAAGTGAGCTGTAACCAATGAATATCCACGTTTACATAGAAACAATGGATGTAAGTGTTTCAGTCAGTGTCCGTTGCCCTTTAGTATAACCAAGTCCATATTCTGTATTTGTTCTTTATCTTAACTAGGCCTGTGTATACATCAGGTTAGTTTTATGGAAAGAACAATTCTGTACCAAAATCTATAAAAAAAAACATAGAAACATAATAAATAAATAACAAACTTAGACTTGAACTGCAATCTCAGTGTTGTTAATTAAATCAAATCATGAGCTGACTTCGTAGTTACATTCTGTGTTAATACGCTTTGGTGATTCTGTATATGTTCAACAGATTGAGTATTAATTACATGAAGCCATATTTACGATGCCCTTGGGAGACATTATTTTGTAAAAACCTGCCAAATGAGCATCAGTGTGTGGTTACTCTCCAGGGAGGGGATAGAGGAGATTCTGCCCAGTGAGGCTCACAGACTGGCCACTGACCGCCTCCACATCTCAATAACACACTCCAAAAGTGGCAAGAACCATATTGTGTCCAGGTTTACCTCCAGGGAGGAGCTCATAAAGGTACGCACCCACACTCTTGAGACATAACGCTGATCCTTTCAATTTAAAACACTGTCATAAATGTTTATAATTGTTTTACACCCTTGTTTTCCTACATCCTGCAGCTTAGTATATGCTTTTTACTGCTCTGACCAGAAAATGACACTAACAAAGTCAATACCGATGTAATGAATGTCTACATACTATATATCAGCAATGGTGCAAATAGTTTTTGAGGGCTTAAATGTAAGCATTGTCTCTCCTTTTTGTTACATTTACATAAAGTATTGCTCTGTTGCTCATGTTAGATCTAGACGAAGCCAAAACATTCAATGTCCAGCTACCTTCTGCTGAAGAATCATTGCTTCTTGTGAGTGTTGTTGAAGAGTATTTACTGATTAAATGTCCTCCCCGTGTAACTTCTCCAGGCTCTACTGGCCAGCAGCTTTGTACCAGTCTATGCTGGACTCAAACCAGTGGAGTTCAGGGGACAGGTAATGGGCTCATTCACGGTGCTGAGAAGATTCACTGACTCCTTAGTGGCCTGTTCATAGGAAAACTCTCATATTTGTTTTAGAAATGGCTTCAATTCTAGAATTTGAGGTTCTGCAAAAACACATGGGTCCATTATTTCTTACAATGACTATTGCATTTCAGTGACTACTCCTCAGACTATTTGCACACTCAAAATTAAGCATTTTGAGTATGAATTTGGAGATATTCCAATGTTCTGTGTTTGTCAATTGAAATTGTTTTATTTTAGAAACGTGACATGCTATAAAAACACAGTCTTTTATTCCAGGCAATGTGTGATAAATTTGTATTTGGGAGTAGTCAGAGTGCAAGAACATAGTGAATGAAGCATATTTGTTATATCCATCTGGATAGATTCCAAAGTAAAAGTCCAGTACTTGTAACTCGAGTTTGCTTTGTTTCTAAAATTTGATGTGCACTAAAAATACAATGGGCCGTCTGGGATTAACTGGGAAAAAATGAAAAGTCAGGCAACACACACACACAATATTAAGCATTTTCAATGTATCAATCTAGAGAAAATCACAAAGTAAAAGTCTCATACTTGGAAATTTGAAATGCTTTATTTCTAAAATTTGAGATTGTATATTATTTTTTGATAGTTAAATGTTTTAGGCTCATAAGCCTTTTTCACCGAAGACATTTGGACATGTGACAGCATGAAAAGCACAGGTGTAAAAAATTTAATTCAAATCAATTCAGTTCAATTCAATTCAATTTATATGCTGCCAAATCATACGTAAGGTCAAGACCTTACAATACTATAGAGAGAGAAACCCAACAGTTCCCAACATGACCAAGCACTTGGTTTTAGTGGAGAAGGAAAAACTCCCTTTTAACAGGAAGAAACCTCCAACAAAACCAGAATCAGGGTGGACAGCCATTTGCCTCAACAAGAGGGTGAGAGGAGAGAAATAGGTGAGAGAGGAGAAAGAGGGGGAGGGCAGGGGAGAGAGAAGAGAGAGAGAGACCAGATGTGAGTATTGAGAAGTTGTGGCAGATCCAGATTCTTCAGCTCCAGAGTAGAGTATGTCTGACCAAGGAGGCATTCATATCGGGAGATATGATAGATGGCTGAATACCATTGAGCTGCTTCAGGTTCATGGTCCTGGTATGTGAATGCTGGCTCACTGTCACACTGTCATGGCTCAGTGGGACACTTGAATAGAACAGAGTCATTGTTAGTGTTATTAGTAACACCTGTGTTTTCTTACTATGACATGTCAAAATGTCTGGTGTGAAGCAAATCATTTTGCCTTAGTCTTGACCTCCAGACATTATATTATCTGGTTGACTGACAGTCTTCAAAAACTCTCTTTTTTTTTTTTTTTACTAGAAATGGATTGATGGAGGGTTCACTGACAGCCTGCCAATTCTACCAGTGGGACGAACCATCGCTGTATCTCCCTTTGCTGGACTGCAGGATGTGTGCCCTGTCCACAGAGGGCACTTCAACACTCAGCTCAGACTGGCCAACATGAACATAATGGTGAGTACTGAATCATTTCATCAAATCAGAGTTAGATTCCTACTTTGATTGTCATTGTGTAGGGGTGGACCTGAAAATGGCTCCAGTTGAAGAAGCGGCACAGGACAAAGTGAGCCCCACACAGCATGGGGGGCATTCAGTGGCATTTCTCTGGCTGAATACTGTGTTTTGAAGCAGGCTTTAATGTATAATGGTGGTGTTATTTGTCTCCCTTTGGGAGATCCTATCAGGGAGAAAAATTTTAAGCAATCCCTAACTGTTAATCGGCCACATTGATAGCTGGCCACATGAACAATAGTTGATTAAGTGTTAATAGTCCATAATAAAACCCTCACTGGCGGACACTGTGTTTGCCACAAAATCGTAGTAAACTAAGAATTTAAAATTGTGAAACCAATAATGCCAAACCTCATCCAGTCCAGTTTGGCATTACAATGAGTTTCAGATAGCTAGCTAAACCAGATAGCACCCACAAAACAACTCAATGGAATTTTCACAACTTTATGATACAGCACAAGACCAATACCAACAATGTGTCCATCTCTCAACAATTTCTGACTTCTTAGCACTGTCTGTGGCACTCAGCTTCAAACCCTTTGGTTTCTACTGAAGGTATGAATCTTTAAAAGTGACTCACAAATATATACTTTCATTTTTGGCTGGACCACAACAGCACGGCAAACACACAAATGTCAATGACTGAGTGAGTGATGCAGTTACACCATGGGTCGGCCAGCTGAGTGTTGGAGTTTCCCCATTGGGGAACAGTTTCTATGACATCACTGGGGGTGTTTACAGGCAGTGTTGACTAGATTTACAGACTTTTCAGACTCCTTTAGCAACTTTTTTTTCAACAAATTTAGCAACTTTTTGGACAAAGCTAAGCTACTTTCAGTAGAAGAGAGTTGCCAGTATTGCCCTGCGAGCGCGAGATGCATAGAGAGGATTGCCTGCTGAGGATTGCCTGCAATTCATTCAATTGACTGCATGGGGGCTCAGATATAGACTTTTTGACTTAGTTTTGTTAAAACAGGCTCAGTAATTTTCTAAAACTGTTGGTCGCTGTAGTTTTTATCAAACATTGCTAAAACTGGTGAAAACAATGCATCGGCATGTTTTTCATCGGTAAATTAATCCTCATTTGGTACTGTAGTTGAGTTGTCCAGTAGCAAGATGGTGTATGATAGTGTGAAGGATTCATCTCGAGATATTCTGTATTTCTCTTGTCAACAAATTCCATCTGCAGAGACAAACTAACAATGAATGCATCCCACTAAAAGGTACCGTGTGTTTTTCCAAAGCCTGATACATCTTTTCCTTCTTTTCCACAGAGCCTTATTGTTGTCCAAAAACTATTACAAACACATCAATAAGCCACACTGTTCATTACCATGAACCACACGGTAATTTATTTTGCCACTGTTGTGCTGCCACAAATACTGTCAAGCCAGAACACACTGAGAAACTATTTCTGGAAAAACAAGTTGAAAACAAGTTTAAATGTAATTTTTCAATGCTGTGAACAGCACAAACCAGAGTCTTAGTCACCTCTGTTGTATTTGATCGACACAGAAATCGCAGACAGATATCTCGAACGATAAGCAGATAAGATCAAAACCATATGCATGGCAAGAAGAAAGAAGAAGGGGAAGAAAGTCAATATTAAGTCTTTTTGCAATGTGGTGAACCAGCTCTTCAAGTCAAAAACATAAAACTACACAGGAAAAGCCTGATAAAATGAGGATTCATTGCTCATGTAAATGTTTGAGAATATCAATGTTACACACAGTAGCATTTCCATGTCTGCTATTAATTGTCTTTGATAATAAACACTATAATGTTACTTTAAGTGGAAACAATGGCTTGCAGTTTCAGGTCACTTTCTGTCACTTACTTTCATGAAGATTTGATGTAAATGTGTTTTCTTCGGTTTCCTCAGTTCTCCATGGAGAACATCAAACGTCTGAACCAGGCTCTGTTCCCTCCATCGACTAGCAGCATGCAGTTTTTATGTGAAGAAGGTTTTGATGATGCCGTGAGGTTCTTGAAGAGAGAGGACTGGATGAGCTGACGGTCAGATCCACTCAGGGAAAGAACTAACTCTTAAGAACAAGCATGAGAACAAATGTGAGAATGGATTTTATGGATTTTACTGTATTTATTTGCTGTGTGAGTTTAGTTTTTCTTGTGTTTCCATGGAGTGATGTTGTAGAGAAAATACAAACACACTGAACCAAAAGCTCTGTGTGGACTATCTGGGAACATCACTTGTGATGGTTACGGTGCATACTTATAAAGTGTATATTTATCAAGCAGAACATGGAAGTGTGTGTATCAGATAAGTGTTAAATCAGATAAGTGTTATCACACACACATACTGGGTCTTTCCCTCTGCTCTGTGATCACAGATGTTCACATGATGAAAAGTCGTCATGTGAACATGTACTCTTCATCAATTTTCCAAGGAGGCATTTAATTTCCCCCAGCTTGAAGCAGTGAGAAGAAAAAAAAAATTGGATAAGTAGCACTTCACAGGAAGTCCATGCTGCCGTCATGGATGTTCGGAGCTCCCTGAGGACACGAGGATGGAGCATCGTCTTTGAAGTGCCAGATTCTGGTGGGTTTCTCTGCTGCTGGGTTACTTTTCGATTTCCTCCAGCGTTAGGAGAGGTGAGCAGGTTCTCCATTTTTCAGCCAGTTGTACTGGTGTGTGAGAGAAGCTCCTCCCTCAGCACAGTCACATATTCTGTACAGCCCTTTATTCATGCTCAAAAGGCACCAGTTTGAACATTAGATAAGACCTTTGATTCATTTACTAAAACATATCAGTACAGCAGGATGACTTTAGGGCCTGGCATTGGACATCAGTACTTTTTTGCAGTTTGTGAAATACCCTATGATAGTTGTGGGGTCATATGGCATGCAGACCAGAGCCTTGTGTCCCAAAAGCTTCTTATTGCTGAGATGATGGTAGCATCCATCTTACAAACCATGTTAAGCTAAAGAAGTGTTTCCCAAAAGCATTTTAACTAAAGACAAGTGAAATTATTGCAGATTAACAAGTGAGTGCTACCCACTGTAGGAGGCTCAGAGCATTTTAAGAAGTTCTGGAACCTGCAGGAGGAGCCAAAAACTGCCTAGTTAACTGATGTTTGTTGTAAAATGAATATTTAAATTTGAATATGAGAATATTAAATTCAATTAAGGGTTAGATGGAATTTTTTGGTCAGACTACTATTTCCGAACTTTGTTGCTTACCTTTGAAGCCAACACTGATGAGAAGTCCTAAACATGCTATGAATGGAGATTGCATGTTTACTTCCTGATAATCTCCATGACATCTGAGCAAACTCCATCCACGGATGAAGACCACTTGATACAGTTGAAAACCTTGGACAAGCTAGTAAGAGGACCATGAGTTCGGATTTTTGTGTTTTAGTTTTATATTTAGCTCAAGTTCTTGTACGGTCGCCTTTTTGGACATCAAATATTAAATAGTTAAAACTGAAACGAAAAGTAAAAAATACATATTTGTATTTTTTTAAAAGGTTACGTATAGTTTTGTTATTGAAACTTAGGTTAATTATCAGCACTAGTCTCAGAACATTTCACATGATACCCAGTGCTTTGACTCATAACAGCTGATGTTGTGAAACATCATATAAATACATAATTAACATATAAAAAGAAATACCAACATCAAGAACATAGACACACACGCAGATGTACCCACTAGTGTTTCCTCCCTGGTATTATGTAAGCCTACCTGCTGGTTTCCGTAATGAGGATCATTTAAAGCTTCCTTTAAATTTCTGTTTCCACCCGGGGCCAAAGATTCCCCAGCTTGTTTTTTATTCGTTATGTTATGTTTGGCTTGTCTACTTGGAAAATTCAGTCTACGTAATGAAACACTGAAGAGGCCTGCTTTCTGGAAACAGGCCAGCTAAAGGAGCCCATTTGTTAGTGTAATTATTCAGCTGCTGACTTCACTGTACAGCACTGAAAAACTATGCACCTGCAATGTGTTACTGCTCTGATAAATGTGTTCAAATCCATTGAAAAGCAGAGAATTGTCAAGTCTGAGCTGCAGAATCACTGCAGTGAGACAGTCACTATGTCAAAAACTGTACTGAGTAGTTTTTACTAAGTAATTTTTAAATGAATGCTGTATAAACTGATTCCACAGTGGTCCACAGAAGATGGAATGAAAAAAAAAAATCCTCCCAGGTCTGGTCTGTATGCGAGTCACACATATTTATATGTTGTACTTCTGCCCACATCTAAACTCATTTTGGGAAATGTGATTGGGGCCTGTAACCATTACTATAGAAGACGTTCCTGCAGAGCCACAGTGCTGCTGGGAGATCCATCCAGCAGGTAGGAGAGCTGCCAGCTAATAAACAACAAGCTCCCATACTGCAAAGACAATCCTATGTTTCCTGAAGTCCTGGCGACAAAATTAAGCGAAAAAACTCTGAAGCAAAAAACTCAGTAACATAATAGCTACTTAATGATTATTTTCTACAGTATTATGTAAAGTATGTATGCACAGTGTGGAGAGATGTTTGTTCTTTATTAGTCTCGTAGCTCTACTGTGTGACAGTCCAGGAAAATGAATCCTGGAGAAAGTTCAATGAGGAAGACGTTCTGACTCCACCTGCAGTTTTCATCAGAACCAGTCTAATCTGCTGAATCTGTCTTCAGTTCAGGAGTACACTCAGTCTGTTGGTAGCACAAAGCTGTCATGTTCAGCTCAGTTCAAAAAAGTCAGGTCAAGTCAATTTTATTTATATAGCACCAAATCATAACAGAGGTTATCTCAGGGCACTTTTCATACAGAGCAGGTCTAATTAAAAAAAAAAACTCTGCGTCTTTAGAGACTTTTTGGAGCAGCCTGATAATAAGGAGTTACAATAATCCAGCCTAGAAGTAACAAAAGCATGGACTAGATTTTCAGCGTAATTTTGAGACAGGATGTGCCTGATTGTTGTAATGTTATGTAGGTGAAAAAAGGCAGTCATTGCAGTTTCTTTTGTGGGGGAGTTAAAGGACATATTCTGATCAAAGAAAATTCTGAGATTCCTATCTGTGGTACTGGAGGCCAGGGCAATGCCATCTAGAGTAACTATATCATTAGATAATATGTTTCTGAGGTGTTGGGGGTCAAGTACAATAACGTGTTTCGTCTGAGTTTAACAGCAGAAAGTTGCTGATCATCAAGGTCATATGTCCTTAAGGCAAGCTTGAAGTTAAGCTAACTGATTGGTTTCATCGGGCTTTATTGACAAGTACAATTGGGTATCATCTGCATAAAAATGGCAGTTTATGGAGTGTTTCTTAATAATATTTCCTAAAGGAAGCATATATAGGGTGAAGGCTCAAGCACAGAACTTTGTGGAACTCTGACTAAGAAAAGCCTGTGCACGCACTGCATATTAAGTTACTAGCTCAGCAGCCTGTTATTCATTACAGTTATTGGAATATGATTATTTCTGTGGGGTTTAAAGTCATTTTAAATACCTCTAGATCTGAAACACTATCAGCCGGTATGGTTAAAACTGCATTTGGGCTGAAAGTAATGATAACTTTATTTTCACATACTTAGAATTGACAGGTAAATGTATAAAATGCCAATCCAAGTTTCCTAATGCTCACACTTTTATCTCCAAATGTCTTGTGATTTGAACCAGCAACCAACAGTGTAAAACCCCAAGGTATTCATTTTACGATGATACAAAACAGAGAAAAGCAGACAAACCTCTGTACCACAGCCTACCAGATTTTGACATCTACCAAATTGGGAGGTATTATAAATTATTTTACGTGTAAGAGAATTTACTCCCATTTCTGTGTGAGACAAATGGATTTTCACAATTAAAGGAAAACACTGCTGTGTAGCTTGTCTTGTGAAATGCACATGTACTGTGGCAGGGCTATGACTAACAGCTATTGTTCTTCCTCAGCTGGTTTATTATTGGGGCTCAGTGGCGTACACTGTCAGCCACAGTCTGAACATTGGGGTCAGGCAGGGACATAAACTGCTTTGAACTGAAAGATTTCCAAAATTTTTACTAAAGTGATTTAGTATTGCACTTCTATAAATTTGAGGGACACACAAGAAACAGATTTCAAAAATGGACGTTCAAAATCTAATCAGAAGAGGACGTGATATCCTGATTTTTGTCTCTAGTAGGAGAGAAACTCCAAAACTCTAAAACTCTGAAAGCTACATTTCCAATAATTCAACCAACAGCATCCTTCACTAGTTCGGGGCAGCAGAACATGCTGTAAACACAAAAACTGAAATATTATTAACGTATAAAGTTGAGAAAAACCCTGAGGGAAATATTTGGCTCTTTAGCTGCTAAATGCTCCACTATGTTTGCTGGCTGGTCTTTAACTGTGTCTGTCTTCTGTTTGCTGCCGAGCAGGTAGTGGACAGTGGCTTTTTACAGCTATTTCTCTGAGAGCAGCTGCCTAGTGCTGTATAAATAAAAGAACTGCACTGTAGCACTTGTTAATAACTGATCTCATCAGACACTATTTGGTTTTTGCCCATTAAGAATGAATCAGTGCTCCAACTTGAAACAGCCTCTTTATCACATCAGGAGTGTTCTGCACTGCAGCGTCCTGCTGCACACAACACACACAAGCACGAAAGTGAAAGTAGAAACTGTGGCAGCCAGAGACCAACACATCGCCCTGATGATGGGGCAGTCAGGTTACACTGTAGCCCTGCTACTTTTAATTAGAGCAGATCAAAGAGTTACATTCAGACATAGACATACTTACACAAGTGACAGTGTTTGACAGCTGTCAGACACTTTCAACAAGAGAGTAGCTATAGTAAACAGCTAACAGCAAACTGTTCAACTTACTAAAAATACTACACACAGAGAGGCACAGACAACACATACAGTTCAAACTGCAGGCCTCTGGTTTACACTCTGCAACACTCTAACAGTACCAGTGTTTGCTGAGCTATATTTAAAGAGCCCATGGATTTATGAGAGCTTATCATCTTCTCTGTTTATGTTTAGTCATTTCTATATATACCGTACAATACTCCCTTACATTATCGACATAACATTTCTAACTAATACAGTGTAAAACCACTGTAAAAAGTAAATTAAAGTTGTTTAAATTGATTGGTTTGAATCAAAATGCAGTTTGTATCCTTGAGGTTTAACAAATGTATTTCCTTCTTAAAACATTTGCAAGGCTGATGTTTGAATACTTCGATCTCATCCTTGTTTGCAGCCATGTTTTCTAGCCTGTAAGCTGCATTTCTTGGTGCATCACCACCACCAACTGTTGATCAGTGGAACAGATCACAGCAGGACTGTGTATCATTCTATCCACGTGTATTGGCACGTGCATTTGTGAACCCACTTAGAGCAGCTTAATTGCCAATTTCACATTTTCTGCTTGGTCTCTTGTGCAAATAACTACTTTTGCTTTTTTGCAAGCTTTTGTTTGGTCCCTAACTATTATGACCATCATCTCCCCTGCCTTTAAAAGACTGAAAAAATACCTCTGAAGATCCAACCTGCTACAGAGAAACAGGTAAAATAAATACTGTTTTGAATTTTTTTCCCCTAAGATTTGTGTTGAGGTTGCTGTATGAAAGTCTCATGGAGTCACTAAAATAGTGCTGGGGTCACACATGAGATTAGTTTGATGTCATTGCTGTCACCGAAATGATCAACTGTCGTAGCCCCAATGACGTCCTATTGGTCCTACTGGCACTGACAGAGCTGCCCAAATGTGGAGCAGCAGGGCTGCAGCCAGGGCTTCCACATCACATTCCCTGCAGATATCTGGCTCTCCACAGGCTTCACCGATCTCTGATGCCTCTCCACAGCCTCTTTCATCACAGCCAGGATGGAGTGAAAGGCCAGCTCGGTGTCAGGAGTCAGTGGCGTGGTTTCTGATGGGTCCCTCGAGAGATCAAAGAGTAGTGGAGGATTGTGGTAGGTCACATAGTCCGCTGTGCAAAAGCAGACATGTGTGTGGAAACAGGCCGTCTCGCTCTCTGGGTAGAAGTTTGGAGTGAAGTAAAAGGCTTTCCACACTGAGCTACCTGAAGAAATTCAAATAAAAGCACTCAATGAAACTTCTCGCCTCGAGGCAGACTGTGTATTTTTGCTCAGTTTGTCATGTAGATGAGCTTTGCTGAATCTCAGCTGTCACTCCGGCGGCAGCTAGAAGAAGCACACAGTGAATAATGCCAAGCATTGTAGAAACAGTTTTTGTTTCTACAATTGAAAAAATTTACTTGGAGTTAAAAGTTGCTGTAGATAGATAATCGAACAGCTATCACTGCTGGTGCATTTAAGGATGTTCTGACTTCTGACATTTGAGGGTGAGCTGCTGAACAGAAACCTCACTGATGTAGGAAAAAAAAAACAACCGAGTTTAAAATAGCCATTCAATGATGTCAAAGCGTGCCTCTGGCTTTGTTACAACAAAACTCATCAATGCGATGTTTGCAGTAGACCAGATGTCAGATGTTGTCAAATGATGGTGCAAGATTGGAATACTGCCCTATTACTATAAAAAATGATAACCTTTGACATGATTTGGTTGATGGAAAAATACTTTACACACTCAAATAAAGACAAGTATTCAAACAGTGATCTAGCCTTTAATAATAGCCAGCAGGAAGAAACTAGGCTATTCGATAATAAAGTCCAGCACACTGACAAACAACGAAGGGGTGGAATTACCTGATATCTAAAAGCTCACACGATATTATGTTCATTTGATTGATTGATTAAGTTCATTTCCAACACTTTTTTTTTAAGCTTTTGTCAAAATCTTCCTGCAGAAAGGATTCACAGAAAAAACCTTCCAGCAGCTCAAATGGCCTCAACTCTCTCATCTTTTAATATTAAAAATCTGCAGGAAATGTTCAGTCATTTTGCTTTAGTCATTTAATTGATGCAGTTGTCTACATTGGCAGAGTATTGGCTCGCATTTCACTCAGTGCAACTGCGTTCACACACTCTCAATCTCTTTTCAAATTATAACTTTGATGTTTTCATAACGAGCTGTGGAAAAAATTGTAGGCACTTATGGAAAAACATGCTGTAAACTGCAGATGTTTATTTGCCAGTTCTGAGCTGATGGCGCTTGATGGGAAGTCAGCTCGATGCGTCTTGACCCTGTGTTTCCAATCCTCAGCCTTGCCTGTTTCTTTGTGCTTCTGTAGAAAAGCTTGGACAGCACATCTGGAAACACCTGTTTACCACAAGATTTCTGCCTGCAAGAGAGCTTGCTGATGGAGGATGATCAGCTTATGTCTTGTTGCTATGCTCACTCTTTCCATAGTGTAAGATTTTTAGATGAAACTTTTCAGCAATGTTTTCAGCAATTTCACCTTTTTAGTCTGGCTGTCCCTCACCCAGTTTTATTCCCCCACAAAGCTTTTTCTATTTAAGTTAATGCTTTTGATTCAACCTGCATATTATTTTGTTGTTCATTAGCACCTGTTTAGTATAATTGTTTAATCATGCACTAGGCTTTAGGCCAACAAATTCCTGAAATTTTCTAATCTGGAAAGTTGTCTGTTACTTTGTTACTATATTTAACCACATGCAAATGTCTAACTGTATATTATACATACAATATTAAACACTGTATAAATATTTGCAAAATAAATGTTTTGAAATCTAAAATATGATACTTCATATTGATACACTGATGCAAAAGATATAAGACCAATGTTATTGTGAAACATCTAAAGTGCCTAAAACTGCATAGAACTGTTCGTCATCACAGGGGGATGTTGCCCAGATCAACATGACGTTGCCTTGTAATCCATGGGTCTGATCAATTTTGGTTTTAAGAAACAAATAATTGCTGTTGCAATAAATCCTACAGACTGGAAGCAGAATCAGTTGATAGTGTAATAAAATGACTGTCCATATTATTTCCTACCTCAAAAAGGGAATTTGGTATTTATTCACTCTTTAACTACTGAGTGAAAACAGTATTTGTGTTAAAAGAGAAAATGTTTTCAGCAAAGTGGGGAGTATATGACTGTTGTGCTGGTGGAATTAGTGCTGTGGAAATGGACATCATACATCATGAATTTCTCAAGACAACAGGTAAATATGGACAAATGCTGGGTTAGCATTAAAATGGAGGTTTCCTACTAAATATGATCAAATATAAAACAGGTGATATTAGTGATAAAGGCCCGTCTCTTGTATTAGCCTGTTTCAAATAAAGACCTGCATCTCCCTACACTTGATGTAAAGGCCAGTATTTGCGAATTATGGTATATAGTGTTTGTAGTTACTAGGCCAAAAAATACTAAACTATATATATAGCTCTTTACAATGCAGGTTTGTGCACGGGAAGTGACAAGTGAAGTGACACGTGATGTTGTGGATAACTCTCCGTGCATCTGATTGGGTGATTGTTTGGACTTACTGTTCTGGGGGTGCCATCTGACTGCATTCAAGTAGGCATTGCAGTAATGGAACAGAAACTCATGGTTCAACTCCCATTCAACTCTCCTCTGAAGCAAATCCATGAGGTCATGACCATCTATCTCCCTGCAGACCAGAGGACGGAAAGCAACAGTGGCAACAACATCTCTCTGACACACGCATTCAACTGCTCAGTACTGTGAATCACAATGGGCGTCTGATCAAAGCCTCTGGATTACCTTAATACCCCCTCTTCATTAGTAAACATGTTTCCTCTGCTCAGTTCCTGGATCTCATTCACTATGAGCCCAGTGTATCACGCACTACCCTTCCTGTCTTTTTTCAATGTGATCTAGATTTCAGGCTGCACTTGTTTGGACTGACATGTGGAGGAAGTGCTGTCTCAATGCTCTGCTGCCTCACCTGTCCTCTGGGACTGATGCTCCACTCAGGTGCACCACTGTAGGAAACAGGTCCATGTTGCTAGTGGGCTTGTCTACCTGTCCACCACTGGGGATTTTTCCTGGCCAGCTAAGAATTCCTGGGACCTCCCAATTTGTGGACTTCCCTGCTGCTCAAAAGAAAGAAAAGAACACATAGTCATGAAAGCTGTTCTGATCGATCTACCACAACTCGGCATGTCTGGGCCACAAATAGTGCTGGGTAGTTAACTAAAGGAACACATTGCTCATTAAGACTGGCAACTTTTAATGCGGACTTAAAATAACATCGCTGAAAGTGGCTGCCTTACAGACCTTTCACTACTCTTTGAATCAGGTCTTCTGGGTCCAAACAGAGATTAAATCAAATCTGTCTGGCAGCCAGTCTTATATCACTGACAATAGTCTCCTACTGACTCTCTTAGGACACACCATTTCACCACTAGTGTGACATGAATAAAACAAATGTTCTTATTTTGATGACATTTTTTAATACATGATCTAGGTTTTTTAGCATCATCACACAGAAAGTTTAATAACCTTTTGTTTTAGAGGTGCATCATCTCCTAATGATTTCCTGAAAAGTTTCCTTCAGGGAACTATGCAATTACAGAGAAAATGATGAAGCTGTGAGAAAGTGACTTGAGTTTAGTTATTTGTGCTGAGTGTGTAAGCAGTTGTTGATTTCCAGAGAAATGTTCTTGAAAGAAAAGTAAGCATTCATTCATTATTCATTTTATTATTGGAAAATGTATTCCCTATTTATCACTGGGTGTGCTTTAACTAACAGACTCTCTGGGTTTAAATTGGAATTTATTAGAAGTGTACCAATTAAACACTGTCTCCATTTTCCTTAAGACTGGGAACAAATTATATAATCCTTTTCAGGAACCTTTATAAAGCATTAAAATTAAACAACAATATACACATTCATCATATATGTATATACACACACATACACATATATACACACATATACATATATATACATATACATATATATATACATACACACATATATATACACAAACACACACACACACACATATATATACACATATATACATATATACATACATATATATATATACACACATATACATATATACATACATACATACATACATACATATATACGTATATATATATATATATATATATATATATATACATACACATACATATACATATATATACATACATACATATACATACATATACATATATATACATACATACATATACATATACATATATATACATATATATACATACATACATATACATACATATATACACATATATACTTAGATATATACATATACATATATACATATATATACATATATACATATATATATACATATACATATATACATATACATATAGATATATATATACATATACATATATATATATATACATATACATATATATAGATATACATATATATAGATATACATACACATATATATATATATATATACACACATATATACATATATACAAACATATATACATATATACATATATATAGATATACATATATACACATATACACATATACATATATACATATATATATACATATATACATATATATATACATATATATATATACAAAAAAGTATCAGAACAAGTCCAAAGGAAATCTTGTTTCTCATGATGTACCTTTAAATATTCCATTCCATCCTCTGTGGACCTCCCCTCTGGCAGAGATTTCCTCCAGGTGAGCCCCCTGGTCTGAAGTCAGGTAAACTAGAGTATTTTCTCTCAGTTTGAGTCTGTCCAGAGTCTGAATGATCTGACCTAAGAACAGACAAAATTTTGGGCACTGTTTTTGTTTATGTACTCCGGCAACTGGAACTGAAATTAAAAAATGTCTGATATTCACTTTTTTTAAAATATGTATATATGCTTTTTTTTTTTCTTTTTTCAATCTGACACACATATTTACACTGAAGCCTAGTTTTTTGAATTACTCTGGGCATCGATCATCATGTTTCCTTGTGTTATTTTAAATACAATGATTCATACCCATCTAAAGTTAAATACCACCTTACTGCCATATGTATGGTTGAAATCGAATTAAAAACAGGCCTGTTTTTTTCATGTTGATGTCTTTATTTCTTAAATTATTTTAATGTTAAATTCAGTCTAGATTTGCATGTTTAACATGGAAATATGACTGCTGAAGGGTCTGGTTAAAGTTCCCTGCTTAATCCTCATATTGCAACATAAATGTGATCTTGGTATGAACCACAAATAAATTAGGAATTTCAAAATCACACTGATTTGTTTGTGGAAATGCCACTATACAAACGTAACCCTAATAGTCTCTATCACACAATGTTAGTGATCACAGCAACATGTCTCCCTATTATATAATTAAAAATGCAGAGCTCCAACTTTGGCCAGACTCGTTAAAAAAAGATGGAGTGCAGCCGTCAGTCTGGTACTGGTTGCACAAAATGTAACCAGTGGCTCTGTCATGCATAATTGTGGCTTGACAGTTTGCAAAATCATTCCTAATAAAGAGACTCACCCCGGTTAAGGTTAAGGCCGTCAGTACAGACTATCTATTAACTGTTGTGGATTATAGAGCTGCTAAGAATCACTCATCCGTCTTTCTGTGTGCCAGACAAAAAGAATAACTTTTTTGTCTGCATGATCACATCAGCTGGTTTAAATACATCAAATAAAAGTGGAGAGATAAGCAAAACATAAACAAAGAGGTTACACGATTTTAGGGAGGTTTGCATGGGTGTGATTTTACTGAATAAAGTGACCAAAATACCCTGGAACAATTTTGTGCTGAGCAGGCGGGTGGCGGACCACGCAAAACACAATCATTGTTGGCACCAAGATTGCAGCGCGCCACTGCAATTGCAACTGCTCAGTGAAATTTTATCATACATGTTTCTTTTAGGTTTTCTTGCCACTCTAGATGATGGGTCCAGATTGAAAACTCCTTGGCAAAAAAAGAGCCAGGAAGAAAAGGGAGAAACACTTATTTTCCCATTCAGCAAGCAAAACACAAAGCAATTATTGCGCTCCTCCTTTGTGCTGACACAGCACTACTCAAGCCAAAATAATTGGGGTAATTATATGTTCATTAAGAAAACAGCCCCACACATTCAGTCCATTGTGGGGTGTTTTATCATGTGGAGGCTGTCCTTGAGACTGAACTGCAATTAGAGAAGAGAAAAAGTGGCCTATTTCAACAGAGCTTTATAATAATGGAGGATAAGCTGATTTACTTGAAGCGAGCCTATATCTGATACAAATAAAAAAGTAAAGAATTTTTCTATTCCACACACTTAGGGGTTTTGCTACTACTTGGTTGAGTATAATGAGTGGCTAATATTTAAATCCTTACTACTCACTGTGACATGACAATTAACTAGAATTGATCCCTCACGGTTGTATGCCTCCACCAGCCAGTCAAATTAAAGTTTACATCCATGTTTATCCAGACTCATGTAGTGAAGACTTTGAATGAAATTAATTAAAGGTATTTGACCTAATTTTTTGAGCATTGTTGTTCTTTTTCTGCAATATGTTTACTCTACTTGTGTGTAAGTTAGAGAGAAACAAAAAACAGTCAAATTCCTTGTATGTGTTCACATGCTCGGCCAATAAAGCTGATTCTGAAAGAACACAAAGGTGTAGCCATGACAGTAGACAATGCTTCAAATACGGATGTTGCTGCAAAGAAGCTACAAATTCTAAAACGTGAATACTTCACACACATCTTCAACCCGGCAGCACAGATCTACACAATCAGCAGTTTCCAGGTGGGCACCCAAGTTTAGTGTCATCAATTCAGTATCCGACCAAATGTGTAATATGGTCACAATCTGCCCTTCTGTTCCTGAGTTATAATGTTGAATAATTGCCAGAAAAGTATTTTTGCAGAACATTATGATGTCACAGTGAAGTTTGACCTTTGACCTTTCCGATATGGAATGACATCATTTCATCATTTTATCCTATTATACATTTGTGTGAATTTTTTATTCATAACTAGCATATGAATTCTTGAGTTATGGCCAAAAAAGTGTTTTGTGAGGTCCCTATCACCCTGACCTTTGACCACCACATTCTAATCAGTTCATCCTTGAGTCCAAGTGAACATTTATGTCAGATTTGAAGAAATTCCCTCCAGGTGTTCCTGAGACATTGCGTTCACGTGAATGGGACTGTTGGATGTAGACACAAATTCATCCCTAAAGGCACAACAGCTTTACAAAAGTAAATCCAGAAAACAAAGTCAACAATGAACAAAACAGAATATGTCATCGAAAACAAAGTAGACCTCATCTCCACAAAATCTCAGAAAAAACTATTTTCAAAATTGTATTTTGAGCAAAATGAATTTTTCCTAGAAGCAGCAATTCTCGCTATTTTTTCAACTTCTTCTAATGAGACTCTGTGGCAATTTTCACGTATAATTATTGAATTAAAGAGATGTTGAAGCTTGAATGGAATGATGTTTCAGTGCAGGTTTGCAGGACTTACAGGTGTCTCAGCCTATCACACTCAGCTTTGGTGCTGTCACTCTCAGGCTCTGAATTCTGACTGAGTTAGGGTTTTCTGTCTCCACTACCTGACAAAGATGATACGGCACAGTAAACATACCACTATGCTATATGCGTCTCCCAAACAGAAACAAAGCGCTACTTTATACATGCATGTACGTAAAATAGAAAAAAAAAAAAGTTTCCTGTACCACAAGCCAGTCCTGTACCAAACCAATGACACTACATGCACTTTCTACACTAAAAGGTGTTGTTGACTGAAAAAAGAGAAAACTGATAGAGAAACTATTAGTAAATCATGCTGATTCAAGGATAGTGTCTGGTGTCTGGTGATAACAACACTGTTGCACTGGGTGCCATGGTTCCTTCACTACCACGAACAGACACAATGTGGTTTATTTGTGGTTTAATTTGACTTAATCCCACATACAGAAATAGGAGAGCATCCAACTGTGGATAATTAATGATGGTTAATCTTCCGCCAAAAATAGTCCCTGAAAAAATGCACTATTTCCTCCTGTATGTTTGATAAAGAAACTACAGTTAGCAGCTTTTTTAGGAAGTTTTTGAGCCTTTTCAAAAAACGAAATGATATATTTGTGAGGTCTGTTTTAATATTTACATCTTCAGTAGGAACCATAGGGCCAAGGACAGAGACAAAATAACACATTGTTAATTTTGGTCTTTTCATGGCATTTATTGAAAACCACAAAAATACAGAATAACACCAGACCAATCCTTTAAATAAAGTAGACTCTGCTGACCTACCTACACTCCAGTCCACCTCATGGACGGCATCTCCATAGATGCCGTGTCGGCTCGTTCCTCTGAACGCTACAGAAGCAAACATGGCTGTGTGCACTTGGAGGAAAGAGAAATGCAGCAGGAAAGGCTTGGCTGAGTTCCTACAGAAACAGAAAATACAGTTTAATTATCACCATTACACACACACACACACACACACACACACACACACACACACACACACACACACACACACACACACACACCGATCAGCTACAAGATTAAAATGAGTTACCAGTTTTAATGTTGTGGTTGTGGTGGTAGTGTACATATAGTGCAATAAGCTCACTTTAATTCACACTAAATTTTCTCTAAAGTGACACAAATTCATTGAAACATCCTATTATGTGAAAAAACGTCTATTTCTTTTTTTTTTAAATGTGCCTTCTTTATAATGTCTGCTCCCTAAAGTGCTATGTGCAGTATAGCATTATAAAACATGTAGAAACAAGTACAATTCTGATACTTAAATACGGAGCAGCAAGACTGACAGAGTTTCCTGATCCATGTGGATCAGGAAAGCTGATATTTACCTTTCTATGAAGTCCACTGCCTCATGAGTCATCCTCTGTGTCAGGTTTTCAGATGTGAACGGCTGCTCCACAACTCTGTGGTCCCTCATGAGAACACAGTTGAAGTATGGGATAATCATGATGAATCCTGCTATCAGACCTGTGACCACGAGCAACAGAGACAGCCAGCTCACAATCACCCCAATGGAGAGGGTGGTGATTCTGCTGTAGTGGAGTAAGGCTGCAGTGACCAATACGATAGCCAGTGTCCTGTATGGTAAGTACTTATGGATCTGGAACACAGTGCCATGTCCAGGTTGGCAGTCCCGCATGTTGGGCAAGGGGATACCGAAGAAATAGTTGAAGCCGTGAATGCTGGGGTGGTGGCAGTGATCGTCACTGCGTTCACAGTTAAGTCCTAGTTGCCATTTTCCTGGGACCAAGAACAAATTTACAACAAAAGTATATGAAATTCAAGTATTGAAGGCGAAAAACCCATGAAAACTGAATGGTACCAGAATTTCATTTTACATGCAACAGTGGAAACAGGTTTTTAAGTATACATCTGCTATAAAGAGCCAAAGTCCTGAATGACTACTAGGCTAGCTACATCCAGGGCTATATTACAGTCATTTTGCACTAAAATTTGAATCAAACGCTTCAACCTTGCTGTTGGTGAATGTCTCTCCCAAATTTTGTGTAAATTAGCGCTGGATATTTGCACTGAGCTACCGATTCGAATTCAATTCACAAAGTCCAGAGTCAATTCATTTCGATTCGATTCGATTCAGTTACATCAGATAAATACCAATGTTGTAAAGCGCTTTACAGAGTCTATCCTGGAAACTTAAGATTTCTTGTACACTCAGCAAGTGGAAAACACTGTTGTTTCCTTGAATATAAAATTGTGCAAAGTGCACATTATTGGCTAAATAGTTAACATATTTCCTGGTTATAAAACTGTGGAGCAAGGGTTTATTTTGCTTGGCAAATGCAAAATGACTGTGTAAAACAGTTGAGCAAGAAGAATAAAAATAAAAAACCTGCACCACTTACAAGAGCATCATTTTTGTACATATTAAAAAATAAATGCTGTCCCACAGAGCTCCACATAGACTATCAGTAGTAGATGCTTCAACTAAGAGCAGCACATCCCCTTTAATGATCACTGTGAGAACAGACAGGACAGAAACTGAAAGTCTGCTCACTAATTCATCTGAACTGTTTGTGATGACAGGACATCAACCTGATACCTGCAGACAGCTGTTAGCTGGTGTTCGCTCCCCGGCAGGGACAGACTACATAAAGTAGAATCTGTATACTGTTCACTCGACTTCCACGGCCTCACATCTCAAAGCCAGAGATAATAATGTCTTCAACAAACACAAACCGAGTCCAGATCAGTGTGCAGAGTCATTTATCAGTCTGTCCCTCTCGTAGATGCCATCTCTAGATTCGCTATGAGATAGCGAAAGTCAACTAACTATGACAGTCACAACAGTCCCATAAACTGAAACATTCACGTCACCCTTTAAGGGACTACTGTGACTCAAGGTGGCTCATATAGCCAGCTAGCATCCACATTACTTTTTAGTTTAAAATGCACATTGTAATAGATCCATTTCAACAAAGCAGACATTTTACACATCATGCTGCCCTAACTGAACCACTTACAAGTAACATAACATAACTATTTGCGTCTTTGTGAAAAGACACAAATACAAAGATCGATTTTAGGATTTTACGAATTGATAGCCGATATCAAGTAAAATTAATGATTAAGTTGAAAAATTTTTTTTTTTTAACCAGCCCTTAGTGTCAGTCCATCTCACAGGTGACAAGATATTTCAATGAATAAGTGAAAACTTTGACCTGCTGGTGGAGCTAAAGAAAAAGTCAAGGAAAGACCTAACATATCTGAACCAAGGTTCCTAACAATCCAGTATTAGTCAGTGGTGGGTAAGTGTTGGATGGGTAGAATAATGTGAATAGTTTGGTGAATATCAAAATATCAGTGTTTTCTTTCATCTGTTTTTCTTAAAATCATAATTGAATCCATAATTGAAGCTAAATTGGTTTATATCATCATAAGTAAGGAAGTGCATTTTGAGGATCTTATAACAAAGATATAAATACATTTTTTATGAAACCCATCAAATATCAACTAGCATTTCTAATACAAATCAGTAAATGTAATGGCAAAACACCTATAACACATACAGTATTTCTTCTTTTTGGGCTGATGGTGGCAACCATGAATCCTAATGATTTTATGTGATCCGGGAATCATTAGGTTTCATCCTCTGGCGAGCATGAATGTCAGTTTCAAGACTAGGTTTTTCAAGCCAATCTGTCCAGTAGTCGTGGGCAAACTGTTAGTGGGTGTTCACACCAAAAACTGCCCTGTGTTAAAAAAAATGCAAGGGGCTATGTTGTATATTGCTCCAGGAACAGGTGAGACAATGAAAAATGATTCAGGAAGTCCAGTTTGAGTAGCAGATCCGTGAGTCTGAAGGCTTGTCAGACACCAAAGCACGCAGAAAGGTTAACATTTTATGATGAAAGATTTTACTGCTCTGGAACGTTACCAAAGTTTTCTTGTGATGATCGTGAGGTAGAGAGTACAATTACTGTATGCCATTCATGTTACAAAGCACTCTACCTGGAATGTGCCAAACAACCCTGAGATTTTTTGCTGCAGCCTTCAGCGTCTGCACCCCAGAATGTCCCTGTTCAGACGACTGAGAGGACTACGCTTTGCATACATGCATGCTTGCCTGTGTGAAGGCAGCTTTCTCTCAAACCCAACTGTCACTCCTGTTAGTGGTTGGCTTGATTGTTCCATTAATGTGGTGAATTACCTTAATTTGTCAGATATTTGTCTGGATTAGCCAAAAACAGCCATTCCTGACTTGTTATCTATACTCTCACTCAACTGGTTTTGCATTTCACTATATCACAATATACAGTAGCTGTGATAGAAAACTTCATATTTCCCACCCATACTCCTTAAGATCAGTGAAGGATTTTCAAACTGTCTGTGTTGTGAATGGAGTAATAACCTAAAGAAATCAATAAATAGAGCACATAATGTCAGCTGTTATCTGGACTCATTTTTTAAAACAAATTCCTGGAAAAACACTGCTGTTTCAGCTTTTTCCACAGTGAATGTTTAAATGCAGTCAAAAAAAATTAGCACATAACAAATGTGCAAAATCTGAAACAACCACCATAAAGCTGCCAACAGCAATAAGAACCACACTTAACAACTTGTGAAATGACAATTGCAGCGTACCTACAAGAGCTGTCTCATAGCATTCTTGTTTGGCAATCTTAGCAAAGGTAAGCTCTTGGCTGGGAAGGCCTCCAGATGCTGCATTAAAAATGAAGACAGCAGGTCTGCTATAACCAGCTATACCTGTTAAACAGGAAAATGAAAGAAAATCTTTTAAACCAGTAAACATTTTAAGGCTGACATTTTAAATGAAAATAAAAGTCTTCTGTAAATGGGAGAAAAAAAAAAACGTATCTGTAATAATCTGTCTGAATTCAAAATGACAGACCGTCTGTACCTTATGAATACAGTGCACAGTGTATATCAAGAAAATCTTTGTGTTAAATAATTCAGTCATTAAATAAATGGGTTTTCCACAGGAAGTGGAGTAAAGAGCTGTTCAATTTGACAGTGTGTAATAGTTTTATTGTCTGTGGATATCGCCTGCAGAGCAAAATTTAGCACTGTCAGTCAGTGCAGGTTGGCCTGGCCTGATCGTATCGGGTATCGTCCGGTGAGGAATGCTGCCCTGCTGGGAGTGCATAGGCTCGCTGCAGCGATGTTGTGTGTGAGCTTCACCCCTTCCCGTGCCAGCTGGTCAATATTGGGAGTCCTGCAAACACAATTAATCAACATTCACAAGGCAGGTTCAACATTCAGAGAGACAAATGTAGGACTTTTAAAAGTCATTTTTTAATGTTGTTTGGAATTAAATTAAAGAGCAACAATCATCCAAAATCAAGGGAAAAGGTCCAATGAAAACAGCTTGTGGCCATGGATTACTTCATCCAAATTATAAAAAAACAAAGAAAATATTCAGTAGTCAGCCCTGAGTAGTCCGTTTGAAATTTTGCAATACTAGTGGCAATAGGATACCCAGGTTTCCGGATTGTTAGCAAAACATTACTACTTTCAATACCTTACTTGTAGGAATTATAAGGTTATATTTTTTTACAAAAAGTAGAATATATATGAAAGTTCCCCAGAAGAAGCGAAAGTATCTCGATTGCCTATTGGTGGCGGGTTGCAGTATAGGTCATAACAGTGACTACAGGTTTGCTCCAATTATGTGAATGACTTTTCTATGTGAATCAACACACAGTAGTAAAACTATACTGAAGCCATCCAGCCCCACATAGCCAAGTGAAAACAGCAAAAAAGTTTTACCTCAGTGTTTTATTGCCATAGCAGCCAAGTTCTCCAATTCCCAGGTCATCCACCATCATCAGGACAAAGTTGGGCTTACTGCTTTCCTGAGGAGACACACAGCTCACCTCTAAGAGCAGCGGCAGCAGAGAGCATGGCAGCCATGTGGACTTCATGTTGTCAGAGCAGAACCACTGGAAAAGGAAACACACCACTGATCCATTTGGAGTTTATATATACACTCACTGATTTTCTTTTAGAAGCCAATAGCATTTACATATCCTGGAATTTCCTCCCAGCTCTTTGTGAATGTTTTTAAAGTCAACACAGTTCACAGTTGAGCTGGTAGATTATGTTGTTGATGATCAAAAAATTTATTTGGGAAGCAACAATACAAACTTGTTACAGACGCCATTCAAGCATTCAGTTGAGTAAGTTTTTGACAAAAACTGATTGGGAAACACTATATTACTAAGTCATAGGGCTGAATGATATGCAAAAAAATCACATTGCATATATCATTATATATTATTTTGCCAGATAGTGTGATTGTGATATGAGTCATGATTTTAGTGTAAATTTTTGAATTTCATTTTCACTGAAAAAAAATATAAAAATGATGATGATGATGTGATTTTTGCTGGGGTCTGTACCAAACAAGCAGGGTCCCATACATCTAGAGAATATGATTTGTAGGTCAGGTCATCTACGTAACACCACAATGCTTCATATATAATCGCAGGATACTGACCTTATCATTCAGATCAGGTATCTGGCAGACATGACCCATCCACATTGAATATTTTAATATTTTCAGTTCTGCTCTGTTTATTTGCTGCAATGAGTTCATTTTGATGCGTTACGGTATTGCCTTTATTTATCACTTCCTGCATGTGCTTCACTCTAAATATATTTTAATGTAAAGTTAGTGCACAATGACATTCATGTCCAGTGTTAACAGAAACTAGAGCTCCACCGATACTGGATTTTTGAGCCGATGCCGATACACCTATGAGATTTTGGACCCAAGTGTTAGACTGCACTCTCCATCGCCACCATCAAAACACTTTTTTGGAAGACTTGATTGGTTCCATCCCTCCATCAGAGTTCCAGAGACTTGTAGAATCAATGCCAATGCTGTTCTGGCAGCACGAGGTGGGGCAACACCTTACTAAGACACTTCATGTTGGTTTTTCCTTTCATTTGTTGCCCTTGCCCGTGTTATATTGAAAAGAGAAAATGATCCGGTTGCTGTTTATTAACTTTCCAGCAATTTCACAACCTAATTAGCAATGTAGCATGAAGACACCGCTTGATTCTGCACCACTGTCTGCTAAGCTGTGACGTGTACTCTGTTACATGTGCTCCAGACAGTGCTGAGAGTATTGTGAACAATGGAGTCGGATCGCACTCAACTGGACAAAATATGTGATGACTCCATTTCTAAATTATCCCAAGCGCCTTTCTGCATTAAAATCTGTAAATAAAAGTTTTCATATCGGCCCATATCTGACAACGTATATTCCGATAATAATATATCCTTGATAGGCCAATATTGGCCAATAAAATTGGCCAACCGATAAAACGGTTGATAAAATGAATGAATTGCCATTTTGTTGTCATTTAATTATTATTATTTAAACTGCTGGAAAAAAACCCATCAGATATATGGGTAGCGATTCAGAGGTCTGGAACCTGGCTGGTCAAAAAATCCAAATTCACACTCAGCAAATGTGGAACACTAAATGAGTAACACACTAGGCATGATGTACTGTTAGATATTACACTACCACACAGTATATACGGTAGTTAAAATAAGCTCCACCACAACCAACTACAAATTAAAATGTTGTTTACATTTTAATGTATTAATAATGGTAATCCATCAGCATAATAAATATAATAATAAATGTTTTTATAAATTCTTTTACTTTGGAAAAGTACACTAAAAAATGCATTTTTCCTCTAAGAACAGGCTAATGTAATGTAATGTAATGTAATGTGCAGGATCTCATATAGTAGCCTACAAAGACAACTCTGACTTAATGTTACTGTAATTAACATTGCAGTAACATTAAATGAAAGCAGGTAGTATGAGGACCAGCAGACTATGCCACGGTTCTGTAACTTCACATTCCAGTCCCTAAAAGACGCTCAGGTGTTACAAACTTACCCGCAGTTCATCTAATGATACAGACAACAAACCATCCAAACTTTCCGGAGCTGACAGCCTGCGTGACTCGCGAATCTCGCGATAAAGCGAAGTCGCGCTTGCTGTGTTAGGTTAGCCGGTTAGCCTGAGCGATACAGCAGCACTTCCGGTCTTGAGTTTCAAAACAAAACTTGACGAACAAGTTGCAGAGATAAAAAGAGAGAGAAATAACTAATAAATAAAAATAATCAGGAATATTCTTTGAATAGAGGAACCATAATAGCAACCAAAATATGTTATCAGATAAAACAAAGGTGACATACATTAGCCTATGTCCTGGTAAACGCTTGGCAACATCACAACTAGCTGGACCCAGTTCCATAAAGTCCATGCTGCCCTGTAAATGCTGAACCCTCACAGACTTTGATAAGCGTCACCTGTGTGCTCAGTGAAAATGTGTGAGTGCAGGAAAGTGCTCAGACTTAAGTCACAGTACCTGGGCAGAGTGTGAGGTTCGTATTTCATAGGAACACAGTTTAGTAATCATATTTGTACTTTATTACACTATACATTTCTTGGTTTTCTGTCTTTTATGCATTTTGTAACGTATTTCAGTTGGAAGTGAATGATCAAACCAGATGAAAACATAGAACATACCTTATCGTAAAAAGGAATAATTAAACTTCAAAAAAAAGTATTCAAGAGAAGCGCTTATCAGATCCACAGTGGAAGAACCCCGATGTCTCATGGAAATGAAAGAGAGCCTATAAATCTATAGATTGTTATTTTTACTAAAGTTTGAGAACTGACCAACTCTCTTCATTTTATGTTCAGCTGAGGGTCACTGACAAGAAGCACCAACCAGAGCAGTGTGTTTAGGCTGTACAAAATCGATGGCAAGTTTACCGACCTTTAAATCTGCGACAAAGCAAAGAGAAAGAGATGGATCCTGTTAGTTTTTGTACCCTCTATATGTATGTGTTTTAAATAATACAAGGAAATCAAAAATATGAATTTGACCATACCTTGACATACAGTGCTATGTAAAAACTGAACTTTAATGACCAGGCACAGATGGGGTTGGCTTCTCGCCATATTTCTGACCTGCTAACCTCATATGAGCCTAAGTACAGGCTAAAAACCAAAGGAGACTTGACCAGTCAGGGCCCCTCAACAGTGGCGCAACCTGCTGAAGGAGAGCTGGCAAATTAGCTCTTTATCTTCACTTACTGTAAATGGTATTGCATTTTTTCTTTTGTCATTGGTTGAATTGCACTTTGCTTTTTAATTGTACTTGTATTTTATTACACTACAACAGATTTTGTGGTGGTATGTCTTTTATGCACTGTATAACTTGTTTCAGTTACAGGTAGTTGCACTTTCAGGTAGTTGCAAAAGAATATGTAAAATAAATATATTGCTAAATGAGTAACACACCTAATCCATATGAAGAAAAAGGCTATGTTATGTCATCTTACATTCCACTTTCATATACATTTGAACTGATCGGAGTGGTCAGTGCTGTGTTTTGCACACCTTGATAATGCTGTATTCATAGCTGCTCCTCCCTTTCTTCACTATTACTTCACTTCAGTAAATACTATGTACTAAACATGTAGAATATCCTGAAATAATCATCTACATGTATTCATATAACCTACTGTTTGTGGTTTGCTTTTTAATTTCCCTCATTGTATTCCCTTAAGTGTCATATAATCTTTTCCTCTTTAAAACATATTTTCTTCTGCACATCATGTTTCAGAGCCATCAAGAACTTTTCAGCTGCTGTAGCTTTTCAAACTAACATGCTAATTCACTGTCAAAGTCATACACAGCCTCAATACATTTTCAATCCACACACATGCCAGGTGTCCTTGCTATTCAAAACCCTGTCTAAATCTCCTTGATGCCTTTTTTCCTCTACCTGATGTGTTCTGGTGAATTTAGTAAGCAGTGGAAGTGTGGAGAAATACTGGCATCTGTTGTTTGGCTCCAACATTGCAGAATCTCAAAGTCGCACAGCTCGTAACCCCCCCCCCCCCCCCACACACACACACACACACCTTTCCAACACCGGAATTGGAGACTCTGTCTCACAATCTTTGTAATCTTCCAGAACTTACAATCTTACATGCAGTGACTGGCCAGGTGTGTGGAGATGAGACAGAGGATGGGGTTTGAACTCTTCTACCAAATTTTTTTTGACATTCTTCACACATCTTCTGTTATTAATCATGTGCACAACTGAGCGCAAAATTATGGAAGGAAGGAAGGAATTAAGGAAGGAATTTTAACTATTGCATCTCGCCCCGTGCTATGGTGACAGGATTTTCGCCTTTGAGTGTGGTCATTCAGAACAGGTAGAAACACTGTCGTCTGTGACATGATTTGACACCAGTTTGTCTGATTTATGTTAAGCATACCCCGGCCTTTAAACACTACTTCCAAAAATATGTCTGATGTGGTTTTACCCTCTTCTGAGAGATAGAAGCAATATGCACATCTCCTTGCTAATCATTGTTACACAAAAAAGGGGAACTGAAATTTCGGTTTTCCTTTAATAATATAACAAAAACAACAAGAAACTACAAAAACATATTAATGCAATGTTGAAGTCGCTACGTTGCAGACATTGACCTCTGCTTCTCTGAGATCACTGCCCCAATGGCTGAAGCTCAACATATTGTTCTTCCTGGGAAAGGAAAAGTCTTTGTAATACAACATGGATGATGTGTGTGTGTATCCAGATAATCTTATGCACTGCTGCCGATGTGTGTATGCATCTGTTCCTTAAATGAGTTCAGGGTAGCGAGGCTGACCACTTGATAGCTTGCAGCGAATATAATTGACCGTCCGCATTTGACCACACCACTATCCATCTGCTACGAACCCAACCATTAGGCACCGCATGATCATCAAGTCACATCCCTGCAGGTGTCTGCAGCTCCCACTGCTCACAGATCTTAGAAACACTCCTCTCTTTTCCGTGCTATCTGATGCATTAATGCCTTTTTCTTCTCCCAAGGCCTCTTCAAAGACTGCTTCAGTGTCAGCCTTCTCTAACACAAAGGCTGGAGAACACAGCACATAGGCCTCCTGCAGCATGGGTTGCTTGAACACCTAAGGGCCTGAGAGAAGACTGAGGCATCAGACGCATGCTAATAAAAGCCATTTGTTGTGAAGCACTTTGAATTAAAACAGCACCACAGGCAACAAGGCATGTTGGTGGACTCAAAAGGCAACAAAAGTGACAGAAAACACAGTATATAAAGTGATACCAGTAAAAAGCACTCAGGGAACATGGTGAGATCATTACATCAAAGTCCAACTAGTCAAGAAACATAAAACATGCAGTCAGATTATCTGACAGGTTTGAACAAACCAACAGTTTATCCACGTTATATAAACCATTTTAATTGGAGGTCAAACTGAAAGCACCTGAAATGTCAAAGCTGGAACAGAAACTGTAAACTAGGATGGATGATTACAACAGACAGTAATAATTTTACTCTTCACCTTTCAGGTCTTGTTTAACCCGGAGGTCCGTTTCCAACCTGTCTCACTGTCTGACTGCTCAAGTCTCTATACCTGTGTTGACTCTTTAGTGATGTCATTCCCAGATGTCAGCAACTAACTTGGTGAGTGCACCGTAACTGTAACTGATAGAAATGATGGATGAAAGTACAAAAATAAGACCTAAGTTAACGCTTTCAGGTCCTATTATAATTATTATTATTATTATAACCAAAGTAAATGAAAATTAAACAAAGCCAAATCTTAGCAGGTGGTTCTTGACATACTTCGTAAAGGTGTTTACAGTTCATGGAGAAAATTCCGAAGTTTAGGAGGCACAGCTTGAAAAAGCATAGCCTTCTTTTAGTTTGACATCTGCAGTGAGGAAGAACCAGCAAATCCTGATCAGACCTAAGAGACCTACTGGTGGTATAAGGGTGTTGTAATTCTCTAATGTAGTCCAAATTTCAGAGGGTAGATTTAACGGAAAAGGGAAGAGAACCAAGACCAAGACTTCCCATTATCTTACAGACACAGCGGACTGGGGCAGAAATAAGAACTTGTGTTTACTCAGCAAGATGTAGGAAATTATCTGCTGTCCAGTTGTTACGGGATGGTGATGGTAGTTATGCAAAGTAAACAGTTGTTTGACATTTTGAGGATTCCATGAGGTGTATATTTGAATATCATCTGCATAGCAATGATAGGAAACGTGAGTGTAGAGGAGTGTAGAGGCGAGGTCTGGGCACTCAGACACACAAAAATACCGTTTCCTTTCTTGTAGACAAATGTGGCCCCTACAAAAATTCAGCATCCTGTAAGAGTTCATAATTTCAGGATTCAAAGAGACTAGAAGCAAATCAGTGAGGTCACTGTGTTCAGACGTCAAAGTTGTGTTCAGGTGTACTTTACAGGTGTACAAAAAGTCAGCTGTAATAGGAGGTCAAGCAGCTCAGACATCCTTCAGCTCCTCCTGTTAGAGACACAACCCTGTTTCAGTTTCACCCTGAGGGCTCCTCCCACTGTGTTGCTCTTTGTATTCCATCAAACAGACGCACCCTAGGGAGTCTGCGGGGTGGCATTGTTAACAGGTGCCCAATTCCCGGCAAATACTGTCAATGCAGAGGAGCACCAGCTCAGCAATGAGGTCCTTGTGGATCACTGAACTCCACTGATTCTCCTCATCTCTGCTCAGTGACCGTGACCAACCCGCCGCCACAGGTGAGGCTCGGAATGGAAATTAAACTGGTAAATTGTGAGCTTTGCCTTTTGGCTCCTAGAGATGTAATCCAGCTTTCACTGGAAGGAGAACATACTGAATGTGACTTAAAGAAATATCTGTCAAAAAACAGGTTATAAAATCATCATAGAATCTGATCTGACACAGTATAATTACAATTTATCCATTACACAATTATTCAACTATATTATTATTATTATATAACACTGTACGAGGGTTTTTTAGTTCATGTACCATTACACAAATGATCATAGTTAATTTAATTTAATTTAAGAAATCAAATCTCTGTTGACTACTTAATTGGTTGTGTCTTCTGGTGGATTTCAGTGGGCCAGTCAAAAGTCCCAGGTGAGTTTTTATTCTCAGTCTGCCCCTGCGGATAACAAAATCCAAGGAGCAGTTATGTATTTCATCAGAGTTTCTGTACACTGGAGTCACGTAAGTAAGAGATGAAGGAGTGTTTACAATGACCAATAACTTTTTCAACATGCAAGTCCCATTTGAGTGTAGTATTGAGGTGGAACTCCATTGATTTGACATATCAAAATGTCTGATAAATGTCCTCATGTGATGTCACATGCGACGGTGTCAGTTGGGATTAAAGACTACAACTTTGAAAATGAATCTGGGTGTGTGGAGCAGGACAAACAGAGGATGCAGAGGAAGAACGAAGTGATGAGGGAAGAGAGCTGGGTTGTTGTTTACATCCACCCCTCCGCTAACCCGTGTTGTGTCATCCACTCTTTTACTGCGAGACTCCAGACTCCCCAGCCCAGTGTTTTCTTTGTGGTCTGCCGGGACTTCAACTGGACGAGACTCTCCTCCCTTTCACTCAGTTTGTGGACTGAACCTCCAGAAGAGACAGGACCCTGGACCTGCTGTATGCTAATGTTAAAGAGGCATTTCTACCTCCAATTATATATAATAATATATATAATATAAACGTCATTAAACAAACGATATGCACACAAGCATGGGAATCCAAAACACAACAGAGTAAAAAATAATGATAGTTAGTTGTTTACATGGTTTTTACAAAAACTACAGTGACAGAGGAGAGGATTGTAGGTTTGTAGCTAAGCTTACAAGGAAGGTAACGTTTCCTGCCATAACATTTTGAATTATGCATCAATCCAAATAATCCCACTGTGCTAGCAGACTTGTGTTTTTAGGTCTTCATGGCTATAACACCTTTTGCAGGTTGTTTGGACAAACACCATGATATAGAGCAAACAACGAGACAAAAAACTGTCAACTGTCAGCTAAAAACAAGAGAGGACAACACGGCTTCCCAGAGCCAGCCCACCTGCTGCAGACAGCGGTACTCACAACTCTCCTGCTACTACAGCTAACATCACAACAACAGCCATAGATTCTGTCCGTGTCCATGGGCAAGTAATTTAATGTTACCAGACACAAAAATGTGACACCGATACCTGCTTACTAACTAACCAGATGGGATTAGCTATCACAAACACTTGCACACGGGACAAAACCACATTAACCTATTGCCTATGTGAAACATAGCAAAACTAATGTTTTACACACTTGTCAAGCAGAAGCAGAGCAACCTCTGCATCGGTCTTCATGCCCTTCCATTCTCTGAGGTCTCTGAGGGCCGCTGCATCAGTAGGCCAGTGGACCATTACAAAATCCATAACATTTTTACTGGCCCTTTAATATGCTGTGTAAGAAAATTGAATTTTTTTTAGCGAACACACACAGAACGGTCACTGAATTTGACAAGAAGTTTATCAGATTAGAATTGTGGACTAAACCTTTCAGTTACACAGAAGCACTTTGGTTAAGGATCGGGAAAGATGGTGGGCTTTGTTAAAATAAAATGAACAGATTTAATAATGTTTAATAATGCTGTAGTCACTACAAGTGGATATTGTACCGAATGAGCTGATATTTTGGAGGAAATACTAATATGTTTGTTTTTTTGTTTTTTTGTTTGTTTGTTCAGGTGATCAAAAGACATAAATATCAAATCCTCACAGCAATGACTCACAACAGTGAGTTGTCGTGCGTCAACAGAGATTTGTTGGTCTATAATTTTTTAGTTTTTGGGGAAATGGCTCCTGGTATCTTGGAACATTGCCCCAGTTTAATCACAGTGAGTGTAAGTACTTTATATATTGTTGAATTATTAATTGACTTAGAATCACAGTACAAAATAGATCACTGCCTATCACTCTATTTAAATATCTCACATATTGTTCAACGAACCTTTTTAGATTTTTTTAATTCAGTGATCTGATAAAATAATTGACTGACACACTGCCGCATGACTAACAAAAGTCTAAACTGTCAGCTTTCACCTCTGATGGGTCTGTGTGATTCATCCAGTGCTCTAAAACCACCTTGCTCTCCACAGCTCTGCTCATCCTGACACGGAGACACGCTTGGAGACACATTTACTGCGTGAGCCTTTAAACTGGGCTGGGTGGAACAAAAGCATCTGGCTGATAAGATTATCTTTCCACTTGTGGAAGTCAGTGGAGCAAAGTTCATCTCAGCTGTTCAGCTGTGTGTGCAGCTGAGCCAGTCAGTGTTCCAGGCTGCAAACTAGTTTTATCATTTATGAGCCTAAAAGGAGTCTGTGCACTTCATTTAGGGCTAAGGTCAAAGCATGCATTTATGATATATTTAATTGTATTCTTACTGACCAAAGTTACTTTGCCAGCTGAGTTATATAGCGCCTCAAATGGAAAATCCAGATATCTTCATTTAGATCATGACTAGTTGTAACTCAGTTTCAGTACATTTGCAAAGTAGACTTGACTACTAAACAAAGCTTAATCTCCTCACAAATAAAGATATATAATGACATTATCTTATGAAGAAGTAAGGTCTGACTTGACAAAATGCATTTGCAGATATCTGAAACTGGAAACTATCTACAGAGAAGTTATCCTCATGTTCTAATGCTCTCTGATCCTTAATACTTGGTGGGAAAAGGTCAGAAAAAAAGGTGAATGAAAGTTTTCGAACTTGGAACTTTTTCTTAGCTTTATGTCTGCTATGTCGCCCAACATGGACATGAGAAAAATGAGTAAGCCGCATTTAAACAGGTTAAAAGTGCCATCATAGCAGCAAAATGAGTCATCTTCAGTAAGTGGAGAGAAAAATACCCTCAGGCTTCCACTAGTGGTTAAGTACTTTCACAGAAACGCCACCTTTGACCATCTTATACAAGAAATAAATGACGACACGGGGAGCCATTCCTGTCTGAATGTCCAAAATAAATATTTGCTTCCCCTTTTCTGTATTATTGAGGCCCAAGTCGGATATACAGTAGCTGATCTTTAAGAAAAAACAAGTTTACCAATTACAATTTAATTGTGACTTGTATGTTGACGTCATGCTACATCAACATTAATTATAGTAATTCCCATATGACATGAGAGGGTTTAAGCTATATCAGGATTTAAATACACTGTAATTACTTGTTAGTAGGATCACTTCTACGTTGGCTTAAGTCTGCACAAGGAATTTGTTGACAATTAGAGGAACATGTTTGCGATTGGACTTATTAAGCATCTTGATTTAGATAAGATAAAAAATAGGACAGGATCCCTCAGAGTGCAGACCATGATGCTGGTGGAGTAGAGCCAGCAGGTGGAGGATGTAAACTCCCAGAGCCTCCTGGTGGATTTCACAATTGTGCATCTGAAAGACAGAATGACAGGATCACAATAGTATTTAAACAAGTAGAAAGACGATTGGCCAGATATGATGGTACAGGAATTTGTGAATGACAGGAAATTTGACAGCCTGGGAAAGATGAAATGACTGAGAAGACTAACGTGGGAAAACAGCAGAGATTCACTAACGTAGGAATGAAGTGTTGACATGGGAGAGATCTTCCTTGTTGAACTTTTGCCAAAGCTTCCTTTTAATTACAGTTTCCAAAGACTTCATGTTTTTATTTAAATGTAACTATCATGAGGGCAAAAGCAGAGTTTAATGGGTTTAATACACTGAACAAACAATATGTCAAACAATATTTGATGAACTCTACATGCAGTTTTTCTGGGGTGAAGCAGCTTGTTTCTATAGCCAGAAAAATCGAACTTAGACTTAAACCTTGGATGTATCAGAATGTGAAATCAGGAGCAGCTACTCAAAAGTGAGCAACAAGAGACAGAAAGCTGCTGGTTTGAGATGGAGGAATGGGAAGTGGAGTTTGGGGATACGGGTGAATTTTCTGTACCGCTACATACAGCATAGAATAGCTTCAAATGTTGAGACTTGATGTCTTAAGGTAGAGTGTCCATTAATCTCATTACAAATGTGACAACTATAATATATTACATTTACTGCATGATTACAGTATTCAGATTAGATTTTTTAAAGAAAAATAGATTCAGAATAAAATACCACTCAGATTTTGTATTATATTATATTGTATGAGGTCTTAAACTGACAGACTGTACTTTGCAGTTAGGTGGCTATAGTCTTGTGTATCATATTCAAGGTGAAGTAAGGGCTCTTCTGGACTTTTTTACAATCCTTTAATCCCAGATTTTTGGGGTTGAAAGCTGCATCTAGGTGATTTACTTTGTACTACAATTTGAAATTGCAGAGTACTTGGAATGGGTCATTTTCATTTGTAAGGGAATTCCTAATATTCCAGATAGTTGTTGTCAATGTGGCACTGATCTTGCATTCTTTTTTTTTCTCTTTCACTGCCTAAGCCTTCTCTAGTTTCTCTCCTCGTCACAAGTGCAAAACTGTAACCAGTGTTAAACGTGAGGGTGCTGCAGTGTCACCAGCAGGGAGCAGTGTTGTAAAGCAATCCCAAAGGGCATTTAGCGCATCAGTCAAAAGGTCAGAACACAGTAGCTCAGGGTGAGCAGCACTGCAAGAGCAGATAGAAATGGTACATATGTTAAACCTAAAACAGAGGCTACTCCTTAGTGTGAGGCAGCTTTCAAAAAAAAAACTATAGTTTGGCCTTTGACCAGGGTGAAGGTTCATTGACCGTTTCTAGGTTTTCAACCATTAATGAACAAGTACACTTTTAAGCATTTTTCACTTCACTTGGGTTTACTTCAGTGATTTCAAAAGTTAATCACTCCAACATTTTGTCCAGCTTGACAAAATCATGTTGCACAGCCAAGTGTTTTTCAAGCCCACTTTTATTTAAAGTCTAGACTCAGGTGGAATTTAGGGAAAATGGGTATGAAGCAATACCCAACACATGTAGGATTTTCCATTTGGTCGAATAGTGCAGCCATAAAAAACAATGCTGGTTTGAATATTTCACTCAGTGTGAACATTACAATAAACAGCTTCAGTGAAGTGTTGGAACAAGAAGTTTGTTTTCTAAGTGTAAGAATCTATCTGAATTAAGGCTCATGTGGTTTATACACTAACTTACTGTATGAGAGTATGAGAGTACTGATAAGAGTATATATATTATATACACCTACACAATGAGAGAATGGTAACATGAGCTCCTGAATATAGTGAATATTGAGGTATATAATTGAGTGGGTCTAAATATTGATCATATTGATCAGCCTCCACACAATTAGGACAGCCACTATTTGTTTAGAGTCTCTCTGTCTTGCTCTCTAACCAGTTTCCCCTTGCCTTTATTGTATATGCCTTGCAGTGACAGTGCTTGTCATGTTAATCATTCTGACATGTGGATGAAGAGGTTCGCAGCAGTTCCGATAACCTGCATACAGAGCCAAAGTTACAGCTGAGACAGTCTGATATGAGTTGACAGTTATACATAGCTTATACTGAGAGAGAACGTATGTTCAAAGGCAGTATATTTATCAATATATTTATATTCTGCAACTACCTCTTTCTATAGTAGTTTTAATTGTTAGGTGGTTAAGTCTGCCATTCCTGCTCTGGATTCAAACTGCCCACACATGCACAAGGGACTGACAGGAGATGATGAAGTATGTAATCCAGTGTTACTGTTTCTAATTTGATCTCATTGATGTATTCGTCACAGAGGGTAGTGTTGACTGCAATTGTTCCAAAAACAGTCATTGTGGTCAGTGGATCGGTTTTAAATATTGCATGGAGTAATGCAAAAAGAAGAATCAGCCACAGTGGGCTATTAGGAGAAATCTAGCTGGGTAAATCAGATTTTTCTATCCCCTACTCCTATCAAAGAACCAGGTTTCTGGTTTATATGACATTTGAGAAATCACCTTATTGGAGAGAGCCAACTGTGACCTCTTAATTCAAGTGCATGTAAACACACTGAATGTAAAAGCACATTAAATAAACTTGGTAAAAGGTGAACGTCGTGGTTAGCCATTTGATATAATTATATCAAGGTGTTCACAAGGGATCCTATCTTACCACTAGGAGTCCTCCTAAATGGCACTAAAAGTTCTTGACTGAAAGTTTCCTCCAAGAGCAATTCAGAAAGCTGCTAAGAGCAGCTTTTATTAAGGAATAAAGAGAACTCCTGAGCTGTTTCACTCATATTTCATGAGTGAACTTCCTCACAATATCCACAGTTATTGGTGTTTGACAGATGGCTGCTGTGTGTCAGTGAATAGATTTCATAAAAAATGTATATTTTAGATATTTGTTAAAACTGCATCACATATTTCATACTTGAAAAATGTTGATTTCTCAACTATATTATATCCGGCATCAAATACCATCATTATACAATATTTTTTACATCTAACAAATCATCAGACTTTAATGTGATCATTCTACATATACTGTGGCACCAGTGTTATTGGATTATCCACCCATAGACAAGAAGTCATCCTTATTTATGTGTTAATTGCAGTTGATGATTTTTTAATGTGCACTCAATGAGCTGTCAAACAAATTAGGGTTTGAAGAGCATTTCTGCTTTAATGAACAATGGTGACAGACAGCTGAGGCTGAGAACGTCAATGCTGCAAATTGTGTTTTACTGGTTTCCAAGCAGCATAGAGTTGTGCAAACCATCATCCTCAGTATGACTGGACTGGTCAGATTTGTTATCGCTTTGTGAATTACTCTTAGGCCAAGAGCTTAGAATCTTAAAGTTAAGAGTTTCTCCTAACTCAGCCAGTTAGGAGCTCACCTTAAGATGTGTTGTGGATTTGGCCCCAGGACCTGAAAACAATTGGGAAATAAACTACTTTTACTCTTAGATTATGCACCAGTACAGTGGTAATGCAAAAAAATACATTGTCCAACCAGAGCTGAGTATGTAAATTATGTGCTCAAATAAACACAAGCCTCTTTTAAACAGAGAACCCACTATATAGCTGAAGAAGACCCCTCATAAATACAGCTTTGCTTGTTTGCACTGAACCAAACAAAGCCAGCATAATGGCGTCCACATTTGTGATTTTAGATAACATGCAGAAATCAGAGGCGTGACGCGTAACCCAACAGCACTGGCGTCTGTCCCGCCATGTCGGTTCTCCCCTTTACACAGACGTCGATCTGGCTCTGTGACCACCTCCGCTGTTGGAATGGTTACCTGGAATAAAGGTGCAAGATTCCGGCTTTGAAAAGGTTGTATGAAAGGGGCTACACTCTAAAGCTTCAGGCTAGTAAGAAGGGAGAGAGAGCGTGATACTTTCAGTCTGTATGTGTGAACAGCCCATTAGACAAAGAGCTGCAGGCAACGTGCTAGACATCTCCAACTCCAAGGCAAACACTTTCTGCTCTGATGCTATTCCTATCTGACCCCTATACCTCAGTCCCGGGTAACCTCCATAACATATACAGTCAAGACAACATCATGTGAAACCCTATCTCCTATGACAAAGTCTGACGGAGGAAGGAACATGAGCAGTCAAACTTTGTGGTAGTGATGTGTGTGTTCCTAGATCTCTGCAGTTACTTTGGTGAGTACAGTGTTATTATTACTAATGTCTGTATATCAGCTTACACTGATATCCAAGTCTCACATCCACAAAAATGTATTATGAAAAAGTTCTTGTAGGTTCAAACACCTGAATAGTCAAACACCTGCTTGATAAGAAAGCTAACCCCTGCTGAGACCGTTATAGAAGCATTGTTGCAGATAACCTTTTCACACACATTATGGAAATTTGAGTCCACTAACACCAAGCATATCTGTTCTTTTGCATGGTGTTTTAATGATTCCCAAGCATGGCTGAATAAGAAAACCACATTTACAGATACATAATAATAATAACAATATAATAATAACCATTATTTATAAAGCCCTTTTCTATACAAGTTACAAAGTGCTTTACATAAGAGTATAAAAAACAAACAAAAAAGCAAGTCTAATAAAGAAAAAAGTGAGTTTTTAAAAGTAACTGTAAATGAGTTTGCTTCCCTGATCTCCTCTGATTGGTCATTCCAGAGCCAAGGGTCCCAGAAATAAAAAGCCCTATCAAGGTTATGATCTTTTCACACTGACTGTGGTCAGAGTGAAAAGATCATAACCTTGATAGGGCATTTTCATAAGAACATAGCAGATAATGGTTGAAATTAAAAGTTTTCTCCTCTGTTGATACTTTAACCAGAGCAAAGGCTACGAACATGATGCATGAATTTGTTGTTTTTTGTTTGTAGTGGTGTCTGAACCACAGAAGATGGCTGATGGCTTTGATTTCGTAGCTATGTCAAACACTCAATAAAACCCAACTGGAATTATGAGACAGTTTCCCAGCTGAGATTTTGGTATGAGTTGTACGTTGCCGTTAAGTTATACCGATGTATATTTCATGAGAAGCTCTCATTTTCAGGGTGATATCCGAGGCCATACTATGGTTTTTGCTTCTCCACTGCTGAACTGGGAGCTCACAAGTCTCTCTCTCTCCCTCTCTCTCTTTCTCTCTCTCTTTCTCTCTCTCTCACACACATACACACACACACACACACACACACACACACACACACACACACACACTCTAGGTCAGAGCCATGAAAGGCATCCTCAGCCTGAAGCAGTACGGGGGAGCTTGCATTTACCCTGCTCTGACAACAGAATTAGGGCAGAGCGGGCATGTGACAGCGGGGTGCACGTGAGTCCGTACAGCACTGCAGTAACACAAAAACAAAACTAAAACTAAAGAAAACAGACTTGATCAAAACTCCTGCCCCTATGGGGTTTCAATCATGCAGAGAGAAACAGTTTAAATTCTGTCTTCCAAAGAAACTTCGCTGAAAAGCAAAGATCTAAATAAAGTAAATCGTTAAATCGTAAATAGTTTTTTTTCTCTGATCGTGCTTTTGGCATGCTTATTTGCATTTAATTCAGTTTTGTGTCTGTGTGTATTTACAGCCAGAATCAAATAATTAGATGGCTATTCACTACTGGTATTTTGACTGGCTCCTCCTGTTGATTTCATTTGGCTGTGGGAAGTATGTGAAAAAGTTAGGATGCTAATCCTGCAACACATCACTTCCTGTGCAGCCAGGGGCCATTTTAAACTGTTACACATATGCTGGCAAAAGGGAGGTTGTCCCACGTGGGGTTAGGTTTAGGCTATAAAACAATTCAGTTAACATTAGGGGAAAAGGCTGGTTTCAGTGCAGTTTTAATAAAGTAAAAACTTCCTGTCTTCCCGCTTATGTTACTGTTGACTTTTTCGGTACCCAAGGTCTTAACCAAGACCACCATCTTTCCCTAACCCTAGCCAAGCGCTGTGAGTGCCCGAACAGAAACGTAACAAATGTTATTCATGCTTTAGTTACTACAGGCAGATACAGAGGGGAAACCAATGAAATGCATTAACGATGAACAATTTGCAACACGGCAGATATATTCATTAAAGAGCAACTTAAAATCTCATTTTAGCACAAACATGCCCCATTCACAAGTGCAAAAAAAGCAGTCAAGCCCATTACATACATTAATGGTATGTCAGCGTAATTTCTAGGCGAGAGGGTTATGTTGTTAGGGTTGCTTGAGCTCACTGACACATTAAAAGATTATTTGAGAATTTAGTTTTTAACTGGCTGTGATTATTGCTTCCTCTTTTCTTTCTTTTCTCTTTTCTTTGTTCCCCTTCTTCATTTCTTCCATCCTTCCTTCTATCTCTCCCTTTCTCTCTCTTTCTTTGTCTTTTTTTCTTCCTTTCATTCTTTTTTCCTCTCCTTCTTTCTTTTATCTGATCTGACAGTAAAACTTAGCTCTCCTCTTCTTGGTTCCTTCAACTTTGGATACAGCAGTACATTAACCCCTAACATTTGTTTACTTTTACCTTGCAAAGAGTGACGTGACATTAGGCTGAAAAGCAGTCTGCCCTCTCTAGCTGAACGTTTCGAGTGTGTTTCATCTCTTGGGTGTGGACTACTGTATTGCAACTGTAACCACACCCAACGGTGATGTAATGGTGTTGTGACACACCCTGGAGTACACCTCTGCAACACTCCAGCAAGGTGAGAAGTTAAACTACTGGAGGTCAGCAAAAACAGGGCTATCAGGGGGTGTTATGTTGATCTTCAAGTTTTTTAACTGCTTTGTTGAGTAGTTCTTTCATCATTGTTTGGAGCAGATGTCTAGCTGCTGGCAGTTGAATTGGCAACAGCTAACATAACTGACAGTTCCAGACATAAATTAAAAACATGAAAACGTTGATTAATGACTGGTAAGCATGTCAGAACAGATGATATGATTTCTGGTGTGCTACTAATAAAGTAAGAAACTCATGGATTCATACTCTTGATGGGAGGAGGGATGAGGCAAGGCCGCAGGACTTTTGCTGGCAGCTGGAACTGTATGAGTTTACAGTATAAGTGGATATTAATAATCAAATTCTGACAAGCTGTAACACTTGTGTGATGGGAAAAATTATGCCACCTAGATTATATCACTAGCGAGATACTTTGGGTGGCAAGAAATAAGCAAATAAATTAGTCTTTTTTGCTTTTTGAGCATTTTAATATTACTTAAAATGAAGCTACTGAAATTCATAGCATGCAATACACAATATTTTAACACTAGCTTCTTCCTGCATCTAATACAAGGAAATTAGTGTAAAAAGGGCACAGAAGACAGTGCCTGGATACCAAAAAACAATTCATTTAGACTCTTGTACTATATATATATATGATAATATAATACAAACAGGGGTGAATTATTAACAAAATTAACTCTGCTGAATAAAATGAATGCCTCCCCACAGAAATCAAATGCAGTAATCATAGGCTGCATATATTTGGCCAATTTAGCTTCATAGTGTGAATTTCAAACATCTAACACTCAAATGGTCTGAGGAAGGAAGGGATGTAATGAAAAACCACCTGGTAACTTTATTTCTGGAGATTCAGGAATCAGATGGTTTTATATATATATTTGCCATTTTGTCTTGACAGTTTGAATTTAAGACATCTAATTATGACCTAACGGTCTCCTAAGAGACCTCCCATAAACATGGTCAATGCGGCACACTAGCAAAAAGCCTGTAGAACCCTTAACAAAGTTCTCCTTACATTATGGAAATGAAGCTTAGCGAAAGTTCTCCCTGTGCATGCCTTCTAAGTCATGAGCATAATTTCCTACTACCTGTAAGCTCATTCTTGTCTTCAACCGATCACCATTTGACACGCCTGCCTTTAGCCAATCACTTTTAAACTACCAAACTTTAAAAGTCTTCTATCTCTCTGCTGTCATTCAGCTGTCATTTCACTACCGTGGAGTTTTTTGTGACCCACCTCCACCCCTTCACAACCTCAACTGTGGCTGCCTGGCCATCTCCAATCAAACCCTCCAATCAGAGGTTTCTCTCCTAGCGTTGAGCTCCATTCCTCATCACCAACACCAGTGTCTAGGCTCTAGGGGAAGTTTCAATCATATTAGAGGCACCTAATTCATAGGGGTACCTCCCATGGCGATCTTAGCGCCAAAGTCTTTTCCTTCTGTTTACAATAAATTTAGTCTTACTTCAGATTTTCTCATTCTCTTTCATTCCTCTTATATGTCTCTCCTGATTGAAATATACTAGCCAGTAGAAATCGTTCTTCAGTATTTCACAGGTTACATTTTAGTGATGTTATTTGTGTAACTCTGGGATATATGTACAAATAAAAACAAAAAGTAGTACAGGACAGGGTCTAGATTATGGTACTTTTGTTAAATGTGACTATGTGACCCTCAACTTAAAAACAAAATATAGTACTGAAACCTCATATGGGACCACACTGTGCCCCAACCCAGCCACAGTAGACAAATTGCTTGAACATACAGCCTTACGTACTGTGGTTAACATGTTCAAGACCAGTATTGTCGTTACATTAAGCAGTCACCTTGGTCTGCGTGGAAAAGCAAAGTATATCGAGATCTGGATGTGTTGGTCTGCTGGCCAGGTTATCAGTCTTTATGGGTTGCAGCTAAAGTCATTATTTCAGTTCTTCCATCTTCTTTGTTGAGAAAGTCCACTGCTTGCCGATGATCTTGCCTCCTTGCTTTTGTATTTCTGCCTCGCGGTGGCTAGCACTCACTCTTGTTCCCAAATACTTAGAAAGCATATGGCAATTGGTCTGAGAGGCTGGCCTCCCTCAGGCATCAGTATCAGCGCTCAGTGCACTCGTTGTGGCTGTGCTCCATCCAATTCAATCCCCTAGCCTTTGATATGAGTTTTCTCACACATTCTGTTGGTCTCCAGTTTTCTAGCTTCTCCCTCAGAGCAGTGACCACACCAGGAGGTTCTTGCACCTGTCTCTGTTTGCTTCATCCTCGACAGCGTGGTGCATCTCCTCACTCTTTTTAGTACTTGTCTCTGCTGTTTTTTGCAGAGCTGGCAGCTCTCAGCCCCTAACAGAGAAATTTGGCGCTCTGCTTCACCTAGCCAGAGCAGAATTCCGTCGACATCTGTTCTTAGCCCACCTTTAGCCTCTTTGATTTCTATCATATCTGCTTGCAAAGCCACCAGAAGCTTTACAACTTGCCCCATCTCTTCCATGGCTTTTTCCAGGGACTGTTGGATGGCAGACAAGATACTCGCCTCATCAACCTTTCCTCTTTCAGAACTCGCAACATATTCTAGTTTGACCTTAGCTCCACTGGCTAGGCTAGCATTATTGTTCTGTTTGACTGATCGGGTTGCCATAATGAGTAAATCACAAAACCTCACATATCAGTAAAACTGCTATCTATCTATCACTATCGCCACCTAAAACCTAAACATAAGCGAATTTGAGTTAAGTAGATGTATCTGTCAGGGCGCTCCAAGTTAGGCAGCCATCTTTCTTGGTGACTTCTGTTTCTTTTATACTGGAGTGTTTTCTAGAGGATCTGTGCTCAGTGATAAAAGAAACAGATTAGCGAAGTATCAAAGCTGAGCAGTTGGATGGAGTGTGTTTGCTTTTCTGATTCAGTTATTGAGTACATGTAACAGTCTTTTATAGTTGCTATTAAAGCTTAGTACACCAAGTATGTCAACAACATTACTTGTGTGTAAACAGAAACCCTAAGTGCCTGTTGCCTCGTCCAGGTAAACAACCAGCTGCCACTTTTAGCGGAACTCTCTACAGCAAAGAACGTGGTAAAGGCCATTAATCAACCTGCCACAATCTGCTATTTTTTTTTATTTTTATTTTTTTTTACCTCTATTTGACAAAAGCAGTGCCTCATCACTGTGATTTGGGACTAAATAATGACTATCCCTCCAGAGTATGTTATTACATTACACCATTCCTAAGTATTAATACAAACATAACATCTGAGTTTGAATACAACTAAATTCAATACATACTGTAACTTACTTTTAATTTAAGTTTTTTATATTTAAATTCTGCATTTCAATCCTGCTAGCACATATTATGGATATTTAATATTTTTCCCCTAAATGTGTTTGGTGACCAAGCAAAGACTTCCTTCCTTTGGCTGTTTTGGTAAAAAAAACCCAATTAGTGTCACCCATGAACCACAGTGAAATGTACTACTGTATTTAAGTCATTCTGTGTATTAAACAGACTACCAATCCCTTTCAGATTCTGCCATCCATGCACTGAGGCTCTCCTACCTCAAAGCCTTTATTGGATGAAAAATATATCTCACACCTCACTAATGTATTATTTCTCTGAATAAGCTTTAAGCTTAAGCTCTCTTGAAGACAGAGAAACAGAGGGGCCTTTGATCTCAGTGTTCATTTGCCCACTGGTCGCCCTGTGTGCACAAACATGTAAATGGATGCTTAGTGCTCCAAGGAAAATTCCTTCAGCTCTGATTCAGCTGCACTCTGTGAGACATGTTGACTGTGTACCACAGAGAAGAGAGCACCAAAATGTGGAGAAGTGTGTTTATCAATGTGTGTGAGTAAAGCACACCCTGAGGAGAGGATCAGAACATATTAACACCTAATGGTGGAAACAACAACTTCATCATTTCACTTGAGCGGTGGGGGTGTGAATTGATTGCTTTGTAGTTACCACGTCGCAGCTTTGATTCACTCCGTGCAAACTGTAAATAATTCATATTGCACCTAAGCATTATTATGACACCATCAATTCCATCTCGCAACAAAGACTTTTTTTTTTGTTTTGTTTTTCCTTCTGGCATGGATGCAATTAAGCTTTCAGCACCTCAGACAGCAGTGATAGGAAGTTGTGAATGAATTTATGACACACCTGTGACACTTTAAAATTTAATGAAATGAGGTGTTTGCCCAAACACCCCTACTGTACACTGTGTACAGTGTGTGTATGAACAGTGGATGTTAAGTAAACAGCCCTGACTGTGCGCAAAAATTTACACACACGCTCAGTCCCGGGTTATTTTCTTCATGACTGTTTATCAAGTGACGGAGTGTTAAATCAACAGAGACCACAGTAAGGGAAACTTCCACAGATATTTAAACTTCAGTAAAGCCCAGTGAACAAGATCAGTACAAGGAGTCTGTACCTAATGGTAGGGTGCAAAAGACAGTGCTACAAGTAACAAGGAAAGTACACTGCAAACCTAGCAAAGACCGTTTGTGAACTTGTTTTTCGGTTTAAAGTTTCAGTATAAGATTTCAGTCTTTGCCAGTTTCACTACGTTGTCTGCGTAGGCAGTGTCGGTGATGGTGGTGCTAAAATAAAAGTCATGAAGTCAGCAAGAACATAAGGAATCATTCATCACCCATGGGTCCGATGAATAACCACAAAAATATAAAAAATAAAAAATAATGGCTATTTGGCCAGAAGTTGCTCTGGATGAAGGAATTAGGTGAACCATCAATGTCATAGTTCCTATGCAAAACAGGATCAAAATTGCAAGGGTCAGTCAGATGGTCCACCACTTTGGTCCAGAATGAAATATCTCAACCACTTGATGGATTGGCACAGAACTTTGTAAAAACATTCTATGAGGAGACTCTACTGACTTTGGTGATCCCCTGACCTTTGATCTAACATCACCATCAGGTGAGACATTTTTGGTTTCGAGTGGATTGACAACTAGAGGATTCCTGTGGGACAGTTATTCATGGACTTTAAAGCATGTATGCTCATTATCTAGTGCCACCAACAAGTCAGAGTTTTCACTTATTCAGTGAAATATCTCAACATCTTCCAGATGGATTACCATTAACTTTTTATACAGATGTGACTCCCACTGATCATGATCCCCTGATGTTCCATCAAGTCCCATCATCAGGTATAAGATTTAAATTTGTCCAATACTTTTTTAAAAATCCAAATACCTGCAGAACTAATGTCATTTCCATAAGCCTCAGCTGTACTGTACTGTACTATTGCCTTTAGTGCTAATTAGCATGACAGTTAGCATGCGTAGAAGCTAAACTAAGATGATGAGCATAACTTCACCTGCTAAACATCAATTATATAATACGCCATTGTGAGCCTGTTGGCATGCTGATATTAGCATTTAACTCTGGACTACTTAAAATAAAGCCTCACAGAGCCATAAGCATGGCTATAGATACTTACCTTTGATAGAACTGAAATCATCATTACATTTGATAATTTACTGTTAAACAATGAATAGGTGTCAGTCTAAGTAGAGCATGTCTGGAATTAAGGTTTTGCCAATAATATCTGCAGCTGATCATTAGGCACTGAGGACACTACACCTGCAAACACAGCTAATGTATGGTGTTAGCAGTGTGTCAGAAATATCAATAACTCTTAATTATCCTCCGCATGTGGAGGAGACATAGAGCCTTTGAGCAGTGGCTAAGAGATACAATAACATGGCTTGGCATATTTTGCCTTTGAGATTTGATGAAAATTATATTAGTCATGTTGAGAGCTGATGAAATCTATATTGCCGTGACAGAGCCAGCTCTGATGCTCTAATCCCACCAATACGGCCTGAGTAAGGCTAAATGAAGTGGACAGTTTGTAATTCACAGGCCTACAGGAGAACACAGCATTAGCATTTTTGGAGAGGACACCTGGGAAATGAGGGCAGCTGTCTCTTCCCTCCTGACAGTTCTGAAACAAACACAAGGCTGTCTTTGGTTTATCAGAGAGCAGGCCTGTGCGCAAACATTGCTAACCTAGGATTCAGCTCTCTGTGACAGCATGGCAGACCACTGTTTCATCTGCATGAATGCAGTTACTTTTAAAGGATTAAGGTTTTCTTAAGTATTCATTATACTTAAACAAGATGAAGTTATTTGCACCAATTTTACTCATCAAATGGCATACTTAATTGAATCTAAGCCTTACATAACTCCAGTCAGTACTCAGTACTACACTTATATAAAATTCTTACGTCTTCGCAGAATGAGGCTGCACAGAATAGGTTACATGCAAAAGATTAGATGATATTTATATTTATGATCCACTGTTGAAGCTGTGTGACAGGCACAAATGTGCTGACTCTGTTTTCATTTTAATTCAGTCAGTAATTCATCCATCTGTCCATTTTCTGCACCCACCTATCTGGTTCAGTGTTGCAGTAGCCTGGGGCCTATCCCAGCATGCAATGGGCCAAATGCAAAGTGCACCCTGGATTGATTTCCAGTGTGCAGTCAGTAATGGAAATTGTTATGTGTATACATTTAATTTTTATTTGTGCTTGATTTATATATCATTATATATCATTGTTTGATTGTTAAGATCTTGGGATTCTATAGGGGGAAACACACTAACCTTCCTTCAGTGAAAAGTGTCTTTTAAAGGAGACTAAAAAACACAGCTGCTAGCCTGCTAGCTGCTAACACGTTGGCTGCTGCTCAGAGCAGAGCCAGGCCATGGACAGTCAGATCTACATTAGCTGCTTAGATTTAATGCAGTTTTATTTTGATTTTGGACGGATCTACATGGATATATTTTTTATACAGTTAAAAACTGGTTTGTTATTCAGAGCACACTTTAGTCACTTCTAAACACAAATGAGTTTTTTCCCGTCATGACAGCTGGCAGGCTTCAAACATCACCACAGATTTACCTTTCAGTAAAACAGGAGCAGAACTCTGTGACATCAATGTCATGATAACACATGACAGGCACAAACTGGGGCGAGGGGCCCAAAATGTGTAGGGGCCCCTGAAGACAAGTGTTTGCCACAAACCTGATCATTTGAGGAGGAAGAGGGTGAGGCAAAAAATAATTGTTGTATTTGGTAGCTTTAATCTGTCCTTTCTGTTTCATATACATCACTTCATGATTCAAATAAACCCTTTTTCCTCTAAATTCATCTGTTCTCTTCCTGTAACACCGTAGTACTTTGGAACATTTTCAAAGGGCAATGACTGCAGCTGAATTCAGCCTAAGAAGGATCAATTTCAATGTAAGTCTCCTTTGTGAGGCCTCTTCCCCCTTTCTTAGTGCTGTATAGTGATTCTGTGGATCCCAGAGGACCTGAAACCGTGTTGGATCGGCCATGGAACACAAATCAGCATTAGGAAAAACTGCCAGACAGCACTTCTTCAAAGACCCTATCGTTTGGATCTTGGGGGGATTATTGCATGCAACTGTGGTGTTTTTTTAATGTGTGAGCTTATAGTTGCACACTTGCAGATAACAAGTGATTGCAGTCTTGTTTGCATGTGCTCCACACACTCCTAGCTATTTTTCACAGTCCATCTGCTTAACACTCCACACTTAACACCAGTGTGGAGGAAGCAGCTGATGAGGAGGATGGGTAATGTAGAACTGAGTATACCCATATATTTACGTTAGCATCTTATCAGAGCTTTGGATTTCTATGTGCAATGATAGCGAACTAGAAAGCCAATAGGGGCGTAAAACTTTAATTTTCTGTGAGATAAATACTTTGAATAAAATGACAAAATGTATAATTTAGTTAAAAAAAAAAAAAAAAAAAAAAGATCCCTTAGATTTTATCATTAATATCATTTCTGTAATTTCAAGGGTAACAAAATAGGGTTTATTTTTTAATCTGTATGCATGGAATATGCTGTCTCCCAGGCAAAAAGACCTAATAATGTGGTTGAATCAATAGTCATCATCTAATAATAGGCTACAAAACCTCTGGCCTGCATTACTTATCGAGAAATGCACAGATCAATGAATCCAAGGTTGTTATCAGCGCTGTGGCTCACTCTGCTGGCCAAGGCATCACACAAAGGTCGAAGGCTGAACATACCGAGCCATGCACAACTCGTTGGCTTTGTTGTTCCAGCTCGGAACAAAAGCTGTTCCAGCTCTGTGTCACCTGGAGGACATGAAAATAATTAGGAGAGGTTTTTCTCTTCAGCTACTCAGCTGTCTGTGGGTCCTCCACAGCAGTGACGTATTGATGGGAGGAGAACGCAGTATGACATAGGTTGACATTCATTCACAGTGTGTTACCTTGAGCCCAACCACTGCCACTGCCAATGCCCCTGGTTTCTATTAAATATCAGTGTATGCCTTATTATCAAGCCAGTGTATGCACCGCACTGTAGGAGGATGAGTCGTTTTTCTGTATCAAACTTCTGATCTCAATCTATTTTTCACTGCTGTCAGTTGAGTTAATCATCTCTGACAGTGTATTTCACAATAACAGGAGGGACTGCAAGTTGTCATTTTATTGTTTATTTCTGATATCTGACTGCACTTTGTTGATTCCTTCTGTCCCTATTGGAACACCCACAGAGTAAGAAATGTAGCATCATAAACTGCAGGGCTGCATAGTAAGGAAAACGCAGTAAGAAATATTTTTACATGAAATTAAAATTCAGTAATGTGAATGATCAACAACTCTGCGGTTCCACTCAGCTCTATGGAGCTCTTTAGGCACCTTTAGTTCATTGTTCGTGTAGCTCACTTTGCACAGTTATGATAAACCCCCTGTACACTACCTAATCAGCACCAAATAGCAGCGACAAATTTAGTGACCAGCTGGTGAACATAGTGAATCATTTAGCAGCTAAAAGGTATATCTATGGATTTAACAGGAGCTGATGGAGAAATGAGAGTGAATATTGGACATTCACTAGGTGATCACAAACGATTTCAAATGAGTGCTTATGCTGCTCCATATTTGCTGGATTTGTTAATGAACTAACACATTTGCTTAAACAACTTTATAAGATGTTAATATGTTTTCAGCTTGTGCCACTGCACCCAGCAAAAAATAGAAAACTCTATCTTTGTAGTATCATCATCTATCATTGTAAATTAGCACAAGACTCAGTCTACAGCAAATCTAATGGCTTTGTGATTGAGGCTTTCAATTAAATGCTAATGTGTCTGTGAAGATTCTAAGTCATCCAGGTCATGGTTATCCAAGAAGAGTTGAATTGAGGGCAACTGGACCTGGTGGTAGACCTTGAAGACGTTTCACCTCTCATCCAATCCAGTTGCCCTCGATTCAACTTTTCTTGGATAAACGTTAATGTGCGCATGCTGACATGTTCACAATAACAGTGCTAACAATGCTCAATGCAATGTGCTTTGTGCAAAGTGGACCTATACAGTAAAGTGTACCCTTGCCTAATAGCATCAGCCTGTGGCCGACCTGACATTGTGGAAGTAATGAAAAACCTAATTCAGATGATATTCTTATCTTTCAGAATGCTTTTCATGTCTATATAATTTATCTGTCGTTTGTCATAGTCATTTAATTGTACTGAAAATGATAAGTCAGCATGTAATGAATTGCTCCAAACCAGCAGAAGTAAAGTGGCTTGGCAGGTTTTGAGCATTTCAGTAACCATGGGCACAATCTGGAGCTGGTTTACGTACTGGCGCAGAGCCTTGAAACCAGAATGACTTTTACAAACTGGCTCATGTTTCCACCTGTGAAAGTCAGAGAGCATGTCACCCAACCCCAGCACAGTGGGTGTAAGATATAAACCTTGACACCAATCATAGCTGTGGCATAAGTGCAATATGTAGGTGGGTTCCTGATATAGTGGTTTTATCCAAATTCAAAGGCTTTATTGTCATATACAGAAATAAACAAGTTATCAGTGTGATGAAATTCCTAGTTTGCCGTCTCTCTATCCCGATGCCATAAGTCATTGTATCTAACTTAAAATATACTAGTAACTAAAAAGTTAAAAAAGAATAAAAAAATTGAGTAAAAATAAAAAAGAAGATAGATGTTATCTGAAGACAATATGTACAGACTGAGGCAAACATATACAAACACACATTATATACAAATATATACAAACAAAAATTGTTATCCACACATGAATTTATTTGTATATCTACATACTTATACATAGAATAAGAATTATGCATAAATATTAAGCCAAATTATACATATATGTATATATTATAGATAGAAATATGCCAAAAACCATAAAAATGTTTGTGCAATGTGGCAAAAATGTGAAACTGTCTCTGAGCCTTGAAGTCCTGTATTTCAAGCTCCTGTGTCATCTGTCAGATGGCAGGAGTGTGAAGAGGTTGGGGATGGTCTGGTATTGTTGGCCCTCCTGGAGACTCTCTGCTGGTAGAAGTCCTGCAGAGACAGGAGAGCCCTTCCTGTGATGAGCTGGGCTGATTTGATTTACCTCTGCAGGCATTTATGGTCCTGTTGTGCCGTACCACACCATGATGCATCTAGTAGCCCCTTTTATACAGCCTGTTCAAGACAGGAATGTCGTGCCTTTATTCCACCTCACCGTTCCGTATGAAAGGTATGAAAATGGAATGGGGGGGTATTGTTGAATGCGGTAGTCACAGAGCCAGCATTGAGGGACAGACATTGATGCTGACATGTTATATGTCACACCCCTGAACGCAGGGTGTGCTATCTTCAAGCCCACACTGGTGCTTTAACTGGCATTGTGAATGCTCCCAATAATGCACTCATACGAACGACGAGGGTTGGTGGTAACCTAAATTTCCTCAGCCTCCTCAAGAAGTACAGCCTCTGCTGTGTCTTCCTCAGCTGAGTGATGTGGTGTGCTAAGTCCTTAATGATGGGGACGCTGTGGAACTTGAAAGTGTCAACCCTTTCCACTTCAGAGTAACAAATGTGTATAGGTGGGTGTGGCTGACGACACCTATCCTTCCTCAGGTCCACAATCCCCCTTTTCTTGGCTGACGTTTAGTGTCAAGTTGTTGTTTTGACACCAAAGCACTAGGTTTTCCAACTCTCTAGGATAGGTTGACTCATCGCCATTAGTGATGAGTCCTATGACCGTGGTGTCATCGGTAAATTTGAGAATGGGGATACTTTCCTGTGAGGCCAGACAGTCATGGGTGAAGAGTGAGTGCAGGATGGGACTGAGGTGGATGCCAATGTTCATAATTAATGTCTTGGCAGTGATATTTCCAATCCGGACAGGCCGAGGTCAGCAGATAAGGAAGTCTGAGATCCAGTAGCAGAGTTTAGGGTTCAGTCCAAGACTGAATAGTTTGTGTCAGTTTGTTTGGGATGAATGTATTAAACTGACTGTAGTTGACAAACAGCATTCTAATGTAGGTGTCCTTACTTTCCAGATCGGAGAGGGCAGTGTGTAGGGCAGTACAGATGGTATCCTCTGTAGATCTGTTGTACGCAAACTAAAGGAGACCCAGCATGGAAGGAATAGTGAATTCAATGTTTCCAAGTATGATCATCTCGAATCACTTCTTGATGAGAGTTGTAAATGGTCTGTAGTCATTTAAGGAGGTTACAGTGTTTTTTTTTGAGGATTGGGATGATGGTGCTTGTTTTAAAGCTGACAAGTAGAGGCTTGGGTGACAGATAGGTCAAAAAATGGTGGTGAAGACATCACAAAGTTCTGCGGGAGTAACCTGAGGGCCTGTCCTAGGATGTTGTCTGGGCCTGTGGCCTGGTGGAAGTTGATCCTCCTCTGGGTTCTGTATATGTCAGCTGATGACTCAGTGAGCGGTGGGTCCTGTATTCCATGGGTATATTTGGAGGCTTGTGGGATTGTTGAAAGGCAAGCATTAATGTTTATCAGTTATTTATTACTTATTTACTTATTGTAATTAGACCTTTTTTGAATGGTGAAACACTATTAAAAATCTTGTGGTACCCATGGCCCATCCTTAAGGCATCCCAGGGTGTCTTGACACCCACTGTGGGAACGACTGCTGTAGAGCCTTCGTGGTAACAATAAGAAAGAACCTCCATAAGGGGTTTTCATGGTTCGATTTGTTGTTCATTCTGAGATGCTATTCTTCTCACCACAGTTGTAAAGACTGGTTATCTGAGTTACCGTATCCTTTCTGTCAGCTCCAACCAGTCTGGCCATTCTCCTCTGACCTATCTCATCAACAAGATGTTTCTGTCATGGTAACTGATGTTTGATGTGAACATTAACTGAAGCTCTTTACTTGTATCTGCAGGATTTCATGCACTGCACTGCGGCCACTTGATTGGCTGATTGGATAACTGCATGAATAAGCGGGTGTACAGGTGTTCCTAATAAAGTGCTTCTGAGTGTATTCTACAAACCCAACTTAGGTATTTCTTTATTTATGGCATATTGCAGGGCCTTAGATGCCCACACAAAAGAAATCATCAATGTATGTATGTAAAGCCTAATCTACCTGATTATTTAAGTGGTCTTAGTTCAGTGTACAGAGGATGTTGTGTGCACAGAGACAACGAAACAGATAAACAAGATGGGAGAGTATGTCATAGGGCAGGGCACATTCCATCAAATTAAATTGTAAATTACATTTCCATTTCAAGGTCTTCTCGCTCCTTAGGAGCCAAGAATTCATTATCAATTCTCTTTGTCCTGGTTTGTCCTTGTAAACTGTTCACACCACTAGAAAATAAGTAAAGACACACACAGGACATTAGCACCAAGTCAGCGCCTGGGTGTCATATAATCAATAAAATCATGATGTGCAGACTGCTAAAAAATTCCTAACGAGCGTTACAAGGGCTGGAGCACCATCTTGGATATTGTTATCATTGATTATGGCTGTCCATGCGATCACAGAACACTAAATGCATGCCTGAATGAAAGTAAAGATGCTTGCTGCCCGAGTGTCTCCAACAGAGGAGTGCAATCAGATTCAAGCGCAGAGTCATAATCAAAGGAATGCATTTCTAACAAACATATAGATATAAAACATTTCCTGCTCTGGCCCCATGCCGTCCCCGCACAGCAAGTCATCAACTCATTCCAGTTCCTTTAAATACACGTTTCACTCCGTCCATTTCGAGGAGAAAATAACGCATTGCCTTTGATGTTTAACACATCAAGAGTCCAATTTTTTCTTCCTGAACGAGTCCTCTCAACCGAGGTCAACTTTTCTGAGTGTTTGGAGAGGGGAGGGGACACTTCTGAACACACTGAGCTCACACCATGCATTGGTTGTGTAATATTTGAAACATCCAGTGGGATATGCACCCTCTCTGGTGCACAATCATTTAAGGATACAGAAAATGAAATGCACATTTTCTAAGTAAGTGACCCACAAAGTTACCGCAATGAAAGTGACACACCCACAAGTGTCACAGGACCCGTATTGTTTGTTAATTCATATCTGGCGGCTACATACTGAAGTCAGTAAACTGCTATTATTCTTTATGTATGGTTCCTAAAAGGCAACAGTAATACTGTTTATATTTAAGTTGTGAATGTTGTATGAGTTTATTCTGATGTTCAGCTATAAAGTCAAATATGTCATTTTAAACAATTTTTAAATAAAAATAAAAAAAATTGCACTGAACATTGCCAAGCTGCATAGCTTCCAGCTCAGCTGTGTACAGCCCTCAACAAGCCAAGCTGAACCACCCAAATGGTTGCATTTAGCTTTATTTGTAGATTGTTCATGTTAGGAACTGTTCGAAAAGTATTAGCAGGGGTGAGGGGTCAGAAAAGGGTGAATGTTATGTATGTTTTTTTTAATTTGCTATAGGGAAGTTAGTTTAAGTGGAAGGTCTCATAATTCTTACTGACCCCAGATTCAGCCTTCACTCCTGATTTTTCGGTGATATTGTATTGTATATTTTCCTGCAGAAATTTTGATCGAATATTTTGGTGGAAAACAAATAAAGTACTTTATCTGTGATCGGTTTACTGATACATTCACTATCAACGTATTTCCGACTTGCTAAACACATACATTAAAAACATTTCCTCATTATGTAAATAGAAAATGTTATCCGGGTGCAATTATGCTTCGTACAAAACGTATTTGCTGTTGCAGTTTAGTTATATAAAAATGTAATTTTTAGGAGACAGGGTTCAGGCATCATGTAATTGGTTTAGTTGGGACAGACAGTCAAACATCTCATTACTTCAGGCTACTGCACCATCTGATGGATTTCATTTTTAACCTTTGTTAATTGGAATAGGAGGATGAAGTTCCTTACAGCCACTGCCTGTGCCCATTTCACTCATTCAAAAACAGCTCATTTGGGTCTCGGTTTAAAAATAGACAGCAGTTTGAATGTTTGAATGAATGAATGCACCATGTTGTTATGTTTGCTAAAATTTCGGTTTATTGCCAATTTGAGTTCCAATGTGCAATATGATGGCAACTAAGAAAATTATTATTAAACATATTAAATTTATGTACACCTTCTTTAAGAGTATTGCAGTCAAAGGGATGATCTAAAGAACAACATAATGACCTCGTCCTCTGTACCGCTCAAAATTACATCATTGGGTAAAGCTTATGGGTCAGGTTGTCAAAATTACAAAAGTCACATTTCCTCACTTGGCCCCTTGTAGTCTTGTTCATCCAGGTCTGAGATTTTTGCATCTACCCCAGTGGATTAGAGGTGAATGGAATTTAGGAATTTAGTTTAGAATTTAGTTTGTGCTGAAAAATTACTTTAAAAGATCAGCATCTCACTCCACAAAGTGTTAAGCCAGAATTACACCTGCTACTTCTGTAGTCATGAGGGTGTGTGTAATGTACAATTTGTCATGTGCCACAGGCCATCCACACGACCTGGAACCCAAAATTTATGACTGCCTACACATTAACCTGTCCGCATGTGAAAACACCTGAGGTATTAGTAGTATAGTACATTTTGGAGTAAATCAGAAACTTTACTCTGGGTAATTCACAAAGAATACACAGTCTGCTGTTTTCGTACTGTAGGGAATACCTCATTGGCTGATATATAAAACCAGTAATACACTAGTATTACTTATATATACTATCCAACTCAAATGCATCTCCTCATTTGGCCTTTCCTGCCCGATAAATGTCTTCGTTTTTCAAACTCCAAACCTCCAGCTTTTAACGCAGATTTTCTGTTGATATTGGTTACCTCTCAGACTTGACAAAACTCTTCCACACACGGAAGACATTACACAACTGTCTTCACAGGCTGAGTAGTACTCAACTCAACTGGAACTGATCATCATGTGTAAAATTGTTGACTTGCTTCTTTAAGAAAAGTTATCTTTTAGACTTAATTTATACTCTCTCCTCAGAGTGACTTTACTGTTATAAACAACGTCTATTCTATTCTGTTCTATTCTTCCATCTTCCTCTCTCATTCCCTCCTGCCACTGTGGTAAACATATTTAGGTTGGTTGGGAGAAACCTTGAAGGGGTTATAAATCCTTGGTAAACATGTTTTTTATGCTCCAGGCTGAGTTATTCCTTATCCAAATGGACTACCTGCACAGTGTGCCTTTGTGCAGCCTCCTCCAGCTGAAACTCCATCCTCTGTTGTATTGCAGGCAACTGTTTTAGACGATACTCCATCATGGAGATACACTTCATCTGAGCTTCATTAACATATGCAGAGCATTAGGGCGACCAAACATAGCTGCTCCTGACACTCTGATATGTGGAACTGAGTACAACAGCAACTATGTGGAACTGTATTATTTATGTGTGTGAGAAGAACACAGAAAATGTTTTGTGTAGAGATAAATGGAACTTAGTTTGTGCTGCTCACAGTATTGAAGTATTACTTAAACATCTCTTTCCAGAAACCAATGTGTGCCTGAGACACACACAACCCATCAAAAGGACCATCAGTGTGTGGAAATGCATAGGAATACACCATGATGAGCCCTTGGAGTTTCTCTTGTGTGTGTGTGTGTGTGTGTGTGTGTGTGTGTGTGTGTGTGTGTGTGTGTGTGTGTGTGTGTGTGTGTGTGTGTGTGTGTGTGTGTGTGTGTGTGTGTGTGTGTAAAAGAGCGCTCATCCTTATTTCCACATACAGTATCCCCAGGGGTTGCTTCAAACCTTTTGTTCGCACACCAAATCAAGAATAATGGAGCAGAGCTTTGTTTTGTCATGGCTTTGCTCCCCCAAAGGAATACAGCTTCGGTTACACCATAATTATAAATTCTCTCAATTGACAAAGGTCACTACTGGATACCGAAAAAAAACAAAATGCTGATGAGGAAGCACAAAAAAAAAGGATCAAATAATAAAAAAATGTAGAAAACGGCAAGTGTGCAAATTAGGCTGTACACATATTGACATGGAATTTATCTTCAGTTGAAAAAAAACATCTTTGTACAGGGTCTCTAGAGGTTTACAAAAGGCTGAGCACACATACAGTACATATGCATTATGTTTACAGTTGACACTCATCCAGACACAAATATACCAAAACTAATAAATACAGACAAACAATATATACAACATTTACAGAGTACAGGGGAGCTATGTGTCATTTACAAACAAACAAACAAAGTTTTGTCAGTGAATCAGCTGCAGGAAATTATTTTTCAGGTTTTAAGATTCACTAAAGGTACCAGTCAGCTACACTGAAAACACTGTGAACATTTCGATGTTGGCATGCAGTTCCATCAAAAGGACTGTGGGGAATTAGGGATGGGTATCAAACCTCATTACTCTAAAAAACTGAAAAGTACTAATTTGTCATTACACGGATAACCAGATTCGCTGCTTAAGTGTTGCTTGATCAGGTTGAAATTGCAATTTTCTTAATGTATACTAGATTTTATTAACCTCCGGTTTTGTTATTGTTGCATTTGCTTTCTCATTGTGCCACAGATCCCAGTGCTGTATAAGTATCTCCTCCATTTCAATTTGCTAAACTTCCAATTACTGTCGATTGCGCTCCAAATGCTAAAGGTATTATAAACACTATCATAACTGATGTTGAAGGGTAGCTGCATCTTCATGGATTCACATCGGGATTACTAACTGAGCTAAGGGTAAATCAAGCTTGGTGCTGATTTAGGTTTTGATACAATATTTAACACATTTGAAAAGTTAGACATTTTCTGTTAAAAGAAAATGTTTGTGTAAAAACATGTTTCCTTCTCTATGTTTTGGAACCAAACATTGGGAAATGTATTTATACTATTTTTAAAAATGGTCTAACCATAACCGGCCCTACAGCGAATAATAATGGTATAGCTACTGTATCTATATGCTATTATGATGTACATAATCACCTACATATCACAAAAAAGTGCTAAGATTTATCTCTCAGCCAGCAATCAAAGGGAAATGCATCTTCTCTAACTGGCACAAGTTGCATAAATCTTCACTGCTGTTTCAGAGTGATGCAGTGGATGAATTATATCTATTGTCATATTAACTGTGATACCCCTGTATTGCTAGTGTAAATCAATGAGACCATGCTTCATGATTGGCAGCCTTTCAAATTATTGTTATTGTTTCTTTAATACTAATCAATATACAAATTCTACCTTTATTTTAAGTCGGGGGTAGGGTTGGTTTTAATAAAAATGACAAAAAGTGTGTATAGACCAGTAAAGGCTGCCAATGTTGTCAGTGACGGTTTCATTGATATCAAAATGCTACAGTGTGTATAGTAGCTTTAACAAAAACAGCCCAGTCCACTGTAAGATACCGAAGAGAGATTAAAATGGTTGCCAGTTGTTACAGAGAATTCATATCAATCATGATGCTGGTTACGCTACACTTGTCATGAGTGATCACTGCTTTGTGGATTTTTGATCATCATCAGGCTGGGAGACTTAGTTTATGCAGGCTGATTGGCCGTCTGGGCTCAGTGCCTCTCTATGATTGGCTGTTTATCGTGATGCTTCCTCAGCCTGGATCCTGAATGAGGGGAGACAAGACGTGGTAAGTTATCAGTTTATCTTCTTAAATCAAAGTGCAGTCCAATAAACGTTGATGGTAAAACAGCCAAAGCAAAGGGCTTACTTTTAAATTTCTAAGGCTGGATTAAGAATTTTGCTATGAAGAAAATCAAATAATCAAATTCCATTTTGGGTTTTGTGACTATAAACCAAGCATCTTGCATCTTGCCTTGTACACCCCCATTATGATTTCCATTATTCTGGCTGTCAGATTTAAATTAGGCAGAGCTATTCTATTCTGGAAATGTCACCAAACTCTGTATACTAATAATAATTAAAGATATTGGCTTTCCAACAGTAACCAGTGCAAAACAACTAACAGGAAAATGATTGAGATGTCAATCAACTTTAAATAAATCAAGAACAAAAAAGATATAGTAGAGCAACAAAGAAATCCAGCCATATTCCTGTGTTTACTTCAGTGCCAGGTTCTTTGGTAATGTTGTCTTTTTTTCCCCAATGTTTTATCTTTCATTTTTCTCCTTTCTTACTGTGCTTCAGGGTGCTTTGGTATCCGGGAGTTTGGAAGGTTTGGCTGGTTGCAGGACCTTCACCCTCTGCTGTGATGGCCTGGACTGCCAGCTTGTACAAACTGTCAGGGTGCAGGCCTGACACCACCAGAACATTACCATCCTGAAAGACAGGAGAAAAGACAAGCGCAGTGAGGAGAGGAGGAGGGAGCAGAAGACAGAGTTTAAAATGCTCAAGGTTTGTGAGATTGTAAGGAAGCTGTAGACTAAACAGGCCAGTGACCCAGTTGCATTATTTTTCTTTTTGGTTTTCCTGACATTTGCAATTTGCTATTTTTTATATGATTGTAATGTGTCATTTTGACATCAAATATATTCTCTTCTTTTTAATACCAGATTTTTCCCTGGTTATCTGTAGCAGTAGAGTATTTTAAATTTTTATAGTAAAATATTTGTAATGTATTTCCAATTACCTTTTTTATTTTTTTCTTGCATAATAGTTCTTGCTATTAAAAAACAGTTGATTATGTTAAAGTGAAAATCAAATGCCACCCTGACACTTCAGGGCCCCAAGCAGGATTTTAGAAAAACTGAGATTATGAGTCCAGCTCCTCCCAGTACACCCCCCTCACTCCTCAGAAAAAACACCAAAAGTAAAGTCTCCAAAAAACTATTTAATTAATATATATTATATTTTTATTGAACACACAGGATAAACTCAAGATTTATATGCCTCAACAGTTTATACTGGTACTGACCGGGGATAGGATCTGGGACTGGGAGATGAGGCTGTGAGGCAGCTTGTTGTTGTTGTGTCGGTTAGTGGGGATGACCTCCGCCCAGGTCACCTGGTAACCAGTCAGCCACTGGTGGGGTGGTGCCTTGGACAAATCCCAGCTAAAGATAGCTGTCACATTGCCTCCCCGAACCTCAAAGGACGCTGTCAGGTTAGTTGCCTTCACCAGGACCTTCTGAGGGGACACTTCTGAAAAAAGCAGAGCCAGGGGGCTAAATGAAGACAGGTGCTTGGATGGTGAGCAAGTTCTTACAACATATTCATGATCGACACGAACAAGCTCACAGAAGGTCTGAGGCATGAGCAAACTGCCAAGAAGTCCCACAAGGAGTGTGAAAAAGATGAACTAGAACATGCTGATAGTTTCTCAACCAGTTTTGAAAATTTTGCACCTTCCAAAATTCTATTCAATTTCAACATCATTCAACTTTGTATTCTTTTTTACTTTTGTTGTTTTCTCTAATTACAAATGTAAAGTTACCCTGTTCATTTTGGCACAATTTAAATACCTGTGTTTCTTTAGCAAACTACAATCAGATATTATAAACATTATAAAACATTTTTACATTTTCTTTCTTTGAGTAATTTTTGAAGAGTCTCATAAAAGAAAAGTTCAACATTTTGGAAAATACATGTTTGTTGTCTCACTGAGAGTTAGATGAAGAGATTAATGCCATATCTGTATGTTAAATTCGAAGCTACCGCCAGCAGCCAGATAACTGAGCTTACCACAAAGACTGAAAACAGGGGGATACATCACGGACAAATCACAATTTTACAGGGGCTTGGATGCCAGATTAATTTTTTGGTCAGAACCAGTCAATGGCCACCCAGCAAGACTTAGCTGCTGGAGGGCATTGGCGTCACATTTGGAAAGAGCCAGGCTTGCTATTTCCTCATTTCCAATCTTTGTGTTAAACTGAGTTAGCCTGCATTCATCTTCTCATCTAACTCTCAGCAAGAAAAATAAGTGTATTTCCCAAACTGTCAAACTTTTTTTTAACAGCCGCTGGAAATCTTTCAGCAATTTTTTATGCTGACCTCCGGTAGTTTCATTTCTCATTTCTCTGCTGCAGTGATGTACAGGTGCACACCAGGACACCATGACATCATTGCTGGGCTTAAGCTTTTAATCAGAGAGGGCAGTAAAATTCTGCTTTGCAACCTGGTGTTAAGTTTCTCCGTAAATGTAGTTGACTGTTGTCCAGCAAATTTTCATATTGCATAGTTCATGTTGTAAATACTGGCAACCAACTGCTGAATGAGAAAAACATGTTATACAGCTTTGTTACCAGTCGTGTCTTGTAGTGTGGTCTGTTTGTTCTGGTTTAAGTTAATTTTAATACACACATTCCTAACACCATAATTTTGTCATTTTAATAATAAAGGCCATTGTAAGTAGTAATTTTTTTATTCCCTCCTATGTTTTATATAGGTGATGTAGCCTGCTGTAAGACCATACAACACTTTATTACTCATATTCTGTGTTTTCACCTACACCAAAGTAATCCTGTAAGTAATTAAGTAAGTAGAGTTTTTTTTCCACTTGGATACTCTTAATTGCAGGCTGAACTGTATGATATGATACAGATTTAAACCACCTTGGTGAAGTTGGGCTGTTAGAACACTAAAATATGTTTAATATTGTGGCGATTAGCCACAATATTAAAAGGAAATACCGGTGATCGGTGTATAAAATTAAGAGAACAAAACTGAATTTGCAAGGGTTATACAAAATTTGTCCATTTGCCTCGTACTGACAACAGCAGCTCTTCAGAATGCCTTGGAAAACTCTAGATAGTGTCCCGGTGTGAAAAAGTCCAAAAATAAAAAAAATAATCCATCACTTTTGCTCCAAGAGTAAAATCACCACATTATGAATTTTCAAAACTGGAGGTTCCAGTTGTCTCACCTGTTTCTCCAGGACAGTGGATGGATTTTGGACTCTTGGCCTGGATGGTGGCACAGGAAGGAGTGAAGAAGATGGCGCTTTCTGCCAGAGGACGACTCTTCTTGCTGACTGGCTGCAGAAGGACTTTATACTTACAGCCAAAGAGCAAGCCCTGCAGGCTGACAAAGCTCTCCTAGATCAGACAAAGACAGAAAACGATCATGGTTGATTGGACGGTATATTCCCAAAATGCCAGACCCCAGATTACTCTCAGTCACTTTCACAGTAAACATGGCAACAGTGAACATGTTTGCTCATCAACAATGTATACACTCTCCTTTGCCAATCAATAACAATAACCATGTACAAATGTGATTTTTTTTCTGTCCATAAAGCCTGGTATTTGTCTTGCAACTAGATTCTACATGGCCACTGGCATCATACTGTATGCTCATCATTTACTTCACATTCATGTTCACAGTGACAATGTTTTTTTTAGGTTACCTGTGTGCTGGTCTTCTCTATGGGTCTGGTCTGGTTGTGTCCACAATACTCTGGTCCCCACTGGATTCTGTAGAATTCAACTGAAGGATCTACACAAACAACAAGAGCTTAGAACACTATCCTGTAACAGCAGGTCTACAACAATGAATGGATGCATATTTCCCCATATTCCCAATATAACATATTTCCCCCAAAATTGACATTAATACAGGTCAAGAATGTATATATATGTCTGATGCTGAATGTGCTTCTTCTCTCTTTTTCAACCTCATGAACTTAAGTACCAATCCAGGATCCATTAAAAAAAACAAAAACAAAAAAAAACATTGTATTGTGAATTACATTGTGAATTTTCGGCAAATGTGCCTAAAATGACAAAAGATATTTAGAATATTTTATCTAAAGATGAAAAAACAGGACTAAGAGTCTACAGCCATGCTAGTGGCTCTGTGAGGCTGTACTTAGGCACAGCAGCCAACAAATGTCAAATTCATGTTGGCACTAAAGGAAAAGTCAGGTGATGACCAAAGTCAATGGACTTCATCCTCTGTGCGCCACAAATGTCTATACAAAATTTAATTACAGTCCATAAACATGAATAAACATGATACAGCTTCAATGAAATATTGTAACAAGCAGATACAGAATCTACTGTACATACAGTATGGCCGAGGTTTCTTTAAATTAATTAAATTGAGGAAAAGTTATAAATCCATCAATGTAAATCGATTTTGTATACATTAGATAATTTTTGATTTAAGATTTAACACAGCTTTAATAATTCCTTTGGTGTTTTAAACTTGAATAAAAAAATTGACATTAAGAAGTGAAATAAGCAAATGTGCAGCCAAGCTGGATCTCTCTAGCATGTTACTTTATAATGTAACAACAGAACAACAGACTCTGTCTAAGCAGCACAGTTCATGCTCATACATGCAGGAGGTTTACAGATAATGTACATCTCACTGTGTCATCCTTAAACAAAGCTCCGTATTGTTTGTAGAACTGACAGGTGGGTGCTTTACAATGTGTGTCAGAGGAATACACATTGTTTGCCTCATTTACGTTGATGGCAGACACTCACTTCAGTTCATGTAAAGTCTATACTGTGTATCAGGGATGGGGGTCTTTTCACTTCCAATTCTTGGTGTCAGGATTCAATTCAGGACCGATTCTCGACTCAATACTTTACCTCAAGACAAAGTGAAATGAATAATAGAAGTTGTAATCCTGTGTTATCGTTCACCTCTACTATACATACTGCATATACGGTACATACCAGTGCTGCTCTGCCAATAAACATGAACCCGGAGCTTTCTGTCCTGGTAGAATGGTGTCCCCACATCCAGAATGTCCCCTCTAGGGCGTCTTGGAGCAGACCCGCTGGCTTCAAAACAGACAAAATATAATTAAACCCTAATGAGTAGGAACAGGCCTGTTGGAGAAACACATAATTATATGCTACAGTGTAGTCAGCTAATATAGAGTAGTAAATAGCCGATTTTTTGCAATTAATAGATAAGGTAAAAAACAAAAATGGACCCAGTAAAGTTTAATAAACATAGATATTCAAAATTAGATAATTTAGTAAAAATACCAGAAAGAAAAAGGAGCTCATAGACAGCTGAAATCCTGATGTCACTTCCTGTCCATGCTCTGTAGCGGTAGCTCAATGCTTCTTAAGTAAGTTTTTGCTATCACTACATAGCCAACGTTAACATTAAAAGCTGTTTACTTACCAGTCTAGAAAAAACACAGACAAACAGTAATACCAGCCACCAATAACTTTTTCAATGTATATATTGGCAGGTGATTATGGTATTAAGATTAAGAAGACTAGAAAAAATCCAAACCTATCCTTTCAAATTATAAAGGGTTCTTGGAACTTGTGTGCCTTGGAACCTTGTCTATTGTGAGCTACTGTGTCTTGTGTGCAAAGTTTGACCTTAAGTTAGTGGAACTAAAAAATCATTGATATTTATGCTTTACTATGTGTTATCTTATGTTATTTTGTGGGCATTTTCCTTCAAGTTCAAGTTTTGTAAACATTGTTGGTTGATTGAGGTGAGCACTGTAAATTCCATCATTTCAAGGATGAATAAATGAAACATCAACGGTTCCTCCTCTGGTGAGCATGAATGTGCCAATAAATTAAAAGGCAATTGCACATTCAATTTTGATTTTTTTTGTGTCGAAATTTTTTTTCTAATGGAGATTGTAGAGGAAAGGTCAGGGGTTCATCAAAAACTATTAGATTAATTAATCATCTTCTGGGGGTCATGAAGATCTACACAAACCTTCATGGCAAACTGGCCAGCAGCTGTTTAGATAGCTTTCTCCGGATTAAAACGTCGAAAAACATGCATACTTTTCTTTTAACAGACTGACAAAAGGCATCTATGCATTGTTAAACTGTTACATCTTGAGCACTCCTGTACAACAGATTATTCTTTCTCTCAGTTTCTACTCGGCAAGCAGAGAAGTGGGTACTAACAAATCACCTCCACCATTTCATAACGATGCATTCACTCAAACATTAATTTCTGTGGTTGTTAAGCATATTTTTTCTTTTTCATACTATCAGCCTGTCATTTTGAAAGGAACACCGTGACATTTAGAATTAAAGTTAAAAGATTTTTCTGCTCCATCATGCTGATAAGGTGTTAAGTGTGAAATGTTAAGGTTGTGTCTGGGTGCAGTGAAGCTCTGAAATACATAGGATCAAACATTTAAAGTGGGAAGCGAAAAACTTTTAGATATTTAAACCCTAAAGGTGTTTTTTTAAATATCACCATAAAAGTGTAAGAAAACATTCAAAGATCATACAAATAGATTCTCAAAACCAGGAGGAAACATTTAGTGAAGGTCTGCAACTTCAACATGCTGTTTTGAAGAAACTTTGTACTAAGTTTTATAGCTGACAAGAAGACATTTTCTTGTCTTGCGCATTATGACAAGGTTATCAAGCTGAAAACCGAAATAATAAGGTTCCTTTTTGACTATTTAGAAAGACATACTGCGCTGCGTGGTGAAGTGGAGGACGGATCGGGGTCCTTTGAGTTGAGTTTGTCCCCAGTAGGACACAGCCTGGACCTCCACACTGTAGCTCCTGTTAGACCGCATGCTGTCCAGCTCCACCTGGCTCTGCACAAACACACACAAATGGTGACACGCAAACACACAAAGGAAAGCACATTGAAATTTTCTTTGTTTGCCTCTTGCATTCAATTTTTCTTGTAGCTTTTCCACAAGCCCTGAAAATAGCTGCCTATCAAAAACTGTCCTAGAGTGGATAAATTATTTAATTAACCTTATTCACATGCAGATGTTTTGAACAAAGCATTACTGTAGCTGTAAATTCAGCATTACTTCAATGTATAAGACCTTAAACAGACTTACTGTTGTATTAGTTGTCAAATTTGCTAGAATGTTTGACAAACAGCACCATCATATTTCCTGCTTCAATTTTACATATGAGTCCCCTGCGTATCTTCATAATCTAATTGATATTATCTATTGATAACAAAAAAGAGTTGTTTCATTTTTTAAATGTTACCCTTTTATTTCTATCATTTTTAGTATATTAGAGTACACTAAGTACTATAGCAACCATGAGCCTCAGTCATTGCTATATTGCAAATACTCCATGCTTCTCATTTGCAGTGAGGATTTAGACAGGAGATTTTAATGCCCATCTCAAGTGTGACACTGAGTGTTTTATTTGGTTGTTATTATTATTACATTTGACTTGCCAGAAGAAATTACACTGAAAATTTTGAAGAAAATACTTTTACTTGCACACCTTGAGTAATTACAGAATAGAATTTAAGCAGGAGGGGATTTAGCCTAGTCTAGTGTAGCCTAGTCTAGAGGACCTGCCACACACATGCTGTTAGAAGACAGTCAGAAAACAGTAACCTCAGGACCTTTTTAGAGCACTGTAATATCTGTCAATCCTCACCCCTCTGACTGTCTTCCTCCTCTTGGTTAGGGATGAAGCAAAGGACTGTCCGACTGCAGTCCAACTCCAGCTGACCTTGTAGTGGTGGACGGGAACGTCCAGGTCAGCAGGCATGGTCCACTGGAGCCTGGCCGACACTGCCCTGCCGGTGCCAAAGCTCATATTGGCCACTCTTAGTTCTCTGGGAGCTGGAGGACTGGGGGGGTCTGAGGGCGAGGGGATGTTGTTAATATTTGTCACAGAGTTTTATTACATACTGTTGCTGAGATTAATGGTGTAAGACAACAAATTTGTACTGCTGCAAAGTGTTTTAAGTGGGACCTATTTTATTTTCCCTATATTTGCTTCATTTGGGGTTTCCAGAAAATATATAATCTCCTAGCATTGTTAAGGGTAGGATATGTTGCTATATCCCTCCCATATACCACCTTCTACTTTAAAACTTGATGATCAATGCAGGGTTATCTCCCTACTAAATTGCATTGAGGATGTAAAATCCTGAATGGCAAAAGGTTTCCTTCAGCTAAATCAGAATAAAACTGAGGCCCTAATCTTTGGCCCTGCAGACAATTCCACAACCACAATCAATGCCCTCGGGCCTCTTTCATTGAAATCTTTGATTTGCTATCTTTGATTCTGGTTTAAAATTTGATAAACGAATGAACTCAGTTCTCAGCAGTGGCGTATACCATCTTAGATCGCTTGTAAATTTAAATCATTCCTATTCCTCCTCCAGACCCCTCAGATCTGCTGAAAAAAATCATTGCTCTCCGTTCCAAGCATCCAGTTAAAATCTAAAGGTGATCAAGCATTTTCAGCTGTTGGCCCTAAACTGTGGAATAGTTTGCCACTAACAATTAGAGCTTCCCACTCCACTGATATCTGTTAAACCTGTCTAGAGACCCATCTCTTTTCTTTAGCCTCTTAATTGTCATCATGAAGACATGCCTGACCACACTCTGGCTTTTATTTGTTTGTATTTGATTTGTTGTTTGTGCAGTGCTGTTTGTGTTATGTTTCTATCACGATATTCAATGTTTTTTATTTATTCACTTGTACCCTCCTTTTTATGTCTGTGTTCATATTTGATAATTCCTATGTTTTTGTTTGATTGTAATGATCAATCAAAGAATCCCATCATTTAATCTCTCTGTAAATCATTTTGGTCAGACTTTGTTGTTTTTAAATGTGCTCTATAAATTGATTACTTGAACCAGTGTTTAAGATATTAGTTAGCTAAAATTGATATATCATCATGACATATTGCTACCCATTTCCTCTAACACCCCGCTCTGTCTGTTTGTTCCCATTACCCGCTGTTGTGGAGCTGCACCTGCTTACATTTTTTTACTCACAAAAGGAAGAAAAATATAATCCAGCCTCGGACTGGTAGTCCTGTTCATGATAAAATCACCATCAAGCTGCTTTTTTGAAATCAACAGCTGCTTTTTTTACCTAAACTGTGCTGTTGATCTTTTTTCGATTTGCTTATTGTGAAAATCTTGGTCAACTGAAATCGTACCAGTATTTGCAGAACCTCTTTATGAAAGTAACACCAACAATTGTCCGACCAATTAGAATTGGGTCGGATGAGAGCATATCAACCAACCAATCGACCAGTCGACTAGGAGACTACGGCCCTAGTCCTTTAAAGACACTTGTTTTCATAATTATGGTGACACAAGGACAAACAAACTCAGACCTCTGCTGGAGTGGATGTGCCTGCTGGGCGTGGTGAAACCTCTGGTCCCATGGGTGTTGACAGCTGCCACTCTGAACTGGTACCAGCGTCCAGGCCGGATGTCAGACAGCCTCACTCCCTGCTCTGTGGTCTACGATGGTTCAGGTGGAGTTGGATTAAAGAAAACATATAGCAAGACAAGACATGAACCCACTGACATTCAGAAAAAAGCAGAGTGCATCCAAATGTTTTGTAGCTTTCAAGGACATTTCTTTGATTCTTGGTCTTCTACAGAAAAGAAAGTTGGTTTTCAAACTCAACACAGTTCATAGCTGAGTTTCAAAACATCAGCAGAAAAGTGGCACAGACTTTGACATTTGGGTGCGATAAAATCAGGAGCTTGTGTGACAAAAGCTAACCTAGTTAAAAATCAACCATATAAACATTTCTGACTTACATAATAATCTAACAGTGTGGCTCTAAAGTGTGTAGAGCCACAGACTGCAAGAACATACAGTGTTCCCCAGATAGTGACATTCAGATGGGGAATGTTGCTGTAAGACTACGTCCATGTCTAAATCAGAGAACCCAAAATTATATTCAGTCCGTTTTTCCGATCCATGTGTAACATCTTAACTACAGGAAAATGGTTAAATCTCTTCTTTTTCCTTCCCTCCTCTTCCTTCAGTCTGCAAACAAAACTCAACATACAGTCTGCTTCATTTGCTAAATCTCAGCTGGTTAAGCCTCCGTTCAGTCTCCTCCTGCTCTCTGTGATCACTTATATTGTTTCATAATACAGATAAGTTCATGATTTGGTTGTTCTCATTTACATATTTTACAGTTTCTGTTGTCATGACAACTGAAGTATAAATTAGTGATTCGAATAATAGTCATAAATACTACCTGTTAACCAGGTGAACAGTAACTTTTTTACTGCTGCACTTTGGTCAGATAAGTATTTTAAAATTGAAAATCTCTGTGTAGATAATTAGATATTAAAAAGTAAGCCTTTACACTCTGAAAACACTTTTTTTTCACAAAAATCAACTTTCTGGTGGGAAAATGCTGATTTAGTATGAATGGGAGGTCAAAATGAGGAGAAAAAATGTTGTGTTTCAAATGTAGCTGGCTGAACATGACACAGCCTATCTGAGTGTTGGTGCTGACCATGTGCATTCCTTTATGGCCAAGTTTCCAAAATCTTGTGGAATCCAGGCCACGAAGAACGGAGGCTGTTTTGAGAACAAAGAGAGGACTTACCCAGTATTAGTATGGTGTTCCTAATAAAGTGCTCGTGAATGTACTCTAAAGCAGCAGCCTCAGACACTGCAGAATAAAGGGGTAATGGGTTCAGCTTGCCATTTGGCAGCAGTGTCAGCATAACCGTGTCTTCCATCAAGCCACCTGGGTTTTTTATGTTTGGAAAACACATGTTCTAAAGCTCAAAAGGTATTCCAGTGATGTGCATGAGGCTGGTGGGACAGGTCTCAGGTCTAGAGAGTACATTAAGGACATGAATATGTCCCCAGATTTTTTCACATCTGATATAATGCCATACATCGGGTGCAGTGAACTAACCTGTGCAACCACCTGCCAGGAGGTGGCGGTGTCCTCACTGGGCTGGATGCCAAAGTTCCACCTCCTCTGCAGGATGTAGACCACAGGCTCAGCTGAGATGTTGAAGCGGGAAGACCAACGCACCTCCAACTGACCAGAGGAGAGTTCTGCAAAGCCCAACTCTTTCCTCGGCTTCAGTGGAGCACCTGGGACATAAACATTATCCTGTTACCAAACAACAAACCATACATAATGGTGCTTGTTCGGAATTCAGTTATCATCTAAAGAACACAAAGAAAGGGTTTGAAACACAAATATGTGTATGACTGTAATTCATGGGTGGAAAGGTCTACAGAAACCAGGATACATTTGATGTTTTATAAAATATGTTTATCAACCTGGTGAGTCAGCAAGCTGATCTATTTGTTGAATTTTTCTGATTAGAGTTAGTCTTTTCCTATATCCCTCGCATATAGCACCGTCTACTGTAATTCTGCACATATTAGCTATGTCCCAACAGAGAGGACATCAAGCTCTCAGTCAGCTTAATCAGTGTCCCCTTGGGTTGCGGGGATTTACAGCTTTACACAGTGCCACAGTGTGAAAAGGCAAAAGAACCTTACCCACACTTTTCCCCTCCCATCATCAGTGAGGCCAAAACATACTGCTACAAGCTCACAGGATCTGTTTTTCCTCAGCTCTCTTTGATCCATCTTCTGACAATGGAGGCCTAAGTAGGGCAAGCTCCACCTGACTCAGACTCAAAGCAGCACCGCCATGCACTGGTTGTTAGCAAGAGATTTTCCACCTGGAATTACCTAATTTATCTGAGTAAAGGCCCAAGAGACGCTGGGATGACATCTTATTTAGGTTGACAAGAAGTTAATGACAGTTAAAGTATGTTACAGTAAGTTACACTTAATAATATTAATGATAACAAAAATAATAATAAAACAGCACTTTTGTGACAATAAATGCAACTATATAATTAAATTACATTTAATTAATTGACAGGTTAGTCTGTGCAGTGCAATTTTGGCGCACATTTTGGCATGAAATAGTGTTTGAATTTAAACCTGCTAATACCATCTATATTGCAAATGCAAAGGCAAGGCAAATTTTTTGTCTTTAGTTAGGCAGAGGCACACACACAGACCTGCCAAAATCACAGCACCTTTCATTCATATTGAGTTTTGCCTCTTTCGGTTTGCTACACGTTTTTTTTCAACCACTGCAGACTTTTTTTGAACTGAATAAGGAGGAGTGTTACCAGTAATATCACCCACGTGTCACTGTAATGCCGTGACCCGCAGTCAATAGATCATAAATACTGATGTTGCCCACAACGTCCTGTAGAAAATCGGTTCTTTTCTCTGCAGTTGGTTAAACACGTGTAGTTATCACACAGGAAGGGGTGTTTCAGCTACAGTCTCTGATTCAACAGAAGGGCTTTGTGTAATTTATGCATAGATGGCACAGTCAGTTAAGCAGTTACTCACAGATTCCGAGTTTAACGGTGAAATTATTTAAAAATAAAGCAGCTGTCCTCAGGATGAGTCCTGATCTCCACTAAATCTGTCTCAACATTTTCATTATAAGCAAAAGTCTAAATAATGGTTCTTCTGGAGATTCAAAATATTTTTTTCTTTAACATAATGAGGATTATTACCATGAGTTTCCTTTTTGCCTATTGCAATCTTGTCTAGTGCTGGCCCAAAGTGAACTAATCTTATTTGCTGGTATTTTTGCGAGTTCAATAAGAATCGTATGTACTGACTCCAGGAAACAGCCATATTCGCCTTCTCACACCAATAAAAATTAAAGCATTACAATCAGTTTTAACAGTGTTACAAACTCACTGGAGTACTTGAGCAAGTATGCTGGCCATGGCCATGTGTGTTTGTGCCCAATGATGTTGATTGTGATTCACTTTGTGCAATAAGGCCCTGACTGTGCAAAACACAAACATCCATGCGCTTAAATTCACAATGCTGTTGAATGCATCCTTTAAAATTTCTATTTTATTAATTGGGAAAAGGTGCTACATTTCGAACCAAGACTGGCTTTTTTGTCAGGCACGTGTCCGTTCTTTTCCTAGCCTTAACCAAGTAGTTTTTTTGCCTAAACCTAACAAACCCTTCACCAGAAGAGACAGGGTCCCGCAGCTACTGTACTGAAGGATCAAGTCACATCACCTCTGTCCTGAGATCTTGTCATTGGCTACCTATTATTGTGCAACTAAAATAGAATTCTTCACTTAAGTTCACCCCCTCTAGATCAATGACATGCTAAATATACATGTTTCTGTTTGACCAATTCTTCTGGCTCTACTTACCCTTGTAGAGGTCTTTGGGAGACTGGCAGGTGTGGCCACAACCATTGGAGCAGCATTTCTTCCAAGCCGAGCATTCCCGGTCATGATCACAGCTCTCTACGCAGGCAGCCGCAAAACCATTGGCTCTCTCTGGAGGTGGACAGCTACCCTGCTTTGCTGCCAACACTGAATGAAGGAACTCACAGCTGGTCACACACTCCCAGTGCTTCTTGGGAAACACCCGCTAGGTGGGTTGGAGGGAGACAGGTTAGCATCATAGGCTGGTTAACTTATTTTACATTATTGTAACTGTTGGGCCTTTAACTGTTTCTAATGTTAATGTGGACTATTTTTGCTTCCAGCTTCTTTCATTCATTTATTTAATGAGAGAGGTTCTACAGAAGGCTGGAAGGCTACGTGAGGATGTTTTTGTTTGTTTGTTTGCTTGTTTTTACTGTGATCGCAAATTAATCATTTCGCATTTTTGAAAAGACCATTTTCATGATAACTGGATACAAATGCGCAAGATACTGATGTGGTTATCAAATGTTAGTTGCAGACATAAGGCAATCTCTCTTTGCTTAGATTATGCCTGTAATTCAATTTGTCTTTGCCAAAAGTCTAGTCACATCCACTCATTATCCATAAATCTGAACTATTAACGGTACACAACTGAAAGTGTTATTGTTGATGCAGAGCACCCGGCTTCCTTGTATGCCCAATGGCTTGCTCGACCCTGGATCCATTAATGTTGAGGTGTTTGCATTGGACCCCCATCACCAGCAGTCTTCTGTTTCAGCTCTACGTTGCAAAAACAACCTCAAGCTTAACAGATTTTATGTGAAATCAATAGTTCCACATAATGACCCCTGACTGTTTTGGAGCCCATAAAAACCTCTGACCCTAGGGCACAGAAAACATACAGTGTGACTGTGTGTTGCATTGTACCTCACATAGCTCTCTGCAATTGCTTTTCCTTATCATTTCCCAGGAATCTTTGCAAGGCTCCAGGCACTGTGGAAGTGAAAGCAACAAGTGTAAGAGTTAGATAGAGTAGAGTAAGATATGAATAAGAACATTTGGAGTCGAATCAATCTCTCTATGTTGATTAAGAGCTTGTCTTACCAGGAAATGCTGAACTGAGTCGAAAGAGTATCTAAGAATTTCATCCAGTTTAACATCTCTATTCCAGGTAACAATAACACCCCAGGCATGCTAATGGGAATCAAACTTAGTTTTATTATTAAAGCCTGAAGCAGGGACCGGAATTTTATCAAAGCAGGTCTGACAAAAGATAAGCTTTGCCTGTCAGATTATGATCTGTCGTCTTGCTGTCAGATGAAAGTTTGCTTTTGTGAAATATCAGGATTTCAAAAGAACAAGTTGTATTGCCAGCAGTCCATACAAATGTGTACCTGGCTTTTAATGTGGAGTTATGGAACTACTTCAAACAACAGCAAAAACCAAAATAAGTGAATCACACTAACAGACAAAGATAGAAGCTGTAGAAACTTGCAGTGACCAGTCACCAACAACATCAGTCAGTCAACACAAAGGGTTACTAGGCCTGCCATAGTAATTGTGCTACAGTGTCTGATCAAATGTGCTTTATGGTCAATTGAATTACTCAGTGGCTTCCTTCTTTATTTTATTGCTTCACATGAATCGAGCTGGTGTGTATGTGGCTTGTACGTAAGTTCAATCCGGGAAATCCTCAAAATTCCTAGAAATATTGCCAAGGACATGCCTTTGTTGTCTTCTATCTAAGAATGTAACATAATAACACTTCCTGAACAAAACAATGCTAGTGAACATATTCCAGGTTGTGATAACGTATTAGTTGTAGTGCTAGTATTTAATCATATTTTGTTGGAAATGAGGCTGAATAAAGCAATTCAACAAACAGTCTGGCATTTTGCTCTCTTGTCAATAAGAGAATGTAAATGTTATCTGAGGTAGCAGATGTTACAGTATGTAAGCACACACTAAAAAGTAAGGGAAAGCTAACGAATGCTGTCCTGCAAGTCACCAATTAACAGCATTACCCTCTATAAGCAGAGACAGCCCAGGGGAGTAAGTGTACACTGATTGTAATTTCATGCTATAGTGAGAAACAGTGGGGAGGAGAGCAATGTACAGCACCATCACAAGGACGTGGTAAGTTGTCTGAAAGTTAGAGAAGTACTGTAAATTCTGAAAAAACTTGTGTTTCCTGAGGTCTGCAGAGACTATATTTTAGGAGTGTGGATACTCATATTTATTGTCTTATAGAAAAGAGAATTGGAACTTTCTCTCAACATGAGGGTCAACTATGATCTTTGCTTCAGTACCCTCAGTGCGCATATTGTGATAACTTTATTCAGACTTTTTTAGTTTGATGCAGTGAGGGCATATCACATGATGTATTAATTTTCAAAAATGGGAATAGAAAACAGAACACAATTACAAAGATGAAACAAGATTATAGAAAATGAAGAATCACAATGTGCTGTGGAACAAACTGAAAAACTGCTGAAAGAGTTGTTTGACAAGCTTGGCACCATTTTGGGCAAATGACTGGCTTGTATCAGCCCCAGCGGTCTCCTTGATTGTCCATCCACTTGTATCAAGTCAAGCAAATGTGAAAGAAAATCAATAACAGTATCAGCACTCTTTCTGTTGTCCCACAACTGCTTAAATAACTGCCTTCATCATCATCATCAATCACTCGAGTAAAATGGTCCTCCTGGGAGGTCCTAATTTAGGTCTTCAAATGACTGAAGAGGCCAATTCCGGAACAACAATCTCTCTTGCAGTGTGGGCACTGATGTGAGGTGCTGGAAGTGAAATGTGGGACAGCATTTTGGTGGGGACTCTCTCCTTTCTTTGCTGCTGTTTGACTCTGGCATTATGTCAGGGATCGCCTTCATGGAATGTGGCTCCTTCCTGTAAAATGTTTCTCCATGTGGTTCTGTTGTGAGCAAGATCTTCCCCGTAAGGGTTGTTAATGTGGAATTTTTCAGGTTGATCCTGATTTTGTCCTCAAATACTTTTTGTGATCTCCAGCTGCTCATTAGCCAGCAGTTAGTTCTGCTACTCTATGCAGACAACGTGTTTCTGCTTCATCAGACCTTCAGCACACACTGAGACAGTTTGCAGCTGAGTGTGAAGTGGGTGGCATGACAGTTAGCACCTCCAAGTCTGAAGCCATGCTTCTCTGTCAGAAAATGGTGGATTGCTCCCTTCTGGTAGGGAGCAAGTTCCTGTCTCAAGTTAAGGAGTTTCAGTGTCTTGGGGTCTTGTTCTCAAGTGAAGGTAAAATGGAGCGTGAGCTTGACAGGTGGATTGGTGCAATGTCAGTGGTAATACAGGTACTGTAGTCGACCGTTGGGGTGAAAAGGGAGCTGAGCTGGAAGACAACGCTTTTGATTTACCAGTTGATCTACGTTCCAATCCTCACCTATGGTGAGCTTTGGGTTATGACCAAAAGAATGAGATCACGAATAAAAGTGGCCGAAATGAGTTTCCTACAAAGGATGGCTGGGCTCACCCATATAGATAGGGTTAGAGTAGAGCCGACGATAGAGACTATTCATAAATTGGTAGGAAAATGGCTGTCCTTTAAATACAGCTGATGTTACGCATTTAACACACAAACTACAGAAGATCCTACTGAGTTGGCCTCAGGCGACTCACTGCTACCAACCTTGCAAGTGTAAAAGCTCTGCTCCTCCAGTACCCCTCCTTTCACAAACAACAACCCCACCCCCATTCCATCATTTGTGCTAACTGAAATCAGTCTAGCATTAAAATATTCATATGGAAAATCCCACATTTATGTTAAATAGTCACAGATCTATATCACAAGACTCCATTAACTCTGTAAGCCTGCACCATTATTTTTACATTAATTTATACAATAAAAATTAATTGGGCTAATAGAAAGAAACATTTTCTTTAAAAGCACACTGGGATTATCATTTAATTAAAATCATGATCCAGTCACTCTCAACCACCTCTGATATAATGAATATAACAAAGCATATAAGCATATGCCCCAAAGCAAATGATGTATTTTTATATATTACATTTCTTCCAGACCTCCCAGGCAGCTATTGTTTTTCATTCATTCTGCTAAAGCATGAAAATCAACCAACAACATTTGAACTTGGTTGAATTATGACAATGTGTATCATCCCTACTTTTGTAGTTATAGTTACATTTTAATTATACTATGGTTATGTGGCAAACCAATATGCACTTCAAACTACATCACCACACAGCAGCGATGGAAATTTGACAACAATAAAAAAAGAACAATGTTTACTATGAAGGATTATCTAACTCTCAGTTCTACATGCAAGTTCTATTTCTAATGTGATCATCATTATTGTCCTGGGTATTAGTGTTTTACTGTCACATGGGCTAAAATGCTGCTTCAGAGCCTTTTCTAGTGTCTACATTTCTTTAGACCAGTGATGTGTACCACTACAAGGTAAGAGTGGAAAGGGGAAAAAGTTGCTGCCAAATGGACACAGTGCACAAAGAGTATAGCTCTTCCTGCTATGCAATGAAGAATGTCTCGAAGCATGTCTGATAGCCCTGTGCCAGCCCTGCCATCTCCCATCTCCCCTCCCTGGTCTCCACAGGATAACTTGTCCAATAATCCAAGCTGACATTCCCACTCTCGTGCCATTCCTATTGTACTTCAGCGTCAGTTAGTTTTCCGCCCCATTTCAAGCTTAAATCAAGCATTCCATTCCACAAATAACGCTGACTGAAGCGACCTTTGTGATATGATTGAAAGAGATTTGAGAAAGCACCCATTTGTAGCAAGAAAACAGAGACAACGGAGATATTTTTGTCTTGACCGAAGAATTTAGTAACAAATTGGAATTGGTTTGGGATCTTTTAGGTCACTGGACATGACTTGTGTTTATTTGGCTGCAGTGTGAAGCTGTGTGAGTGTGTGTGTGTGTGTGTGTGTGTGTGTGTGTGTGTGTGTGTGTGTGTGTTTTGGCAGTGGTTGTACACCACTCCTCCATGACCAACCAGAGATAATGGAGCGAACAACTTCTCTGCTGACCATGCAAAATGTTGTTCTTTTGGTGCTCGACGCTGTTTGATTCGCTGCCCAGACAAACCCCTCGGAGAGGAAACAGGCCCCATGTTTGTCTCTGGCTTCCTTTTTCAACAACTTGCATTGTCTTTGAAAGTGTTCCAGACCTTTAAACATCCACAGACAAGACCTTGGCTTTTTCCAAGGAACGAACTGCGAGCAAATTATTTCACAAGTACTCGTACACATTTGAAAATGTGAGTTTGAGGCGATGAGGAAAGAAAGAAAAGGATGCCTGGCTCTCAGTCAAACATCACAACAAGGCTGTAGGGAGTATTGAAGTCCACTAATGACTGCCAAGTGCTACTGAAAAAAGGTCGTTACACCACACTCCATGCCAATTGTCTGGGTTGCAAGTTAAGACACCAGTGTCAATGCATACACATGATGTCCCTCCGTGGCTCTGCTACAGTAGTACCATCTTAAGCTCTTGTTTAAGAGCTGAATTGAAATGGACCGTGGGAGTGTGTTGTTAATCAACACTGGCACTTACAAATGGCTGTCTGCCTGAAGGAGATAGTGACAGAAGAATTAACAGGCACTCATTACCACCATGGTCCGTGAGGACGACAAGGTGCCAAATGGTCACGAGCCAAAGTGATGGGCTGTCTCACAGCAACAAGCTTCAACAAGCTTCTCATCAGGCCTCTCTGATCTGAAGAGCTGGACAGGGATGTATCAATACTGGGGTTGCCACATTAGTAAGTTTCAAGTCTGAAATAAGGCATCAGGAATATTTTCAAAACTAAATCCAAAGTGCCCAAAATTAAAGATTTTACTTTTTTTTCCATTTTATCATCTGGAAGATATGTGATCCCTTTCTGTATCCCTATCTGTATCTAATCTATATTCATTTATATGACTGATCTTTATCTAATGAGAAATTGACATTTATTTTTACAAAATTGACTTTACCTTATACCTTATTCCATATATACTATTTGTCTAAAAATTGTGTACCACCTACACCCAACCAGGGAGTTTATGTTTTAAATTAATGTCAGCACAACTATGACTAAAACCCTAAATCTTAACCTTAGGAACAGGCCATTGCTGTCCCCCAGAATCTCTTTATAGATTCTACTAGTGGGGACACCAAAGTCATATTTTTTAGAATTCTACACATAGCTTTAAAGATGCATTAACGGCAAGAAAATCTTTAACTTCTAAAATATGACATATTTTCAAGCAGCAAACGTAAACGACGTTTTTGCCAACTGATCATCTAGTTACTACGACTATGGGTGTATTATGAGAACTGGGTACTCGGGGCGCCCATTCATCCGAATGAAAATTGCTCACCCAGCACATATACTCAAAACGTTTTCCTATATCCTGGTTTGCTTCCATGTTGTGGGATCTACTGTGTGTCAGCTTTGGCTAATACACATTACATTGGGATAATATCACAGACATAAAAATATATTTTCTAAGCTCTGGGATAGTTTTACAAATATAAAACTTGAATGGATAATAAATCCACAGTACAGTTTTAAAAACGTATCTTTTATAATTGTGGTTTAGGGAGATAAATGCTTTCTGGGCTTCAAGGAATTCTTTTGTTGCAGCACCACGGTTGGTTACTGGGAGAAACTGGTAGAAAAGTGCAGTGCAGTTTTATATGATGGGAAAGATTGGCTGGTCTCTCCAAATCACATGTGGTTGAACAAATTTATATACAGTATATGCCCCATATCAAGTGCAGCATGAGTCATCAAAAATATTACAGGAAAAAAAGGAATAATGACATATGAATTCTCAAAACTGCTATTCATCTTATTTGATGGAGGGACATAGGATTAACAATTGGAAATTATATATTTTTTATATTTCAATGTGTCTTTGATACAGTAAATTCCCCAATTTTGTTATAGCACTTCCAAAAACTAAAAATTGTATCAAATCCAATCAAAATTTTCCTCCCAGTTACAACTTTACTGTGAACTGTTGAGGTTCAAACCCTCAACACACATTATCAGAGTATTAGACATATTTTGTAGCTGCGTGTTCCAACACTTCAAGGTTATCATAATAAGTGAAACATGCAAACCCAGTATGCCCTGTATTTATGTATGCACCAGTTAATAAAATGGAACTATAAAGATAAATGTGAATAATTTTATGCGCATTTCCCAAATATTTGGTATTCTTAGTAATTACTGTAGTTTAAGATAATCTTTGCTGTCATGTAAATGTTTCCAATTTAGCATCACTGACGCTATTGCTGCTTTAACCCTAACCCTTCTTTATCTGTCACAACAGATACCATACACAAAAACTTAAAGTTGACACTGCACCTAAAACAAAATCTTTGTTAGCCTTAAAGGGGTAGGTTTTCCCATTTAAGCATGCAGATAGTAGTGATTTAGGTGAATGGACCTTTTATACAAGCCAAGCTTGGCAGTGAAAACACATCAAACATTATAAAATTAGTTTGTGCTTACATAGTATCCAGCCAATCATGACAATCCAAACCAGAATGATCAGCTGTAATGTCGACTAATGAACCACTCAAAACACAAAACAAACAACGCATCTGAACAAAGCTAACCATAAAGTTAACCCCTGACGTAGTCAGGCTACAACTTCCACAAATAAAAATTGGCCTTTGATCAAGAAGCTGCAAACAAGATGAAAAAGCTTTGAGTTCAGTGGCAATACCTCAGAGAGCACTTGTCATCACAGAGCAGCTCTGACAGCTTTTATCACATCTACATTTAAGCTCTGCTGCACATTGATGTAAACTTGAGTGCAAGAAGGACCACATTGCTCTGGAGTAAATTGCCCACAGTGATATCCTTTAGAGGAGTGAACTGATTTCACATTAAACCGTAAGAGCCTCTCATTTCACAATTAATCATGATTAAACAGAACTGTCATTTGGAGGTCCCTTTAAACTCAAAGCCACTTAAAGCAAGATAAGCTGTTCTGGAGAAAGACTGAAACAAATAAACCCAGTCCTTCAGTCTTCCTTCAGAAGCTCCGCCCCCCAAATTCATGGAGGCACATTGCCAAGGCATCGATACAATGGCGGAATCCAGAGCGTCATATACGTCATGGAAGTGGATACTCTTTCTCTTAGCTGAAGCTTAACAAACCTTAAAGCATCATCAAACGACATGCACACAAACACGGCATCCAAAACACAACAGAGTAAAAAATAGTGAGAGTCAGTTGTCTAGATGTTTTTTACAAAACTACAGTGACAGAAGAGAGGACCGTAGGTTTGTAGCTAAGGAAGGCAAAAATGTCAGTTTGAATATGCTATTGTACCTATACCTGTTGTGTTTGGCAAGTAGCAGTGAAATGAGAGACAAGGAATGGATCAGGACTTTTATCTCAGCAGTTCTTCTGCTGTAGTGCTGCTACAGTGGCTCAAGTGGACAAGAAACTAGACTAAACCTGTCATGCTATTGTTAAATCCATCTGCCACCATGGACTACCAAGAAAGTGATTTATATATTATCTGATAACCACGGCATGTGCCTCCGCAGATGAGTGTGGGGATTTTCCCTGATCGAAAAGTTTAAAGGAGAGCTTTTGTCCTACTCCATGTATTTATCAGTTCCCTATAAAAAAACACATATGATCCTGCAGTAGATATCTCCCTTTAATATTGCAGTATTAGATGGTTGTTCTGTTTCTCCCTATTTGTCACTTTTTACAGGCAGAAACAGTTGCAGTTTTTAATCCTAGTAGTCAGTCATTTTTTTGTGGCCTCTTGCAACAAGTTGCAGTAAAGCGCAATGCTGTCAGTCATCAGAATTTAATTTCAACAATAAGTCTATGTTTTTTTTCCTTGGTCAGGACCAAGTGAACCGAGCCACAGTCGAGAAAGTGACTAAAGACCCAACCCAATTAAACCCAACTGCTGCAAAGCCTGAGACTCATAGCTATACTTTTTCATTATTTCGTCCTTTACTTACTGTTAGCTCAACAGGCTAGAGCAACGATTTTCACTCTGTGTCCTGTGCTTTGTGTATCTGCTTAAAAAACGTGGCGGATGCAGATGATTGGCGGAGTCAGAAAAAGAAAGACATTTATTTCAAATCTTTCTAATTTGAAATAATAAGTTCTCTAATAATAAAATAAATAGTATTTTTTTCATTTAGGAGAGAAAAAAAAATCCGAGCCTGACAAATAACAGCAGAACGTAGCAGAACTCTACCAACATAAAATAAACATAAAATTATAACATAAAAGCCGGTATTTAGTGGCCAAGTCTCAAAACATTGATTATTACAAACAAATAGACACTGCTAATAAAGGCCAGATTACATTTAAAAATTTGCCTGTCTGGCCTACTCCAGCAACTCAATTTAATAAAATGTACATTTCCACATCACTAATTCAACCAGTACAACAAACAGAGTCATATCATGATAATCCCTTAAATTAATGGAGATAAAAATTTAAAAAATAAAATTTTCTGGGGGTGTTAAGTGACTCTTTAAAGGAGCAAGTACAGGCCTGTGCAACACCCTCATTTTCTATTCTACCAAGCAGTGCCTTTTGTGTCAATAGGTTTACAACTCAAGGCTGACTCCCACGATATGAAGTAGATCAGGTAAATCAGGGTCTTTTCCCCTTTGAAAAAAAATATAATGTGACATTACATTCATTTATCAGACAAATTTGTCCAAAATGACTTATAGTAAATGAATTCAATTTCCGATGAAAGAAGAGCCAGATGTTATCAAAAACTGGATACACATTCCCCCTAAACTAAGAGCATGTTCACTGCTACAGTAAATTATGCAAATATGACAATGACCTTTAAATGTCATATTGTATTTTAATTAATCAGATCTCCTCTCTAATAGATTTATTTTAGTCTATTGAAGTAATAAAGGGGTGAAACTGCACAATTTAGTTAAAAAACAGTATCCTTGAAATTATAAACTGCCTGCCTTTATCTTTGTATTTATTATTTGCTGCATATGTGGGATTTTTTTTTTAAAAGGGTAACTGCATATGTATATGCATGTAATCATGCTTGTTAATGTAAAGGGCTTTTGGCAAATATTAGTATACACTGAGTTAAATAATGGTTATCACTCAGATCCTCACATCAGTCCCTCACATTAAATGTGCTAACTTACAATAAACTTAACTCTGATCTTTTTTTTGACTATCTAAGCATAGTAACCAGGGGTTTGATGTGAATTTTCCTTCATCTGCCCCAGTGAATTTGTTATACGATAAAACTAGAAGCTAGTAAAGCTAAAAAAACAAAGAAAAACATTAAGAAGATCAATACAGGTAAAAGCCTTTAACCCATATTAAGTTTTCTTATTAGATCTGTCTTGGTCACAAAGGAGGGGATGCAGATGTTAAAATCTCAGAGAAGGATGCTTAAGATGTAAGGCTGCAACACAATATCATCATATAATACAAAATTATATTTATATATTCACTGTATATGTGTGATCCTCCACTGAAACACCAATCAAAAGAACATGTACTGATAAAAACACTGCATCATAGGATGAAGCAGCTCCTGGTATCATGAACTAATTCACGCAGCCATGAAAACGTTTCCTCCCTGTGATCGTTCATTAAAGGGCCCAGATATCTCAATTTACGAGATCTTAATAATGCAGCTGGAGAGACATCTAATGCGCTAACGTGTCATCACAATTACCCATCACTAAGTTCGCACGGTTTCCAAAGTGAGAGGCTGCTAAGGCATATTAATATCTCCACTGCTCAACAAGAAGACAATATTCCTTGTGGGGGCTGGTAAATATCTAAAAACACCAGGACTAAGTAGTTGGACAGTGGATGTGAAATAAAATTATCTGAGCATAATGTCATGAAAGTTATCAAGGGAAGTTTTACGATATAAACATGAGAGGAGCTTGCCAAGCAAGTATCCCATCTATTATTGTCTGCATCTTGCTGAATGTTGGTGTATTAGCTGGGCTACTGTAGGGTTGGTAGGAAGTCTGAGTAAAGGTTGTCCGAGAGTAAATGGCCAAGGGGGTAATAACCACTACAGTACACCAGCATGCATCAATAGATACAGGTTTACACATTCACACACATACAAAGCCCACTCTCACTGGTGAGCATGTGGGATGATTTTTTTGTGCAGCAAAAGGCACAAGTACACACACATATCTTACAAAGGTACACCTGCCTTCAAACATGCATCCAGGCAGGTATGTGCACGCACACACACAATGTGCACACACATCAAGGTAGAGTGATTTATAATGCTGGAAAACACCAGCTGTTACACACAACTATCTGATCAGCTTAATGAAACACTTATAAAACCTACAGACTGCGCTACAGGCATGTAAAAGTGTTTATACAGTGCAGTGTATGGCAGTACAAAGTGAGTGCAAGGGCACCCTGGGGTGCCTTAGGATGCAGCAACATTTATTTTCCATTTTTATTGAACATTATTGTTCCACAATATAACAACAAAATGATATTTACATGAACTAAATTTTTATTGTAAGGTCAAACATGGTGAAAAAGAAAAAATAAGCAATGAACATCAAAATCACCAGATTAAAAACCCTATTAAAGGTGTAGTTATGAAGAAGCTAAAACTGATGATGACAGCTCATGGTTGCTGGTTGTCATAGTAATGCAGCATCCTTTCCAACATGACTTTTCCAGGTGCACAGCAGTAAGAAATTGTGACTGTCAGAGCAAGCAATGGAAAGATTTTTAACTAAAGAAATGCATTCGCATATCGGCTCAAAAAACAGTCTGAGACGACTGAACCTGAGCAAACCAAAGTCGGATGTTTTGTTGACCCATCATCCACTCTGACCTCCTGCCTCTGTGGACTTTCTGGCTCTTTCACACCATCATGCTACTTCCTCCTTTGCTCCCAATGGACAAGAGTCATAATTACTACGGCCGCTACAGCCCACTGTCACTTGAACCTACTCAATTGTTTTGGGCACTTGCTGAAATGAATGATACTGTAATTTTTCTTGTTGCTTCAAGTCTCTGAATATTTCGAGCAACTAAGAGAAGTAACTGAACGACAGAATCAATGCATAATGTTCTGTGTGTGAGATGTGTGATGACAGAAATGTCTGAGAGAAGGGGCGCAGCAGTTTAAAAAAAAAATGGCTGGGAACCTACCTTTGTACACTGTTTATGATTCTGACACCAGCCCAAGGATCCATTATTCTAAAGAGGAGAATAAAAAGAGAGGGAGACAAAGAGAGAAGCACAAAAAAATACATTGATCTAACTGAATTAAGTGCAGAGGAATACATTTGAATTCCCTAATTATAGGTTACTGTGTTTTCACAGTTCAGAGGCAGGCAGTATAATTACAGTTTTGCTAAGAGAACATGACAGAGCTACAGAGTTCACACTTCGTATAGCCCAACTCTTATTTTTCTGTTTAAAGACAAATTACTGTTTTTCCTCTCCAGTCTGTAGGACTTGCTGTCCTTCATGGCTCCCCGCTGTGAGCCTCAGGTCAATTGCTGAAATATAATGAGTGCTAGGATCACTAGTCAAGTCACGTGAGACAGTGGTACAATAGATTTATTTTTACAGCATGACTAAACTGGTGTCTAATCAGTACTCCTATGTTTTGATCTCTTGGATTTTTAAAGTGTTAAATAAACACAGACCAGCGTATTACTAACCTAAACAGCATGAAAATATTAAGAACAATGCCATCTGTCACATCCGTTTGTGTTAAATACCTCAAGGGATAGTTACAGCAGACTCTATATGATCTATATGCACACCCTCATTTCTATCTTAAACATTTTTATTTTGGACAGGATTGTTTTTCTTGATCGACATATCTGTTTGCCCATGTTAAAGAATAAGGCTGGCATTATTCTATATTTTTTTTATTGTCAACAAATTCCATGACACAACCAAAACCAACAATGTGTTAGTCTGTCTCTTAATACTTTCTGCCTGTCTGTGGCTCTCATTTCAAAGCCTGTTGATTCTTTCTGTTTGATGTTAATCTTCGCCTCACAAATTAATTTTTAATTTTGAAACAAATATTACTCAAACAGGAGGAAATAGTCGGGGACTATTTTCAGCAGCAGATGAATCCACATTTGGTTCTCTATTGAGTATTTGGGGCAGAAGGATGGTAAACGTGAATCAAAATAAACTACAGTGTGTGTGTTTATGGTAATGAAGGAACACAAAAACTGCTTTGATATTGAATGATTCTGCAAAAACTAGATTATGCTCAGTGATAAGATTTTTAAAATGACATCTTTCTTTTCCCTGGATTTGTTGACAATAAGAAAAATATTGAATATTGTGAGCCCTATCATTGAAGAGAAAAAAGGATGCAGCTGCAGTTGCACTGTACTGATTAAATCTACAGTTTTCTCATTTAATTTTTTTTTGACTTTGTCATTTGAACTCAAATTTGAATGTGGAACACGACACCATCTTCCATCATTTAATTTTTATTATTTACAATTTTTGTACAGCTAGAAAATATTGGAAGAACCATATTCAGAAATAAACACAGATGTTGAAACATCATGGGATTACAGACTGTTGTGGGTGCTGGTGCTTTTCTGACTTAGATAAGAGCGTGTGGCCTTTCAAACACTAACATTTGCTCTGTCAATAAATAAATAGAGCGTGATTGATGGAGAGCTGAGTTAAATTGTCTCCTCTGGGGGTGGGAATTAGTGAAGTGAAGGTCTCTTCCTCTCTCTGAATTTCCTCAAGACTAACTGAGCTGCACTTCAGCAAATCATTACACTATGCTTCAGTTGAACTACTCAGACAATATAGTGGTTGACTAGACAGTGCCCGGCAGTTGTAATAACATGTACGGATGCCTTGACTGTTTGTATGGGCTAGTATTCCTTATAAATGACCTGACTGGTGGTTGTAAAGATCCACAAACACACCAAATGAACCAAAATAGGTGAGGTAAACAAGTGAATATCACTCAAAAAAGCTTTTCACTGTCTAATCTATTATTCAGCCCAATCTCTGCCACACAAGTACCTGAGGCAAGGCTGGGTAACAACCAGGCAAAATGGGCAACTACCCACATCCTCTGGGGCCCCAAAGACTTCATTTCCCTCAGTGCACTGTGTGGCAAATAGTTTGTGGCAATATGATTAACTGCAAATGTATTTGGTAATGATAGTGAAAATGATGAATATATAAATCAATAAGGATGTTTTTACCTATTATGTCCTATCTCATAGGGCCCTGTATAAAGATTTAGTTTTATTATCTGTATTCTGTATTCAACTGATATTACACTTGCATAGAATATATTCTAAATTAAATTTGTACACAATGCACATGAGGGTCAATAGTTTCCCACAACTCATTTCTTTAACAGGTTCTTTTATAATGGAGCCTTCTGGAGAAATGTTTAAAAAAAGGAACCAATGGATGATCAGTAGCACAATAATAAACCCATATGACAATTTGGGATTACATTCCACCCTGAAAAGCTTGATGGGATATGGTATGAATATAACATAACATAAAATGTGAAATAGTGTGGATCTAAAAACAGCATGAATTGCTAACAGTAAAACTAACAGTGCAACAGACGTATAGATAAAATGGTGACTTTGGCACCTTTAGAAATGTGGGGTTTCTTGACAAGGCTCAACAGCTCTGTAACACAATTAAATACCCATAAACCTTGGCATGTTTCAGGGCCCTGTCCAGCTCTGGGCCCTCATAACCATTCCTACTATACAGCTAAACACTCATTGGCTGGCATAAAGATGGTCACAACTTTTTTTCTGAGTGGGCCAAAGCAATAAAATACAGCAGCAACAGAGGGATATTGTTTCTGTGGACCGATTATCTATGACAGAACATGAGGGAGAGGGACAACTGGGCAACTACAGTGACCATAGCCTATCAGTCAGAGGACTGGAGGGATGATGCCAGCAATGTCCTGACCTAGACACCCCCCAACCCCTCCCATCCACATCCATGAGGTCAATGTGAGTGTGATTAAACACTTAAGCAGCCAATGATTTGAAGTCAGGGCTACACAGAATGATCAATAACTAACTTGAATGAACTTGAATGAAGGGTACTGTTAGACCAGGAATCGACAGCTTTGGAGTTTTGGGTATTTGGAGCTAAAGCCAAGAGGTACTTACAGAAGTCCACCTCCTGGTTTGGTGGAGATAAAAGCAAGGGGTTGCAATGTAAAAGAATATCAAGACTACATCACAGAGGCATTCGTGATTTAGTCTGATTTCTCCCTTTTTGTGGACTGGACCACCATTCTGTGTAGTTAACATTGGTCTAAGTGAGTGTCAGGAATGTTGTCCCCATCAATCTGCAGCCTGGAGCAAAGAGGGAACTTGCTACACTCTGTGTGTGCGTGTGTGTGTGTGTGTGTGTGTGTGTGTGTGTGCGTGAAGAGACAGTTACTGACAGAGAAGGGATCTGTGAATAATATAATCACGATGACAAGCCTTATGGTCTGGCCCTTGTCGGTCAAAAAGTTTTAGTAAGGGAAGATGTCTACTATGTATGAAACGTGTGTGAGTGAGCGACTAAGTGAGTGATTATTTAAAATTCAAGTAGATTTGAGTAAAGCTAATCCAGTTTTACTTAATCTGAGCAAAACTGGATTACCTTTACAGCAGCTTTAAGCAGTTCAGTTATATCCATTATGGACATACACAGACCTAAATATTACATATTATAATAGCACATATTCAACCTTTATTAAATATTATTAGACTCACATTGTTGGTATCATTTGATATTTAGTATTCAAATATCTGCCAAAACCCTTATTAATTTAAATCTAATTTGAGTCATTGACTCTTTGAAGCAGTGACTCACCAGAGAAATTCTTCACCACTTCATTCATAAATATGTTATTTATTCATGAGATAGTAGATAACATTCTGCAATCAAAAAATTACACATGGCAGATATTTTCGAGGCTGATTCCAGTAGTTAGACTTAAATTACTGGATTTGGAGTTGGCGAGCTTAGTATTTTAAAAATCCTAAAACCGCAATGACAGCACACGCTAATGAAACTACACCGGTTTTTTTATTTTTTATTTTTTTTTGTGCGTGTGCGTGTGTATGTCTGTGTGTGTGTGTGTGTGTGTGTGTGTGTGTGTGTGTGTGTATTTACAATGTACTTTCGATGACTACTAACCACTTTCCTACTAACCCTTTAACACATATCACTGTGTTGTGCATTTCTTCCATCAAGGAAGCCACTGGTTTCCATAAATTTCACTACGGTATAAAAATCCGCTTGCAGGGACCTGGCCGTAAGTTTGATAAATCATCACAGTAAACATCGTGTCGGCTTTTAATTTATTTACAACGGAATTACCATGTAAATGTAATGTAACTATACAAAACAGTAACTACATGCTGGTCACTAAGTTGCGATTTCCAAACTCAAGCAAGCTTCCTGTTTCTGAGGTCATACTTTTCATACCGATATTTGCAGCCAAAAAGGTAATATCGAATTCAAACATCTAAAACAGTAGGGTATATTACAGAAAAGTGTCTACAAGAAAGTGAACGTGATTTGTAATTTGATAACAAGGAAAGGTACCGGTATGGCCCTTTAAAGCATTGCCAGAACTGAAGACATTTATCTAAAAATACTTTGCGGTCATAAACGTATTATTTGGCCCTTAAACATGCTGACTTATGTAATTTAATGACCTTAATGAGTGACTGATTTCAAAGTACCATGCACTTTAGGCTAAATTCACTAAATCACTATGACTGAGCTGAGCTTTATTGCCAAGTTACTTTCTTAGAAGCACCGCAGTTCATACCCTGTGCGCTCCGGTGCCATCGGCGTCCTTACCTGAAGCGATGATGAGAGCGCTGCTACGCTGTGCAAGCTGAGGCACCGCGACGCACACCTCGCCCTGGAAACACTCTCCGGCCAGGACTCATCATCAGCAGCATCAGCGTGCTGCCTCCTGGCGCAGACACGGGAAATGAGGAGGAAAATAATCCACAGAGACAGGCTCGTCATGAAACCGCTGCTTGTGGCCAGCATCTTCCTCCTCGTGTCCGGCAGTGGGGCTGTGAAAAGAGGATGCGTTGGGGAGTAATCTGATGGAAGTCCAGCTAAAGTAGAAATTATATAGCCAAGGGAGGAGCTATAAGATCTAGGCGTGCACAGTTAGGGTCAGGATGCTGAGAGGCTGAATGTCAGTCGACAGAGCTCTCAGTTCAGTGAGCCCACAGCCAAGGAACTGGCTGTGGGCTCACAGATGTTCTCAGATGTGAAGTTTTGGTACTGTATACCCAAAACTTCCCAATGTACTGAAGAAGGAAATTTTGAAAAGGCAGATCAATGACTGACTGAAGAATATTTGCTCAGTGTCATCAGCTGTTGGTATAATAAAAATGTCATATAAAAGGTAACATACAGGACCAGACCTTGACCAAACCGTTTTGGAGCCCTATAGGCAGAATTTCATTAAGGTCACTTTAATTATTCAGCTCTTAAATAAAGCTGAATCCATCAATTCAGCGGTTCAAGTGGTTTCTCTTTAATTTTTTAATCTATCTCAAATTATTATGCAAATTTTTTCTATATTTTATTTGTCCTGCCCTGTCCTAATTCACCTTGCAGGTGATTGATGAAAGAGAAAAAGTTTTTTTTCAGTGTTGAACAGCAGTGACATACTGAAGATTTTTATAGCGCCACTTTGCATAATGACACATGCAGAATAATTATTGTATCTAACATTTCAGAGTTTGAACACAATCATTATCTTCCTGTATGAGAGTAGGATTGCTGCCATTAGGAAGATTACAGCGTTTTTTACATCTTTGGTTATAGGTCAGTCAAATAACTCAAACCAGTCTTATTTTAAATGGTTAATTATAGTTTTATGGGATTTAGTGAAAACAAACTGTGCAAACATTTCCTTAATAATTTTTAATGGAAAAGAAAACACATTTATGACTTATACACCATCTGCAAGTCCATCTTGTTTCAAAAAAAAAAAAAAAAAATCACGGTAGGGGTGCTGTATGTCCCAGATACCTTGTTGAATGTCCAACGCACCAGTTACCTGAACCCTCTGGATCCGTCTCTGTACATAAGGAGCATGAAACTGTGTGGAGAGATCGTCTTAATATTGCGGCATAAAAAATCATGTCTTCATTGTCAACATCGCATGTCAACATTGTTATGGCTGGCAACATAGTTTACTTGTGTAACAAAATAATCCAATAATTGCTAGCTTTCAACCACATCTCTGTCTTTAGGGTGTACTAGCAAAGATCTTAAGGTGTTGAATGGTTGTGGTATGTGCTGACATTTTGTGACTTTAAGACTATACAGTCAAGGGAGTCCCACTTGGATGCTTTTGGTGCACCCTGTTAATTTAGTTGTATCTGTCCTGGTTTGAAAATCGAGATGGGACTGTCATCATTATCTTCTTGTACCCATTGACTTGGAGTGCCTTGTAACATGTCAGAAGTTCCAATTTTCCGCCAAATACAACCATCTCTTATCACATGATAACACCTAAGTTCCACACTTAGGTCATGTAATGATGCTGATTCAGTTGTAGTTGCTGGTGAAGATTTGGAGATACAGTGGCAAGAAAAATAAGTTAACCCTATGGAATTATCTGCATTTATGTATAAATTTGTCTTAAAATATGGTCGGATCTTCATCTAAGTTACAATAATGAACTACCACCATCTATTTTAACTAATAACACATAAATCATTGTATTGTTCTTTTCCATATTGCACACATCATTCAAACATTCACAGTAGGTTGGAAAAGGCATGTGAACCTCTCAGCTAATGACATCAACAGAAGCTAAATGGAGTCAGGAGTTAGCAAACCTAGAGTCCAGTCAATGAAACCAGATTGGAGGTGTGGGTTAGAAGTGTTTTGAGTTATAAAAAAGACTTAGACATTTTGAGTTTGCTATTCACAAGGAGCATCTGCTGATGTGGACCATGAAAAAAGAGATCCCAGAAAACTTAGGAATTGTTGATTTAATATAATGCTGGAAAGGGTTGTAGAGTCAATCTGAAGAGTTTAGACATTCATCTGTCCAAAGTTAGACAAACTGTCTATAAATGGAGACAAACTGGTACTGTGGCTCCTCTCCTTAGAAGTTGGTGCCCAGCTAAGATGACTTCAAAAGTACAATGTAGAATGCTCAGTAAGGTGAAAAAGAAGCCCAGAGTAACAGCTAAAGACTTAAAAGAGTCACTGGAGCTTGATAACATCTCTGTTCATGAGTCTACCATATCATTAAACAGGCAAGATGTCCATGACAGGACACCACAGAGGAAGCAGCTGCTCTCCAAAAAAATATCACTTTGAACCTGAAGTTTACCTGAGAGCACCTAGACACTTGGTTTGGGAAGAAAACACATGTCTGAAAAAGAGCAATGCAAACCAACATGTAAACAGCATCCCAACAGTGAAGTAAAGTGGAGGGAGCATCATGATTTGGGGCTGCTATGCTGTCTCTGTGCTTGGACAGCTCGCCATCAACGAGGGGGAAATTAATTCCCAAGTTTATCAAGGTATCTTTCAGAATAATGTCAAGGTGGCTGTCTGCCAGTTGCTCGACACAAGTTGAGTGATGCAGCAGGACAATCAGCCTTAACATCGGAGTAAATCTGCTACAGAAGGACATCAAAAATAGAAAATCCACCCTTTGGATTGGTCCAGTCAGAGCCGAGACCTTAACCAAATAGAGATGCTGTCGGATAACCTTGAGAGAGCCGTTCACACCAGACATCCGAAGAATATGGCTAAGCTGAAGCAGTTCTGTGAGGACGAATAGTCCAAAATTACCCCTGAACATTGCGCAGGTCTGATCCACAGCTACTAGGAAGGCTTGTTTAGGGTTATTGCTGCCAAAGGAAGTTGGACCAGTTATTAAATCCAGGGGTTCCCTTTTCTTTCTCCACCAGCACTGTGAATGCTTAATGGATGTGTTCAATAAAGACATAAAAGGATATAAATGTTTGTGTGTTAATCCCTTAAGCACATTGTGTTTATCTATATTTGTGACTTAGATGAAGATCAAATCACATTTTATGATCACTTAATGTAGAAAACCAGGTCATTACATTTGGGGCAGCATCGTTAGTACTGTTGCCTCAGATCAAGAAGGTTCTGGGTTGGAACCTGCTGGCACACTCTGTGTGGAGTTTGCATGTTCTCCCGGTGCCTGCGTGGGTTTTCTCCGGATACTCCGGCTTCCTCCCAAAGACATGCAGGTTAAGTTAATTGACAACTCTAAATTGCCCATAGGTGTGAATATGAGTGTGAATGGTTGTTTTCTCTATATGTCAGCTCTGTGATAGACTGGTGACCTGTCCAGGGTGTACCCCACCTCTCGCCTTACGTCAACTGGGATTGGCTACAGCCCGAATGCGACCTTCAAAGGATAATCAGTATAGCTAACGGATGGATGGATACTGTTCCCCACTGTTCCCCACTGTTCCCCATGCTCACATTTTCATTATGGTAAATGAACATTTTGGTGGTGGTAAAGCCAATATTTTTAGTAAGAGAAAGTGTGCTTTAAATTGGATATCACCATGGATTTGTTGTTTGATGATTTTGTTGAACACAATGTGTAAATATCATGAGCCTCTTCTCATTTTTTTCTTTGTCTATCCAAACCCTAGTAAAAGTTTCCATTAGGAATCCATAGAAATCCTATAATGGAAGTAAAACCCATCATCACAAGAACCCTGCGGAGTGATAACAAGTACAGTATGCTATGAGTATCATATGAATCTATTTATAATAGTGCTGCCACAACATGAGCGATACTTGTTCTGTTATATTAGTTCATAAGCCTTATGGCATATTTCCAGTGGTTTTATTTTGTGGTAAGGCCAGATGTTGCCAAGGGCTAAACTTCATCACACCTCTTGCTGTTCTATTAATGCAGAGGAAACATTTATGTTGGAGAATCTGTGATTTTACACACCGGTGGAACTTTTCCAGGAGAGTGAGAGTGTTTTCTCCTCATTGCAACCAGTTTCAGGGGAACGCAGGCGATGTATTTTCCAGGGAATCCCAGCTGTAATTTTCACTGGTAGCTACAAAACAACAGCATTTTTATGGACTCCTCTATTAAAGTAACCACAAACATATCTCTCATAAACAGGCAGGGCACTGCTGGTTTCCTCGCCCAAGGAAAGAAGAAAACATGACGTTTTGGAAACTCTGAAGAGATCCTCTTTAGGTTGTCGGTTCTCTCATGCCTGGCACAAGGGGCCCCGTTTGCGCGTCCGGAGAATCCTGCAGTGTTAACAAGATGCCTATATTTCCCAGCCGCAATGCTTTTGCAAACACACTTATACTGTGGTGCTCTCTCTCAGGTTTTTATAGTACTGTGTCTTTAGCTTAATGAGCCTTTGCAGCTGAGAGTTTTTACCTCTCTGATTCAGAGAGCGAGTCAAGTTCATTACACCTTTATACATACAATCTCAGACTAAAAGGTAATGAGGTGTTCTCAGATGTGAACCAAATTTCATGCGTTTGACCCAGTTCACTGAATCCTTCTCAGTACACCCACTGGAGAAATTGACATGGAGCCAACAACCAAATCTCTAAAGTGTTTTCTGTTTTGTTTTGCATCTGCTGGGGGTATTCCTAAAATAGGGTGTTAATGAAGCAAGTGTCTTAAGATCTGTTGGGAGCTGATGCTCTGGTGGTCCACCCACAACAGGAAGGAGAAAATCCCTCTGAGCTCCCTGCTGAGAGCTTGACTTACTGCTTCACAAATAAAAACAACAGACTATGACGGCATAATTGGATCATTGTGTGTACAGTTGTGTATGCCAGTTTGCTGGGTCTAATACTGGCCTTCTTTCAAAATGTCAAATAAAGTTCAATTAGGAAAGACAGCACAAGTGAATGTAGAAACTTTATTTGATAAATACCTTGGCATGGACCACAGTGAGTAGAGGGATGTATAGGAATAGAGCCCTGTAAATACAGTCCAATTGAAGATCCCTTCTAGGGAGCCATACACAGGGCCTTGACCTTGGTGGTGGTGGGGTGGTGGAGAGGTAGAGTTTCAAATGGGCTTAACTGCAATGACAGCAGACACAGAAAAAAAATGGTAGGATGGTTTAAATATTTCTTCAGCTAAGTTGATCATCAGATGATAGTAAAGCCATAGCGGTTGAGATGTGGGACCTCAGTGTGATGATGAAATAGACTGACAGTTGTCTTCTTGCCTTATCTTGTGCTAATTCATTATGATCGGGGCTCCATCCTCTTCAAAGTAATGGATAAACAGTAGGGGAAAAGCCTGAATAAATGAGTGTAGAAACATAACAATTCTAGACTTATCCATGCAGGTAATGATTGCTCACTGAATGGTTTGATGAGTAGGAAAATTAGGTGAATCACATGTCTCTAGAGTCACCAGATCTCAAACCAACTGAACACCTATGGGAGGTTTTGGAGTGATGACAGCACTCCCCACGACCATTTCTAAAACACAAGTAAGAAGTATCTTTCTGAAAAAATGGTGTTCTTCTCTCCTGTTCTGGAGGTTTGTGGTAGAATAAAATTGCACTAAGACACTTAAACTGAATGAAGACAACAAAAAATGTGACTGGTCAGTTTGGGCTGTCTCCTGCAAGCTGGTAAGAGATTGTTGATAATGAAAACTACATGACGTAGTTTTGAAGAAAGACTTAGAAATCTGCTTCCTATCACTAACACACATCGAACAAATCCTTTGCAGGCCACAATCACTGCAGGTATCTAAGATGTATCTATGAAGTTTTGTAACTTATAGATTCAGAATGCTTACTCTAGATCCCCTCTCCTACAAGGAATGGAGATCCTTTCAATGCCTTATGATTTCAAAGTCCAAATATCATGTTTGCGATTGTTATAATGAATTGCAATGGGATAGTCACGGTTATTTTGCCATTTTTGCTTCTATATCAACTGTTAGGCATATGGCAGACATCCTTCCATCGGGGTGTGGGAGGATATTGCTCATTATTGTTCTCACTGATGGTCTGAATATGGGTTTGGATCCTCAATCAAGACAAGAATAAAATTAAGGAGAAAGTGAACAATCTTTTGATTAAATTGTAAAGGATAATTCTGGCTTATTACAATTTGGCTGACATCAAATTACTTATTCATAGCCGTAACCATCATTCCTATTGCTAACACTAATCAAGTTGATAGCTGAAAACCAGGAACCTGGCAACATCTTTTTAAAAAGTCAGAACCGGTCAAGAAAAATGAGCACTTAAACAATCAGATCAAAAATGAGAAAAAAAGGAAAATCAGAAAACAAAGGTCGATGACATGTCAGAACAACATTTCAAGTGTATTCACTTTCAGTATTAGATCTAAGTAATGTTTACAACTTGTCTGAACATCAGACTTCATTGTTGAAATTGCACTGTGTTCCCAGATCCAACAGCCTCTCCAACCTGACCACCCATATAGGTTGTTTGTCCCTACCCTTTCATACAAACCATAGGTGTGTTTGTAAGAAAAGGGAGTCCTGAAATAGCATCCTCACGGCAGACGGTGTACTGGACCTGTGTCATCATTCTTATAATAAAAGCACAGTTACGCTGATGGAATGGTTTGGTTAGGTTTAGGCACAAAAACTACTTGGTTAGGTTTAGGGAAAGATGATGGTTTAGGTTAAAATAAGTAATTGCTTAAGGTTAAAGGACCTTTTTCGTCATGGTTACAATAACGAGTGCAAAGTTAAGGTCTTGGAAAGTTAATGGATAAAACCAAGGATGACTCTTGGTTTCAAATGGGAAAAAGAACAGTCCTGTGTTTTTGCGAACTAACCCACCCCAACCTCCTCCTAACACAGAATTTGTCACTCTTTATACTGTGTCACCTGACTCTCTTCTTTCCTCCTTTGCTCCGGTCAAAATTACTACAACCGCTAGAGTTTTCCCAATGCTAAAACGGAACTCTGGGTTGTATTAAACCGCTGCACAGATGAACTGTGTGCTCATGTTGTCTTCTAGATCTCAGCAATTAATCTGAGCATGTGAGTACAATGTTATCATAACTGATAGAAATGAAGGACAAAAAGTTATTAAAATAAGACTCATATTATATTATCCTTTAATGACAGATGAATATCACACAGGAGTTGTTTAAGTCCAATTAAATATCTGTATTTATAGCTGTCTAAAAAAAAACCCCATGGGAATACAACTATGTTGCGGATTTCCCATCACGTTTTCCATTGTTTCTGCCCATGCTTGCTTGAGTGCATGTCTTCCTCTCTGCATGAGTGCTGGTGGAATCCCAGTTTTCAGTGTGGGGTCCTTCAGGCTCCACACAGACAGCGGAATGGTATTTCCACACTGCTCTCAGGCACTTGTTACTGAAGGGAAGCCCCACTTAATGGGGTACACCTCATAAAGAACATGGTTGGTCATTTTCCTGTGGTTTTACTGAGTGTGTGGTGGGGAGGAGGGAGTCCACATTCTGGGATTTCTCTCCAGCCACAGTCCTAATTGAAGTTTGTATACTGTCAATTACAGGATTATCTGTTAAGATGGTTGCACATGACGAAGTAGCTTCAGGTACTTATTTAATATGGCATGACAGGTAAGTTGTCCAAGGTTGTTTGGTTTAAAGATGTTGTTTTGGTAAACAACAAACAGCTGGTTATTTTTCCCTTAAATTTCTGTGGTATTCACGTCCATTTTTTTGTACCTGTTCACAGTGGGAGCAAACAAAACAGCACAGTCCACATTTACATCTCCTCCAACTACTTCCTTTATCTGCTCTTGATAAATTCTGAGACATTCACAGGCCAGATGGGATACGTACTCCCTCCAGCTCTGCCCCAGGGTATTCTCCCCACTGGATGTGCTCTGAATACCTGCTCAGAGAGGCTTCCTGAACCACCTCAACAGGCTCTTTCCAATCCAAAGGAGAAACTGGTCTATTCCAAGCCTCTTCTGGATGTCAAAGCTCTTTACTCTGTCCCTAAAGATGAGGCCCAAGACCCCGCCAAAGAACTTCATTTTTGATACTTGTATTTGTTTCAGTCACTACTCAAAGTAGGTAGCCATGCCGTAGGTGAATGTAGATGGACAGGTTAAACAAAAGAGAACCACTTTCACTTTCACTTACCTATTTACTATGACCAACCCTATCTTTTAAAAATGACTTTTATAAACTACTAATCAGTACAATTACAGAGATGTCTGATTGGTCCCAAATTCATTCTGCAGCATTGCATGACAAGAAGAACCAGGAGTCCTGCAACAGACAGTTTGGCCCCCACAGAGCCCTGATTTCAAATTCATAAAGTCAGTCTGAGATTACATGAAGAGACAGAAAACGGTAAAACAGCCTAAATCCACAGAAGAACTATGGCAAGTTTTCCAAGATGCTTGGAACAATCTACCTACCTTGAAAAACTGTATGCACCAAGGAGAACTGATACTGTTTTTAAAGGCAAAGGATGGTCACAGCAAATTCTGATTTGATCTAGGCACTTTTTATGAAGTTAACTGATAAATTATTCTTGGCATTATTTTTGAAAGTATCCTCACTTTACTTTATTGCCTAACATTTTTTCCCAGTACTGTACATCTACCTTATTAACAGAATTAGAACTGTGGCCAGACAAAGCAATGTGAAGAGTGCATTTAGGAGGAGATCATGTCAAGCCTTTACATATTATTATTGAAAAAAAATAAATTGTTAAAATTATGTCTTATTATGAAGTGATATTATCATTTTTTTGAGATTGTGTAGTTTGTTATTATTTTATCTACGTAGACTGTTCTTTGGTCATCTAAGAACATATGCATTAAATTAAACATTTGTGTTTCCATGTACATCCACGTGTTGACGACAAGTTTAATATTGTTTAGATACACAGTATGATCTATCTTTTTTTTTTTCGTAGAACATCTTGGAGCAGAAACCCTTCTTCCAACATTAACTATGGCTGGCACTGTATTTGGTGTACTGACCAATGTACAATAGCCTTTAGATCCTAAAAAACTCTTACAGGTGACAAGCCAAGCCATCAGCTCATAAGGCCTGCAATCAGGGAGCTGCAGCCAACACAAAGGAGAACACATTTATCTCTATTTCCGCTGATCTTTGCTTGACAATGAAAAATGTAAGGCATTTACATATGTTCTGCTCAATAGATAATCCATTATTAAACTGCAGGTGAAATGACTTGGCTTTAATAATTGAGGAGCCTCACCAGTTGTCATTCAAATTCATCATGAAGAAGGAAGGCATCAAAACTGAGATATCAAAATGTCACTCAGTTTCATTATTTGTATTTTAATAATGCTCTTTATAAGACACAAAGCATGCAGCAATGACCAAAGTGGATGCTCAACCTTCTGCACAGTGCTCTGCTGCCATCTAGGGTCTTAAGCAGTACTGATCATCAATGGTTCAAAAGTAAGCCACAAATGATGCAATATGATTACAGCTTTGTACAAATATCATTCATCTTTTAGTTTCATTTAGAGAAATCCAACATACATTGGTTTGAATGATCAGTGTAACAGCAATTTGAAGCGAAAAGACTACAGTGTGAACAGCAGAAATCACTGATCCAACATTAATATGGTCCCAAGCTGAAGCGAAGAGGCTCAGTTGCAGAGGTCGGTGCTGCAGCATATGGCAATCACGCCAGGTGTTCTGATGTAGCCTTGACACACTGCAATGTTCATGCACTGACGGAATGAAGAGCCTAGAATAATAAAACAAAAGGGATAGAATTAAACTCTTAAACTGTTTAATGAACAGGTTGACATTGTCACCATTATACAAATATACATTCAATCCACAATGGCTTAGATGTTACTTTAATGTTTTGTTATTTCCACTGGTTTAATTACATGTCTTAAAACGATACATTTAAATAATAATAACATTCAAACTTGTCATACTGGCCATTCAGAGATCCCTTTATCATTTACTTCCAGTGTACAGTAAGTGATTCGGACAAAATCCCGGAGACCTTTTGCTGTGCATGTATGTAAGTTTATCTTAAGTTCAGTTATCTGAGTTAAATAAATAAACTGAATATCTTCCAGTCTTTTGAGTGTGCAAATTTCTCTCTGTGCTACCCCTCAACTATAGCTCAACAAGGAAACACGTTGGAAACACAAAGAGGAAATTTCGTACTAAAAAACCTTTAACTTTGGACCCACCTAATCAATAACACAGATCACTGCAGCCTCATATGAACTTCAGATAAACTTTCAGAAACTATTCTTTAATCTACTTGTGGGTCCTGATGCAAAAATAAACTGCAGGACCTTATTGACACACACACCCCAATAGGTTTGCAATAGGGCACCAATTTAATTAAAAGACATTTAATTTTTTTGTCAGTACTTCTTTTTTTATGAATTACTTTTTCCATTTTATGAATCACTTAATAAACTGTAAATAAATTAATAGAGCAATGAAAAACTAACTAACTTCGGAAAAAGGTGATAATCTTTCTGATGGCACACGGTAGTTTCCTCAGAAGGACTTACTCAAAGGGGCTGGCAACATGACGGCAGCACAGGCGTTAGCTGAACCTGAACAGGTTTGGGTGCGGGTAGGGTAGCAGAGGCTACTCTGCTTTGAGAAACAGAAGTTACACTTCAGTGCCTCAACTGGGAACAACACACAAACACACACACACACAACTCTTCAGTGATTCACAAAAAAACAACTTTACAAGCATTTGCAATAACAAAAAGAAACGAAATTATAAAAAATACAGCTGGGGAACAGTAAAAAAAGAAAGAAATGAAAAATAAATGCAGAAAAGGAGAGGTTGTCCACACACTGAAATTTACAAGGCCCCCAAAACTTTATTGATGCAGCATTTCAACCTACAAAGTGTGACCAGCCACCTTTTTTGTTTTTCAAAATAAATGTTAACAATATGACCATATCCTAACTATAAGTAATGTAGTACAACACATCTAAATACAGTATAGACAATTAAAAAAAAAAAAGAGATAAGTACAGAACAATGACAATATGTAAATTATGTATATATAGACAATTAACTATTCATTAATCCATCAACAAATTTTTTTGCTACTACCTAGTTTCAAACTAGTAATTTACTAAATCAGGCTGTACAGCTTAGAACTTAAGGAATTTCTCAGCTGGTAAAAGCCATAATAATGTGTCAGTGAGTTGCTAGGAAACATCTTTAGCACTGTCCAATCATCTATATAAACAGAAAGTCACTGTAGTATCAGTAGTATTTAGCGGATGAGTTATATATGTAACTGAACTGGCAATCTTTGCAGGCATGAGTTATTTATATCTCCACACATGGAGAAATAAATGTTTGTGAATTAGTAGTATATGCATTTTACAGTGACCAGTAACCAATATTATTTGCTCATTTGGTCTATAATTATTGGCACAAGATTTATTAATTTGAGGTATATTGTGTTATTTAAAAATTGTAATTTAATATCTTTTCAGTTCACATCATTATAAAACAGCTTTGGGATCAATTGTCAGGTTAGATATAAATTTTATTCCATTTTAGTCATACACCAACCGAGCACTTTAGTAGGAACACCTGTACACCTGCTTATTCATGCAATTATCCAAGTTGTTAATGAGAGGAGAATGGCCAGACTGGTTGGACTGACCGAAAGGCTATGGTAACTCAGATAACCACTCTTTACAACTGTGGTGAGCGGAAAAGCATCTCAGATGGTAGGGTCAGGATTTGGTATCAATAGTATGAATCCATAGACCCAACCTGCCTTGTGTCAACAGTCCAAGGTGCTGGTGGTGGTGTAATGGTGTGGGGGATATTTTCTTGGCACACTTTGGGCACCTTAATACCGATTGGTATTGCTATGGTTGTGCCCGTGTTCCAGGGCGAGAATGTGTTAACTGTACCTAATTAGTATGCAAAAGATTGCAATGTGATTTGTTATACACACTGTAGATTCACATTATCGTGTCCTCTAACAATAGGTAACCTAGTTCACTGCTAGTTTTAAAACAATATACTGTTCATTTTGATAACTGATAATGAGTTGTCGCTTGATTTTCTCATAATTCTGATACAGAAAAATCTATACCAATGGTATAATTGAATTGTGCACTGGGGCTCAACCCTAACCCCTTACCCAGAAAATTAGTATTGTCCACTATCTTTACAGATCCCATGTGAAATTGAAGAAACATAGCAATACACAATTGTAAACATAGCGATACGCTGGCACAAACAGTGCACCAATGAACAAGCTCTATTCTCACCATGTGCTCGGGTACCGTGTTCTCGGCAAATGACATACCTCACAAATTTATAACAGAAAGCCTGCATTACAGACAGAAAGTTTGGAGTTGAGGCAGTGAGGAGCAAAACAAAAAATGCTGCTTTGACTAATACTAGGCACTAAAAGTCGACGTATCATGGTATCTGCTGTTTTGATTTCGATTATGACCATTCTTTTTTTTTTAAAATCTGCTTCTTGAATCTGCCAGTGTTATGGAGGTGCAAGGAGGTGTTTCAGTGGCTTTTCTACTTTTGCTACACAACAACGAGGCTGAGAGGAAAACAGAGATTAGTTGTATTTTATTTACATTTGGTATTTTCTAAACATGACAGTTGTTGAATGAATAGTCACATCAAAAATACTGTAAATTACCAGATCTAATTTATGTCAATATATATCATCCAATATATGTCATCTCATAAAGTTTACTATCTGCTTGCATTTTCTAATTATATCCACAACTGGGATTTTCTTTGTCTATTATCATTGATATTACTATTTGGTATTTTCTAAACATGACAGTTGTTGAATGAATAGTCACATCAAAAATACTGTAAATTACCAGATCTAATTTATGTGAATATATATCATCCAATATATGTCATCTCATAAAGTTTACTATCTGCTTGCATTTTCTAATTATATCCACAACTGGGATTTTCTTTGTCTATTATCATTGATATTACTATTAATAACAATAGTCAATGAATAACTGTGATTTGTGTTTTGTTGCTTATTTGGTTTATTAACTTGGTATTTAAGCTTGTGTAAAAAATTAATTTGCTTCTAAACAATATATGGCAATGCTTGCCTGATTACACCAGAGTTCTGTTGCTTCCGTAGATGCTTCCCTAGACCCTTTCTGGGTTGTAACAACAACATAGAATACATAGTAGACTTGAATAGATTATTACTTGGAGCTATTTATATATGCCAAGAATAAAAACATTCATACCTTGATATAGAGTCAGCAAGAGAAGGAAGGCACACACGGCAGCTCTCATTTTTTAGTCTAGAATTTAAAAAATACATGAAAGTACTTCTAAGGAAACAATATACCAAAATAGCATTCACCAGGACAGCTGCTATAATAAAACAGCATTAACATCACAAAGTATACACCAGAAGTACTAATCTACCTGTAAAATACAGGGATGGGTTTTTACCTTGTGCTCAGATGCTCAGTCTAAAAGGTGTGTGTCTGTGTTAACCAGAAAAGTTCTGGCTTTACACTCTGCTTTTTCTTTTAACACAGCTTAGCACTCAAACACAAGAAGCTGCTCTCTGTCCGTGCTGTGATTGGTCAAGACTGATCACCTGACACAGCTTTTTCAATCTGAACAGTGCATACCTGTTCATTTAAATTCTTGATTTCAGTTGATTTATTGCTGTATTGAATTATGCTTATTACAAAGTAATAAAAAAGGCAAAGTCCAGCTTTTATACAGTGTGTCACTGTGTGTAAATACAAGCTTACAGACTACTAAACTGTCATATATGTCTGATTCAATCAAATGAGATGATCTAATTCAATGGTCCAAATCTTCATTAAGTTAAAACAAGCATTACTGCAGACACTTTTTTAGATGACATTAATTGGGTTTACCACTGTGGCTTCTGTAACCCCCTAACCCACTAAACCAAATGCCATGAAATCTTATAAACATGAGGGATGAGTAATGATCAAACTTCAAAATGTTGTCAAATCTACTCGTAGTGAGTGTAATATTAGAACATAACCATGCAGTTCATCAATCCAATGCTGCTGTAAAATTGTCTTATGTGGAATGTACAGAACAAGGAATAAAAGCTTCTTTGTGCCCACAGTCTCTGTCTCTCTGTTCTTCCCAACAGCCACAGACCTTTAATTATTAATTTAATTATTATTAAAGGGCCTAGGGATCCTTGCAGTTCTCTACCTGCCCACTAGATGCCCTTGGATTAGCTGCTTTCCCAGTGGCTGGTTTTCACACCCACCTGCACACCTGATCCTCATTCCCACATCCAAGTTACAGCTATCCTTATCAACCTGACTTCTGCTAACCCTGCTAACCTTGTTGACCCAATTTAAGGAAATAAGGCTAAATGGCAATGATAACAACACAGTGTCTCAGACTCCCATATATAACCAAAGCACTGGAAAAAGTGGAAGAACCATGCAAGCGTCTAGACACTATGGGACATGGGTCAACTGATTCATATTGTCCATGTATGTGTGTGCCCGTGCACTTGTGCATGCGTACATGCGTGAATGCATGTGTTACATTTGGTCGAGTGTGTTTAGTGCCTAAACCACAATATCACAGTTAATCATGTTCCTGTTTTATTGGGTGCTGCTTCCTTTTTCTCCACAGACACTTGCAACCGTATTTCCTTTTGGTGGAGTTTTCCTGTTGCGCAATCTTGTTGTAGCAGAGGAGATGTAAGATGGCTTCAGAAGTGTACAGTAATTTAAATCAAGGTGCTTTAAATGTAAAAGATATAGTAAAGGAAATTTATATTTTATTGTGTGGGATTATAGCATTACAACAGGTGTTGTCACAGCAGAAACAGCAGTTAAAATTTTAGTTTAACTAAAATGACCATTTTAGTCAAACATTTTAGTCAAAACGAATGTCTTCCACGTTCATACGTGGAATGCTGAAAGCAGAGAGAGCAGCAGCAAAGACCTCCCTAAGATACAGAACAGAGCAGGCATCAATGACAACAGACATGACATTCATTAAGTCAGATATAGCATGAAAAGGAGGAGTCGAGGTGGAGGAGGGTTGCAAAGTGGTTTGCAAGGGAAGCAAAAAGGGTAGCCAGGCTAAAGCACCTTAAACAGCACACCCTATATATATGCTATCAGCTGATTGTGGGCTGAGCTTGACTTCATGGACTGCTTGAACTAATGCTATGTTAAATTATAATGAACTGACATAAGTCAAAATACTCTTTTGTACAATAAGTTGTTGTTGTGTTATATGTGAAGGCCACTCTCTTCCACAGTGAGTTTAATATTCATCTAAGGATATTTGCACACGGTGCTCTCCTCAGACTGAGTCACAGCACTGGGAGCAGAACCTGGTTAAACAGATCAATACACTCCAATGGATGTCAATATGCTGCACAGAGACGAATACTGAGATAACAGTTAGCACTCTGCAGTGAGAGACAGTCTAGACGAGCATGGGCCAGTGGTTCCCACACTGAGGGGCCTTTGCTGTGTCGTATAGTATCATCTGTTCATTATCCCCAAAGGCTTATGTTCTATATAAATACTGTATATTTATCTCTTCTGATGTAAGTGTGGTTTTTTTTAATTTCAGTGATATTAGGAATAAAATAAAATACCAGCTTTATTCAGTTTAATCTAAGGTGTCATTAATTTATCTGACATTAAGAAATATTCAAGCCTTAGTAACTATTTGTTAGCTAGAGCTAATATAACTCCTGCTAACTATAACATGGAAAATGAATTTGAGTCAATGAATTTGAGGCTACAGCTAATGTACTGTAGGTAACGCTAACTGCAATGATGAATTTAAGTTGTGTAGCGTGAAACTAAAACTTTCTCCTTTTCCCTGTGTTTTAATTTGATGTTATACATGTAAGAGTTGGATTAAGAAGACTACAGTAACAGTGACTTTTATTGACTGTGTGCCCGTGCACTTGTGCATGCGTACATGCGTGAATGCATGTGTTACATTTGGTCGAGTGTGTTTAGTGTCTAAACCACAATATCACAGTTAATCATGTTCCTGTTTTATTGGGTGCTGCTTCCTTTTTCTCCACAGACACTTGCAACCGTATTTCCTTTTGGTGGAGTTTTCCTGTTGCAAAATCTTGTTGTAGCAGTGGAGATGTAAGATGGCTTCAGAAGTGTACAGTAATTTAAATCAAGGTGCTTTAAATGTAAAAGATATAGTAAAGGAAATTTATATTTTATTGTGTGGGATTATAGCATTACAACAGGTGTTGTCACAGCAGAAACAGCAGTTAAAATTTTAGTTTAACTAAAATGACCATTTTAGTCAAACATTTTAGTCAAAACGAATGTCTTCCACGTTCATTCGTGGAATGCTCAAAGCAGAGAGAGCAGCAGCAAAGACCTCCCTTAGATACAGAACAGAGCAGGCATCAATGACAACAGACATGACATTCATTAAGTCAGATATAGCATGAAAAGGAGGAGTCGAGGTGGAGGAGGGTTGCAAAGTGGTTGGCAAGGGAAGCAAAAAGGGTAGCCAGGCTAAAGCACCTTAAACAGCACACCCTATATATATGCTATCAGCTGATTGTGGGCTGAGCTTGACTTCATGGACTGCTTGAACTAATGCTATGTTAAATTATAATGAACTGACATAAGTCAAAATACTCTTTTGTACAATAAGTTGTTGTTGTGTTATATGTGAAGGCCACTCTCTTCCACAGTGAGTTTAATATTCATCTAAGGATATTTGCACACGGTGCTCTCCTCAGACTGAGTCACAGCACTGGGAGCAGAACCTGGTTAAAGAGATCAATACACTCCAATGGATGTCAATATGCTGCACAGAGACGAATACTGAGATAACAGTTAGCACTCTGCAGTGAGAGACAGTCTAGACGAGCATGGGCCAGTGGTTCCCACACTGAGGGGCCTTTGCTGTGTCGTATAGTATCATCTGTTCATTATCCCCAAAGGCTTATGTTCTATATAAATACTGTATATTTATCTCTTCTGATGTAAGTGTGGTTTTTTTTAATTTCAGTGATATTAGGAATAAAATAAAATACCAGCTTTATTCAGTTTAATCTAAGGTGTCATTAATTTATCTGACATTAAGAAATATTCAAGCCTTAGTAACTATTTGTTAGCTAGAGCTAATATAACTCCTGCTAACTATAACATGGAAAATGAATTTGAGTCAATGAATTTGAGGCTACAGCTAATGTACTGTAGGTAACGCTAACTGCAATGATGAATTTAAGTTGTGTAGCGTGAAACTAAAACTTTCTCCTTTTCCCTGTGTTTTAATTTGATGTTATACATGTAAGAGTTGGATTAAGAAGACTACAGTAACAGTGACTTTTATTGACTGTGTGCCCGTGCACTTGTGCATGCGTACATGCGTGAATGCATGTGTTACATTTGGTCGAGTGTGTTTAGTGCCTAAACCACAATATCACAGTTAATCATGTTCCTGTTTTATTGGGTGCTGCTTCCTTTTTCTCCACAGACACTTGCAACCGTATTTCCTTTTGGTGGAGTTTTCCTGTTGCGCAATCTTGTTGTAGCAGTGGAGATGTAAGATGGCTTCAGAAGTGTACAGTAATTTAAATCAAGGTGCTTTAAATGTAAAAGATATAGTAAAGGAAATTTATATTTTATTGTGTGGGATTATAGCATTACAACAGGTGTTGTCACAGCAGAAACAGCAGTTAAAATTTTAGTTTAACTAAAATGACCATTTTAGTCAAACATTTTAGTCAAACGAATGTCTTCCACGTTCATCGTGGAATGCTGAAAGCAGAGAGAGCAGCAGCAAAGACCTCCCTTAGATACAGAACAGAGCAGGCATCAATGACAACAGACATGACATTCATTAAGTCAGATATAGCATGAAAAGGAGGAGTCGAGGTGGAGGAGGGTTGCAAAGTGGTTTGCAAGGGAAGCAAAAAGGGTAGCCAGGCTAAAGCACCTTAAACAGCACACCCTATATATATGCTATCAGCTGATTGTGGGCTGAGCTTGACTTCATGGACTGCTTGAACTAATGCTATGTTAAATTATAATGAACTGACATAAGTCAAAATACTCTTTGTACAATAAGTTGTTGTTGTGTTATATGTGAAGGCCACTCTCTTCCACAGTGAGTTTAATATTCATCTAAGGATATTTGCACACGGTGCTCTCCTCAGACTGAGTCACAGCACTGGGAGCAGAACCTGGTTAAAGAGATCAATACACTCCAATGGATGTCAATATGCTGCACAGAGACGAATACTGAGATAACAGTTAGCACTCTGCAGTGAGAGACAGTCTAGACGAGCATGGGCCAGTGGTTCCCACACTGAGGGGCCTTTGCTGTGTCGTATAGTATCATCTGTTCATTATCCCCAAAGGCTTATGTTCTATATAAATACTGTATATTTATCTCTTCTGATGTAAGTGTGGTTTTTTTTAATTTCAGTGATATTAGGAATAAAATAAAATACCAGCTTTATTCAGTTTAATCTAAGGTGTCATTAATTTATCTGACATTAAGAAATATTCAAGCCTTAGTAACTATTTGTTAGCTAGAGCTAATATAACTCCTGCTAACTATAACATGGAAAATGAATTTGAGTCAATGAATTTGAGGCTACAGCTAATGTACTGTAGGTAACGCTAACTGCAATGATGAATTTAAGTTGTGTAGCGTGAAACTAAAACTTTCTCCTTTTCCCTGTGTTTTAATTTGATGTTATACATGTAAGAGTTGGATTAAGAAGACTACAGTAACAGTGACTTTTATTGACTGTGAATGTCTTTCTAGGAATCCTACGAGCAGTTCTCTCTGAAAGTTTTCTTGGTCTTCCAGACCTCAACTTGGCCTCCACCATTGCTGTTAACTGCTATTTCTTAATTACATTACGAACCGAGGAAATGGCTACCTGAAAATGCTTTGCTATCTTCTTATAGCCTTCTCCTGCTTTGTGGGTATCAATTATTTTAATTTTCCATGCTAAGCAGCTGCTTAGAGGAGCCCATGGCTGCTGACAAAAAAACAAAACTAATACACTAATCTTGCTTAAAATGTTGAAAATAATGTTTCATCTTTAACTTTATGCATTTTGGAGATCAGTTTATCTTTTGCTCACTTAACTATTCACAGTAACAGAAATTTCATGCCACTGTAGGTTGCTTGTCCCTGCCCCCCAATACGAGACATAGGAGCATACCACCAGCAGGCCTACTGGACTTTGATCATCATGGTAACAATAATAAATGTGGTTAATGTTGAGGAAAAGTCATGGTTTGGTTAGGTTTAGACACAAAAACTACTGTGGTTTTAATTAAAATAATTACTTATTTAAGATTAGCGGACCTTTGTTGTCATGGATGGAATAAAAACAATCTTTTACTCCTGTGTGACAGTCCTCTCTACTGTTGACCCATCCATCGACTCCAGCATCCTCTCAATGCTGACTTTTTTGCTATATATACTACGTCACCTAACTTCATCCTTTGCTCCTGTCATTACTACAATTACTACAGCCACTAGAGATTGCCTAACAATAAAACATAAATACGAGTTGTAATAAGCTGCTTGCACATATGACCGATGGGCTTGTTTTTACAGGACAGTCTCAAAATACATACTGTTGGGAAAGAGCAGATTGGTGTGGCTTCTTTGAGTCTGTGTGTGTGTGTGTGTGTGTGTGTGTGTGTGTGTGTGTGTGTGTGTGTGTGTGTGTGTGTGTGTGTGTGTGTGTGTGTGCGTGTGTGTGAGAGAGATAGAGAGAGGGAATGTTGAACATGAGCTCAGTTGGTCAGAAAATAAATGTTACAGCTCCTCGAGAGCCAAGCAAAGCTCCCAGGTGTTGTTTATAAGCAGCTAGAGTTAACTGTAGTGTTTTGGGTTAGCTCTGGAGTTAGTTACAACTTTGTGTTGGAGCTGTAGTTGCCACTGCGCTCCCTGACCAGAGTCTGGAGGATGAAGCAGGTTGTGCCAGATCGAGCAGTCTGATATACAAGCTTATAAAATAATATTACTGTAATGTTCAAATACTGTCACTCCATACAACATTTGACAGATGCAATGGGATAACAGACGCCATGCAAATGTTATTCAAATCTAATCCTAATATAAATTATTATAATTGTAGTCAAGAGATGTGAAATGGAGCCCATTTTACTTTGATTTTTTTATAGCAAAAAAAATCCTACCAGAGTTCTTAACTATTGAACTATTATCTTAAATAGTGAACTACATTTATATATTTATATTTATTAATACCATTTTATGCGTGGAAAGTGGCATATGCCTGTTTTTTCTTTGCATATACATATATTTTTGCATTTGGCCCCCCAGTTTGAGGCTGAAAAAGCCATAGTGATGGGAGTCAGGTGGTTTAAGGAAAAAAAATAAGCGGATTTGAGTGAAATTTTTTTCACTTCACAAAAAATGAAGGGATATTTGGAAAATTACCCAGTGTAATATCTATGCAGTTCAGCTGGGATAAGCTTTAAACTGTTACACTGTTATCTTAACGAGAACCAAATGTAAATAGACTCTCTTGTCCACATACTTGCACTTTTGGTCAGGCCCATGGTTTTGGATTTACAGGTTCAACTTTCAAATATAAGTTGAAAATTGAGGTGTCCACATACATTGAGATTGAGAGAGATTATTCCAAAGGAAGGGGATATGATATGAAAAGGCCCGGAAGCCTGCACCTTCTTTGTAACTGTGGGGACAGACCAGAGCCCTGTATTCTGAGAGCAAGGAGCACAGGATAGAATACAAGGTTTAAGAAGGTCAGACAGGCATGAAGGGGCATGCCCTTTTAAGATTTTGAAATAGATTAGAAGCACTAAAAAGTTTGATAAGACATGGATAGGGAGCCAATGTAGGGAAGCTAAAATTGGTGTGATGTAGTCACATTTTCTGGATTTAGTTAAAATTCTACCTGCAGCATTCTGAACCATTTGACGACTTTTGGTACTAGCTCCTGTACTAGGCCTGAAAACAAAATGTTACAATAATTGAGTTTGGACACACAAAGGCATGAATTAAGGTCTCAGCATCACCCTTGGACAGAGAAGACCAAATTTTAGCTATGTTACATAGGTGAAAAAGGCTTATCATCAGAATAGTACTGGAAAATAATTCAATGACTGTGTATAATTTGGCCAAAAGGTGAAATACAGTATGAAGAGAGAAAAGCAGAGGGCCAAGAACAGAGTGTTGGGGTACTTCATATTTCACACAAGAAAATATTGACGTAGTATTATAATAGGAAACACAATGTCTTCTTTCAGATGAGTAAGACTATAACCACGTGAGAGCGAGAGAAGCCAAAATGGTTTTCCAATCGTCTAGGAGTATACAATGATCTGTGGTATCACAAGTTGCACTGAGTTCGGGTAAGACAAGCATAGAGGTGGAATCTGAATCAATAGTAAGGAGAAGATCATTTGCCACTTTAGTGATGTTTCAGAGGAGTGACAGGTTCTAAAGGGAGATTGAAAAAAAGATTACTATTAGATATGTTTGCTGAAAGCTGCTGAGAAACACCTCTTTCTAGTACTTCTGAAAATAATTGAAGGTTAGAGAATGGTTGATAATTATTAAGAGACCCTGGGTCAAGATGCGGTTTCTCAAGTAAAGGTTTAACCTCAGCAGTTTTAATGCTAGCGGGGAAGTGATAATTTAACAATATTTAGGACTGTATGTCTTAAAACTGGCCAGAGATCTATGGAACGATAGAGGATAGAGGAGACAAGTAATAGGTTTTGAAGCCAACATTTGCTTTGACAATGATTCAAGACATACAGTCTCAAAATGTGTTAAAACAGAGTGTATCTGGGATTAAACATAATGCTCAACTGGCTCTGAAGAAAACGATGGCGATGAGGAACTTAGTTGGTATCTAATCTCTTCTAGTTTACTGCAGAAACATTCTACAAACTCTTGCTAAGAGCAGGTCGCTTTTGAATAAGTTTTACTACAGTGTCAAAAAGAAATCGAAGATTATGCTTATTGTTACTGATTAAGTTAGAGAAAATGCTGCTCTAGCAGTAGGCAGACATGCTTGTAATTCAGTACACACTCATGCCAGGGGAGGTAGAAGACTTCCAGTCTAGATTTTTGCCATTTGGACTCCAATCTCCTGCAGGCCTGTTTAAGACCACATGTTTCTTCAATAAACCACAGTGACTAGACAGAGCTGTGTTCAAGTCACTGGTGCAATTTTCCACAGGGCCTGTCACACAGTGAAAGGAGCCAGGACCACCAGTTATTGCTGAACAAGAGCAATTAAAGTTGATGGAATAATTTGTAGAATGGTAAATACCTTTGCACCAGTGTTACAAGTACAGGCTAGTATCACTTCAAATTTGATAAGAAAGTAATCTGGCACAATAGATGTGATGGGGGAGACAGCCAAATATTTTCACAGCTTGTTCAACTGCCCCAGAAACTTACATCTAGTCAGACAGTCAGATCAGAAACCACTATCCCATGGGATAGAATCAGGTCAAGGCTGTGACTGCTGCAATGAGTAGGTTCAGGCACACACTGGGTGAAACCAAAAGGATCAGTTAGTGCCAGAAAGGCTTCACTTAAAGGATCATAGGCCTTATTAAGGTGAATACTGAAGTGATCTATAATTGGAATTCCATTGGAATGAATAAAAAGGTCTGAGATAAATTCTTCAAATTCTTCTAAAATTGTGAGTAAGGTCCTGGTTGTCTGTAGTGTGTCACAATGTGGAAATTTGGTGGTGGTGTGGAAATAAATTTGTAATTACCTTCGGGATTTTGTTTTTAGTCCAGCCAGGGTTTCTCTTTGTAGAAATGTTAAGCTAAAACTTCTTATTCTGACTTATCGTTTGTGAAATTAGGACTGTTATTTAGTCTTGTGCATTTATGCAACTGGTTTGAGACTCTAAGACTCTAATGTCTCTGTGAATATTTATGCAAGGTAATGAGAGAGTTTGAAGGAGCCCTTAAATGTGACAGAATCTGCTATCATTGGTGACCTGACTATGTAAATGACTCCAAGAGTGCAATTGTCGAGGTTAAGAGAAACAAAGTAGGAGGAAACCAGTGTCCAAGGTGTTGTGCCTGGGTGATGGGCATATTACGGTATATGTTCTGAATCCAAGCTATCACAACAAACAGAAGTGTACTTATTGAATCTTTCAAGGTTCCATGTAACTTAACATTCTACAAATTATAGTTAACAGTAAGAGTTCTAAAATGACACAGTTCTAACAATCCTTGAGTGTCACTTAATCTTCTTGATTTGCAACTTGAAAATCTATAATTGTAATTGTAAATTCTAGAACTTAATCTTGGAAAAATTGTGTGTCCTTTAACATTACAGAACTGTAATTTATGACAGTCTACTATTTTCCCCGAAGATTCTAAAACTGCAATGGGTGAAAGTTATATTTCTAGATTGTTAATGTTCCAACATTCAATGACTGTAATTTAACATTCAAGCATTGTTACTTTGAATTCCACATTTCACAGGACATTCTAGAACTGTACCCTTTTATTCTAGAACTGAATCTTTGAAAGTTCCATGTTACTTAATATTCCAGAACTGTAACTCAACATTCTTCAGTTTAAAGTAACATTCAAGAACTGTAAAGAGTCACAGATAGAGTTCTAGAATGTTACTGTTGTAACAGTCTGGGACTGTATGATAACATTCTAGAATTGTAAACTTGAAAGCCACATATCGCCTAACATTCCAGAATTGCACCCTCATATTCTGGAATTGAATCTTTGAATGTTCCATGTCACTTAAGATTCCAGAACTATAATTGAAATTAAATTAAATTCTTCGGTTGTAATGTAAAAGTCCAGAAATGTAATAAGTTGCAGATAGAGTTCTACAATGTTATACTTATAACACTCTAGGACTGTATCTTTGCATTCTAGATTTGTAAAATATACAACCACATATCACATAACATTCCATATGTGTACCTCTATATTCTGGACCTGAATTTTTGGAAATTAAATGTCACTTAACATTCCTGAACTGTAACTGAACATTCTTCAGTTTAAAGTAACATTACAGAACTGTAATGAGTAGAAGATAAAGTTCTATAAGCTTATAAAAGTCTGGGACTGTATGTTAAGTTTATAGAACTGTAAATTTGTCAGCCACATTTCGGCTGCCAGTCTAAAACATTACCTGCATATTTTAGAACTGAATCTCGGAAAATTCTGTCATTTAACATTCCAAAACTGTAATGAGTCGCAGATAGAGTTCTAGAATGTTACAGTTGTAACACTCTGGGACTGTATGATAACATTCTAGAATTGTAAACTTGACAGCCACATATCGTGTAAGATTCCAGTGCTGTATCCTGATATTCTGAAACTGAATCTTTGAAATTTCCTTGTCAATTGACATTCAAGAACACTACCTCAACATTCTTCAGTTGTAATATAGCGTTTGTTGTAGCGTTTGTTTTGTTGTCGCAGATAGAGTTCTAGAATGTTACAGTTGTAACACTCTAGGACTGCATGATAACATTCTAGAATTGTGAAATTGACAGCCACAAATTCGAACTGAATGTTTGAGCGTTAAATGTCACTTAACATTCTCCAGGTGTATATTGTACAGTATTAACTTCACGTTTCAGAAATGTAACAGGTCTAACTTCTACTTATAGAAAATTAAAGTAAAAGATACAATGAAGGAGTGAAATTTAACATTCTAGAAACTTAACTTTTAAAGGGCCAGATTTCACTTTTCATTTTGGAAATGTACACATATATTCTAGAAATGAACCTTTGAAAATTCTGTCATTTATCATTTCAAAACTGTCATGAGTCACAGGTAGCGCTGGTGAATGCTATAATTATAACACTCTAGTAATGCAAGTTAAAATTTTAGAAATATACATTTGAAAGACACATATTGCTTAACATTCCAGAAGTCTAGCCTTATATTTTGGAACTGAATTTTTGAAAGTTAAATGTCACTCAACATTCTAAAACTTTAATGAGTCAAATGTAGAGTTCTAGAATGTTGAAGTTGCAACACTATAGAACTGTATGTTAAGTATTCTAGAATTTTAAATTTGACATCTACATGTCGGCTACCATTCTAGAACTGTAGCTGCATATTCTAGAACTGAATCTAGGAAAACTCTGTCATTTAACATTCCAGAACTGTAATGAGTCACAGATAGAGTTCTAGAATTTCACAACTGTAACACTCTAGAACTGTATGATAACATTCTAGAATTGTTAATTGAAGGCAACATATGAGCTGATATTCAAGAAGTGTTACTTATATTCTGAAACTGAATCTTTCAAAGATCCGTGTCACTTAACATTACAGAACTGTAACTCAACATTCTTCAGTTTAAAGTAACATTCCGGAACTGTAAAGAGTCACAGATAGAGTTCTAGAATTTCACAACTGTAACACTCTAGAACTGTATGATAACATTCTAGAATTGTTAAATCCAAAGCCACTTATGAGCTAATATTCAAGAAGTGTTACTTATATTCTGAAACTGAATCTTTCAAAGATCCGTGTCACTTAACATTACAGAACTATAACTCAACATTCTTCAGTTTAAAGTAACATTCCGGAACTGTAAAGAGTCACAGATAGAGTTCTAGAATTTCACAACTGTAACACTCTAGAACTGTATGATAACATTCTAGAATTGTTAAATCCAAAGCCACTTATGGGCTAATATTCCAGAAGTGTTACTTATATTCTGAAACTGAATCTTTCAAAGATCCGTGTCACTTAACATTACAGAACTATAACTCAACATTCTTCAGTTTAAAGTAACATTCCGGAACTGTAAAGAGTCACAGATAGAGTTCTAGAATTTCACAACTGCAACACTCTAGAACTGTATGATAACATTCTAGAATTGTTAATTGAAGGCAACATATGAGCTGGTATTCAAGAAGTGTTACTTATATTCTGGAACTGAATCTTTCAAAGATCCGTGTCACTTAACATTACAGAAATATAACTCAGCATTCTTCAGTTTAAAGTAACATTCCGGAACTGTAAAGAGTCACAGATAGAGTTCTAGAATTTCACAACTGCAACACTCTAGAACTGTATGATAACATTCTAGAATTGTTAAATCCAAAGCCACTTATGGGCTAATATTCAAGAAGTGTTACTTATATTCTGGAACTGAATCTTTCAAAGATCCGTGTCACTTAACATTACAGAACTATAACTCAACATTCTTCAGTTTAAAGTAACATTCCGGAACTGTAAAGAGTCACAGATAGAGTTCTAGAATTTCACAACTGTAACACTCTAGAACTGTATGATAACATTCTAGAATTGTTAATTGAAGGCAACATATGAGCTGATATTCAAGAAGTGTTACTTATATTCTGAAACTGAATCTTTCAAAGATCCGTGTCACTTAACATTACAGAACTATAACTCAACATTCTTCAGTTTAAAGTAACATTCCGGAACTGTAAAGAGTCACAGATAGAGTTCTAGAATTTCACAACTGCAACACTCTAGAACTGTATGATAACATTCTAGAATTGTTAATTGAAGGCAACATATGAGCTGATATTCAAGAAGTGTTACTTATATTCTGAAACTGAATCTTTCAAAGATCCGTGTCACTTAACATTACAGAACTGTAACTCAACATTCTTCAGTTTAAAGTAACATTCCGGAACTGTAAAGAGTCACAGATAGAGTTCTAGAATTTCACAACTGTAACACTCTAGAACTGTATGATAACATTCTAGAATTGTTAAATTCAAACCCACAGACTGTATGGTCACATTTTAGAATTTTTTATTTGATAACCACATATCGTGTAACTTTCCAGAAGTTACCCTTATATTTTCTACCAGAATTCCTAAAGTTAAATGTCACTTAACAATTCTGAACAGTAAGTCAGCATTCTTTAGTTGTAACGTAATGTTCCAGAACTGCACCCTTTTATTCTGGAACTGAATCTTTTAAATTTCCATTTCACTTAACATCCCAGAACTAAAAGTCAACATCATTCTGTTGAAAGGTAACATTCCAGAACTGTAATGAGTCACAGATAGAGTTCATGAATGTTATAGTTACAACACTCTAGAATTGTAAACTCGAAAGGTACCTATATTATCCTTATAGAACTGAATCTTTGAAGTTCCATGTAATTCAAAATTTTAAAATTTTAGATTGTACAGCATTAACTTTTATAACTGTAATAGGTCAAACTTAACTTTCTAGAATATTACAGTTTTAACATTCTAGAATTTTACCTTAACATTCTAGCATTGTAACTAAGAAAGCCACACTTCACGTGACATTCTAGAACTCTACCCTTATGTTCAGGAAACTTACATTCTAGCATAGATCTAAAATTTAACGTGACAATTGTAGCTGTTATATTCCACATATATATGTATGTATTATATATATCTATAACATTGTAAATACTGTTGAGCCCTATGTTAACATGTAGTTTTAAAAGCTTTAGTCTTTAATCTGATAGTATGTTTACATACTGCACATTCATAAATACATTAACATTTAATTATCTCTTTAAATCAAACTCTGTTGAGAAACCCGTGGGGGAGGGAGTTCGGGTGAAGTGTTCAAAAGGTTGAATAGAGAACCATGGCTCATGTTTGACCTGATGCTGCTGAATAGCTTTCGAACAGCCCTGTGTCAGTTTACAGTCAATTATTTGTCAGGACTGATTACAACATAACCGACTTTTAAGCAGTAATTTAAAAGAGGAATCTACCGATTTACTTGTCATTGCATGACCCTCTTGTTGAGATATTCTCAACAGACTCTAGGAACCACAAGCAAGCCTGAGTTCTGGGAGTGCAGTGTTCTACTGGGGTAGTAGGATACTAAGAGCTCTTTCAGGGAGCCAATGCAGAGAAGCTAACACAGGAGAAATGTGATCTTTTTTTCTAGTTCCTGTAAGTACTTGCGCTGCAGCATTCTGGATCAGCTGGAGAGTATTTAAAGATTTGTTGGGATACTACTGCAAACCCACACAAGGCTAGACTACTAGTTTAAGGTAAAACAATCTAAGAGGCATGGTAACCTCTTCTGGAAACACTGCAATCCCATATGCAATATAAGGGAAAGCATACAATTGCCCTGCCAGCTAAATTACACTACCTCCTGCACTAACCCCCTCCCCAAATTCATACACACTGCCTGTAGCTCTTCATCTAACAGCTCACTGTGGCTGCTCCTTCTTTTTCCATTACTCTCTGGAATATTTCAAACTGATCCGCTGTGCAAAAATGCTGTTAATGAGCATTGTCTTGTTTTGTAGACGCATTTGTGATGAACGATAGCAGTAAGTAATAAGCTCACCGACACATTGCATTTCCTGTGACTACTTAATATGAAAAGTTAAACTGTTTCGCCAGTTAAATACTTTTAATGTGAAGCTGCAGCAGTAAGAAAGCAGTCAAAAATAAAAGCTAATTAACCAATTCTGGATTATCAAAATATCCAATAAAATGTCCAAAGTAAATAAACAACACCAACAAAAAATGTTTTCATATAGTGAAATTAAAAATACAGACATAAAATGTACGCTTGACACAATTATTGGCACCCTTTTGATGAAAAAAAAAACAAAAATAAAACTCACCTGTGCTTAATTTTCAGTGTTCATATACCTGAATTAACCAATGAGTGACCCGTTGCTACAAGGCTACAATGTAATCGCCAAAGATCCTGAAATCCCTGTTTCACCAGTTCGCAATGTTATAAGTTTCACAGTCATAAAACTGTTAAGGTACTTCCAGAACGTTGTGCTAAAAAAACTTAATGAGAGAAGTCTGTGAAGGTTGATGCAGCTTGTGAAAAAAAACACCATGCAAGACATCGAAAGAGCCTCAGGCTGACCTGAAACAATCTGGAGTGATGGTTTCAGCCTGCACCATACGCTACACACTAAACCACACACGGCTCCATGGGCGAAGGCCAAGGAGGACACCACTATTTAAAGAAGCCACAAAAAGGCAAGAGTTAATGTTTGCAAACACTTTAGTTTTAGTTTTAACATACATTTTATTAAATACTGATTATGCAAAATTGGTTAATTTGCATGTATGTAGGAAGATATTCTGAATTATGTACTTGAAATTCAGGAGTGCCAATCATTTTAACCAGAACTGTGTAATTGAATAATCATTTATCATTATGGTCTTACTGAGAGGGTGCTGCATATAATTTTGTTTTATGACCCAAATTGACAATAAAAATGTTTTTCATATTAAATGGACGTACTGTCGCGCAATTTCTAAAGCTCTGTTGTTGCATGGATTATAAAGTAATGCAACAGCGTTGTACTGTATTGCCTATTCATGCGTAGCTGAGTGACCATAATGCATCATGTCTATTTTGAAGTGGAAAACAATTTAATAAGTTATCCTCAGGATGTGCTGTGAACAGTAAAGTCTGTTCTCAATGACTGGAAAGATCAGGGGCATAAAACCGACAGCAAGCATGCCAAAAGCAGTTACCAAAAATGACCAACAGGTGTCACACCTCGTGTGAACCTCCTCAACAATAGGTTTGTACACTTAATGTCTCAAAATATAAATAGAAATTTGGCATTGTTGGCTGCTAGATGAAAAGAAAAACAGATAGGCATCAACGTTTTATGCAGTGAATGATCTAGAGACAGTGAGGATCATATGAAGCGTCAACTATTGTGCATTACATCGCATCAGTTAGAATTAAGCTCTCACTGGATTGTAGCCTCCATCAGCTGTGATCACTTGGAACCACTTGATTAACTGGCAAAACATACTCAATGTAATCCTCCAGACTGGTTAGAAATTCATCCTACCTGACCTGATCCTAACCTCCTAGTTTTCATGTCTACTCAAGCAGACTGACTACATTTATACTTAAGCAAATCCCTGATTAAGAAAAAAAGCGGCAATCAACCTTTGTAGTCCACATATTTTCATGTAGCACAATTATGTATATAGCTACTATCCAGCCATACCTAACATGATGTGATTTTAGTGAAGAAATAATATCTAGGTATGTACATAAAATATTGAGTATTAGTCAATTAATCACTAACTACTTTGATAAGCGATAAATTGTTTTGAGTCATTTTTTTAAGAAAAAAAAGATCAAATTCTCTGATTATAGCTTCTTAGTCCTCTATGACAGTAAACTGAATATGTTTGGGTTTCGGTCAAAACAAGACATTTGGGAACATCATCTCAGGCATTGGGAAACAGTGATTGACATTTTTCACGATTTTCTGATATTTTATGGATTAACTTAGAAAATAACCAATAGATTAATTAATAATGAAAATTATTATTAGTTGTAGACCTACTCTCTTTTATTCATAAGTTGTTTTCTCCTGTTATTAGAAATAAGGACACAATTACTCATGATGCTTTTACTTCCTATTTCCTATGAAGAGGTCACGAATGTTACCCATTACTACTAGACAGCTTATATCAGTACGCTGAGCCTCCCCACTGCCTCTCCTCTGTATCAGCTGGTGTGCTGTCAGTTCTGATTTTTGACAGCTTAGTGCGCATGTCAAACAGGGCTGGCTGAGGGATGACACTCGCCTGGATTACTTATCATATGAAAAACTGTCCTTCCTTCTGTTCTTCTAGGATTTGATGACTATTAGGCGAGATCTAGAAATTATAAGGAGTGAGATTTTCATCATGTCCCAGGTGGATTTATTGATACTTTTATATCCATTATGCTGCATTTCTTTGTGTGAGACAGTATTCTCAGTTAGTTAATCGTCATATACTTTAGTATGAAGGAAAAGGAAGGAATAAGTTACTGAGAATTAAACCTATGTGCTACATAAGCGACCAATATAAAAAGGAGTAACGGTAATGTTCGAACATCTCTGCCATTTTAAAAAAATTGCTTTGGTTTTAGCACAAACAAATGATAAACGTGACATTATATGTAACTCACACTTCTTAAGTGGTGACCTGATAAGCAGGTTTATAATTTTTAACGTTACTTGTTTCACCGATCAGGTCACTTCTCCCACAGTCCCACTTACCATCAACAGTTGTAGGAGCCATGAACACCAAAAAAAAAAGGTTTGGTTTAATTAAGATCTGGGACCGAATTACATGCTTGCCGGATTGAAGAGTGGCCCCGAAAGACTGACACAATTGCTTTTGCAACCGTCCGACTTGTCGTCCATCAAAGACATAAAGTTAACCTCCAAACCCTGACTAACAGATAAAGAATATGGCAAAAGACCATCTAAGTTTACTAAACGGTGAAAGTTAACATTTTGATAGGCAGCTGCAGCTTACCTTCACATAACTTGGCTGAGCAATGTTTTCTTCCCGCTTTGTTGATTCACCCTTGACCCTCACTTAAAGCATGTCTTCAGTGGGAAACTGCACGTGTATCGCAGATAGCTGCCGAGTTTTGTTTAGTTTCTGCGGGTTTTGTGAATGGTTCCTCATACTTTTAAATAACAGTTATTTGAAGCTGATGAGTTTAATTTCTTTCCTCACCAAAAAGATGGCTTACCTTAGTTTAATTCAGTAGAGCCAACAAAGTAAGCAGAAATTAATTAAGTTCAGCTTTTAAGTAAGGTGATCAGTTATATTTCATAGTGTGGCTGTCCGCCAGCTGAAGCTTAGTAGAAGCTGGGTGACGCAGCAGGACAATGACGCTACACATCAAAGTAAATCTACTACAGAATGTACTACTTTTGACTTAGATAAAGATCAGATCACATTTTATGACCAATTAATGCAGAAAACCAGGTCATTCCAAAGGGTTCACATAATTTTTCTTGCCACTATATAAATGATTTGTGGTACAAATGGTATGTTGAGCTGTATACAGAAATATTGAGGACTACCTGCAGTCAATGTAACAAGATTGACTGCAGGAAAGTGAAGCTGTCTTGCCTTAAGTATATTTATTTTTAGTATGTACCTGTACTATTATTTTTATTTTATTTTTATTTATCTATGTAAGTATTTGTATTTATTGTCAGAATAGCTTTTCCATTGTGAATCTGTTTAAATTGTTTAGAGGAATGAAAAATCAATATTCCTACTAGAAAATGTATTGTATTAAGTTCCTGTTCTAAATAAAGTTTAAAAAGAAAAACAGCGACTGCGACATACTTATCAACAACGTTTGAGTCAGACGATGACATTAGCGATGCAGTTAGGTGGGGACATACTCATCAAAGACTTTTGAGTGCCACGGCGACGGCAACAAAATATTCTCCTCTCACATAAATGTCACACAACCCTCTCCCACTGTAGGCAATTGTGGCACCATCCACTCAATATACTATGTCAGTTTTCACACCCCAAAAACCACACCTATACCCACTTCAGTCTTTAATAAGCCCTGCCCATCAGTCACATCACAGTACTAGTACTTCACTGCCGAAGTAACAATGTAAATAAAGCTTGACAGATTACAAAACTGTGATGTCATTCAAATGAAACTTGATACACGTTTTTCGGATAAACCTTTAAAAATTGTCTGAATTGCCGTTTACATTAATGTATTCATTTGTTTATTTATTTTGCATCTAATTTGCATAAATAAATTAAAAAAAAGATTTTTCCCTATAAGCCTTTTTCCAACTACTTCTACTGTCAAGAGCAACTATACAAAACAATGCCCACTGTACTGGGTAATGGATAATATTTTTTTTGAAGTGAAGTCACAAGCAAATACATGTTTTGGTATAGGAAAAAAAATCATGCAGAAGAATATTCAAATTAAAAATGAGGGCTTACGCACACAATCCTATCCTTTCTGTGTGTACAATGTTTATTGAACTTAGAGACCAGGCATTAAAAATTGATTACAATTATTGGCTAGAAGTGCATGGTATTATTTCTGTATTATAATATTATGAAGTTTCAGATCATCATTTCAGTTGCACCTGTCCGTGGTACACGTGAAGACTTGAATGTGGGGAGAGGACTTTAAAATAAAGGCGTCCGATTCCTTCATGCACCTCTTGAAATATGAGTACCTCATGTGAACAGAAGAACATTATGAAAATCCTGAAAAACACTTGGCACTCACAAAGTCTCACAATGATTTGCAATTTTGGAAAATTACTGTAAAGACAGCAAAATGATCACAAAGAAATGAAATTAACCTGGTTAGTTTCCTTTTTATGGCAAATATTTTAAAATAAAGCACACAAAATGGAATAAGATCTAAATCATTTGAAATGCATGCTGAAGTTAATATTTTTGTTATATTATATGTTTAGGGATATGCATGTATTTGTACTTCTTTCTGAGAGCGAGATGAGAAGATTGCTATCACTCTCGTTTGTATGTTAAGTTCAGACCTGGAGTCAGGACACAGTTATCACCAACTAGAAATGGGGAAACAGCTAGCCTGGCACTGTCCAGACTTCACTGCAAAAAACCTTTTTTCACTCAAATGACTTACTGGGAAATGTAAAGATGACAGAGGCACAGACTTCATTGAATCTCTGGCAGGTCTCCACTGTGTTGGTGCAATGGGCACCAACTGAATATGGAATACAGTGGTTGCACTTCAGAGCCACTGCTGGAAAACAAATAGACACATATGCATATGGATACAATTGTTCAGCAGTTATGCATTAACAATTATGAAACACTAAGGGCCAGATTTACTAAGTGAGCCTTTTACTAAGTATGTTTTTTGTTCCTCAAATTTGGTGACTATCCTCACCAAAAAAATGGCAGCACTGGCTGTTCATGTAAACACTGACCACAAATGAACTATGTTTAAATTTTCCTGACAAGCAGTCTCTTTAGCCTGTGAGAATGATGATTGTTGTCTGTTAGAATAAAAGGTGAAAATTGTGTGGCATTGTTACAGAGCCACAAAACCTTTCAAGGAGGAGGTTGGAGAAGATGGATGGATGGGTTAACTTTGAAACTGCTCGATGATACTTATGGGTACATCGATCATGATCTTTTTGTAATCCTAATCAAGTAGTTTTGGTTGCCTACATCGATTGACACTTAACTATAGAGATGGCAGAATCGTAAACACTCATATTAATCAGATTTATGAAAGTAAATAGTGTTGTTTTGAAAGGCAAAGATAAATGATGTATTTTGTCATTTAGTTTGGAGGATTTGTTGATACTGGTTTATGTTACAACAAACTAGGTTACACAGGCCACCTTTGACCTAGGTAGTTTTAGAAAAAAAAACAAATACAAACAAAAAAAAAATTCAATTTGTAAAGCAGACTTACCACTGCTCATGCAGACAATCAGGAGAATGACAGCAAGCTGTAATGCTTTCATTTTGACTCTTCCAGAAGGGTTGGTCTCTGTTTTAAGTCACTGTAAACATTTTAAAAATGTCATATATAAGATCTGGGGCTGGCAGAGGATTTAGCAAATACTGACTTTTAAAGCTGTTTAGATAAAAAGCTTGTTTTGAATCAAATGTCTTTCCTTCCTTCTTTCCTTTTTTCATCTTCCCTTCTTACTCCATTTTCCATTGTTCCTTTGTTTCTGGCTTTCTCTCTCTACTGCCTGTTCAGTTTTTGTAAACAAAGGTATAAACAGACTATTTAATTAAAAAAGACCAATAATGTAGGACATATTTCGTTTTTATTTTATGGTAGTAATGTCATGTTACTACAGAGTTAGTACCTGCAGTTACATGTGGTCACCATGTGGATGCCCTAGTTTGACTTGCCATACCCCCTTTCTTCGTCCTCTTTTACTTTTTTCTTTCAACATCCTTAAATATCATTGGTGTGTGATCAGGACAAGCAGGGCAAGTAGTGCTTGACCAGTTAAAGGTACAAAAAGACATCAGTTAGAACATTACGCAATTGTAAGCAATATCTTATAGTTGGTTCTTCAGCTCTGCTTACCTGTCTGTAAAAGTCACCAAACGCCACTGTTAAATACTCCTTCTCACCTTCCTACTCCTCCCACTGCTTCTAGTTTTACAGCTTAGCCAGTAACCCTCTAAACTCAGTAATCACACACAAAATGAACACAAATGACCTTTGTAGTTAAAAACATGCATTTTAAATGAATAACAAAGCAGCATTAAATAATTACCTGCTTGTGTTTTCCTTAGGATACGTAAAGCTCCACTGTGAGCAAATGTTCTTGCAGAACAATTTATACCTTGGCCAGTCCAACGGAAATCCCATTTTTACCAAACCCAGGTTACAACATGTTGTCTATGTACTGCTCGTTGTTGCGCAAGAGACTGCACAAAAGCAAACAATGACTGTGAAACTGCAATGGAATTTCCTCCAAACAAACTTTCCCATCACATGTCAACATGATAATGTTAACCCCGTGAGGGATCTTGGATCAAATAAACAACTATACTATCAAATTTACTACTGTAATTTCACTAATTTATGACTCATTTATCTACAACTGTAACACTCTAGAACTGTATGATAACATTCTAGAATTGTTAAATTCACAGCTACATATGAGCTGATTTTCACGAAGTGTTACTTATATTCTGAACCTGAAACTTTCAAAGATCTGTGTCACTTAAAATTACAGAACTATAACTCAACATTCTTCAGTTTAAAGTAACATTCCGGAACTGTAAAGAGTCACAGATAGAGTTCTAGAATTTCACAACTGCAACACTCTAGAACTGTATGATAACATTCTAGAATTGTTAATTGAAGGCAACATATGAGCTGATATTCAAGAAGTGTTACTTATATTCTGGAACTGAATCTTTCAAAGACCGTGTCACTTAATAGTAACTCAGCATTCTTCAGTTTAAAGTAACATTCCGGAACTGTAAAGAGTCACAGATAGAGTTCTAGAATTTCACAACTGCAACACTCTAGAACTGTATGATAACATTCTAGAATTGTTAATTGAAGGCAACATATGAGCTGATATTCAAGAAGTGTTACTTATATTCTGGAACTGAATCTTTCAAAGATCCGTGTCACTTAAAATTTAAGAACTGTAACTCAACATTCTTCAGTTTAAAGTAACATTCCGGAACTGTAAAGAGTCACAAATAGAGTTCTAGAATTTCACAACTGTAACACTCTAGAACTGTATGATAACATTCTAGAACTGTTAAATTCACAGCTACATATGAGCTGATTTTCACGAAGTGTTACTTATATTCTGAACCTGAAACTTTCAAAGATCTGTATCACTTAAAATTACAGAACTATAATTAAACATGTTGTGATACTACTGCAAACCCACACAAGGCTAGACTACTAGTTTAAGGTAAACCAATCTAAGAGGCATGGTAACCTCTTCTGGAAACACTGCAATCCCATATGCAATATAAGGGAAAGCATACAATTGCCCTGCCAGCTAAATTACACTACCTCCTGCACTAACCCCCTCCCCAAATTCATACACACTGCCTGTAGCTCTTCATCTAACAGCTCACTGTGGCTGCTCCTTCTTTTTCCATTACTCTCTGGAATATTTCAAACTGATCCGCTGTGCAAAAATGCTGTTAATGAGCATTGTCTTGTTTTGTAGACGCATTTGTGATGAACGATAGCAGTAAGTAATAAGCTCACCGACACATTGCATTTCCTGTGACTACTTAATATGAAAAGTTAAACTGTTTCGCCAGTTAAATACTTTTAATGTGAAGCTGCAGCAGTAAGAAAGCAGTCAAAAATAAAAGCTAATTAACCAATTCTGGATTATCAAAATATCTAATAAAATGTCCAAAGTAAATAAACAACACCAACAAAAAATGTTTTCATATAGTGAAATTAAAAATACAGACATAAAATGTACGCTTGACACAATTATTGGCACCCTTTTGATGAAAAAAAAAACAAAAATAAAACTCACCTGTGCTTAATTTTCAGTGTTCATATACCCTGAATTAACCAATGAGTGACCGTTGCTACAAGGCTACAATGTAATCGCCAAAGATCCTGAAATCCCTGTTTCACCAGTTCGCAATGTTATAAGTTTCACAGTCATAAAACTGTTAAGGTACTTCCAGAACGTTGTGCTAAAAAGAAACTTAATGAGAGAAGTCTGTGAAGGTTGATGCAGCTTGTGAAAAAAAACACCATGCAAGACATCGAAAGAGCCTCAGGCTGACCTGAAACAATCTGGAGTGATGGTTTCAGCCTGCACCATACGCTACACACTAAACCACACACGGCTCCATGGGCGAAGGCCAAGGAGGACACCACTATTTAAAGAAGCCACAAAAAGGCAAGAGTTAATGTTTGCAAACACTTTAGTTTTAGTTTTAACATACATTTTATTAAATACTGATTATGCAAAATTGGTTAATTTGCATGTATGTAGGAAGATATTCTGAATTATGTACTTGAAATTCAGGAGTGCCAATCATTTTAACCAGAACTGTGTAATTGAATAATCATTTATCATTATGGTCTTACTGAGAGGGTGCTGCATATAATTTTGTTTTATGACCCAAATTGACAATAAAAATGTTTTTCATATTAAATGGACGTACTGTCGCGCAATTTCTAAAGCTCTGTTGTTGCATGGATTATAAAGTAATGCAACAGCGTTGTACTGTATTGCCTATTCATGCGTAGCTGAGTGACCATAATGCATCATGTCTATTTTGAAGTGGAAAACAATTTAATAAGTTATCCTCAGGATGTGCTGTGAACAGTAAAGTCTGTTCTCAATGACTGGAAAGATCAGGGGCATAAAACCGACAGCAAGCATGCCAAAAGCAGTTACCAAAAATGACCAACAGGTGTCACACCTCGTGTGAACCTCCTCAACAATAGGTTTGTACACTTAATGTCTCAAAATATAAATAGAAATTTGGCATTGTTGGCTGCTAGATGAAAAGAAAACAGATAGGCATCAACGTTTTATGCAGTGAATGATCTAGAGACAGTGAGGATCATATGAAGCGTCAACTATTGTGCATTACATCGCATCAGTTAGAATTAAGCTCTCACTGGATTGTAGCCTCCATCAGCTGTGATCGCTTGGAACCACTTGATTAACTGGCAAAACATACTCAATGTAATCCTCCAGACTGGTTAGAAATTCATCCTACCTGACCTGATCCTAACCTCCTAGTTTTCATGTCTACTCAAGCAGACTGACTACATTTATACCTAAGCAAATCCCTGATTAAGAAAAAAAGCGGCAATCAACCTTTGTAGTCCACATATTTTCATGTAGCACAATTATGTATATAGCTACTATCCAGCCATACCTAACATGATGTGATTTTAGTGAAGAAATAATATCTAGGTATGTACATAAAATATTGAGTATTAGTCAATTAATCACTAACTACTTTGATAAGCGATAAATTGTTTTGAGTCATTTTTTTTAAGAAAAAAAAGATCAAATTCTCTGATTATAGCTTCTTAGTCCTCTATGACAGTAAACTGAATATGTTTGGGTTTCGGTCAAAACAAGACATTTGGGAACATCATCTCAGGCATTGGGAAACAGTGATTGACATTTTTCACGATTTTCTGATATTTTATGGATTAATTTAGAAAATAACCAATAGATTAATTGATAATGAAAATTATTATTAGTTGTAGACCTACTCTCTTTTATTCATAAGTTGTTTTCTCCTGTTATTAGAAATAAGGACACAATTACTCATGATGCTTTTACTTCCTATTTCCTATGAAGAGAGGTCACGAATGTTACCCATTACTACTAGACAGCTTATATCAGTACGCTGAGCCTCCCCCACTGCCTCTCCCTCTGTATCAGCTGGTGTGCTATCAGTTCTGATTTTTGACAGCTTAGTGCGCATGTCAAACAGGGCTGGCTGAGGGATGACACTCGCCTGGATTACTTATCATATGAAAAACTGTCCTTCCTTCTGTTCTTCTAGGATTTGATGACTATTAGGCGAGATCTAGAAATTATAAGGAGTGAGATTTTCATCATGTCCCAGGTGGATTTATTGATACTTTTATATCCATTATGCTGCATTTCTTTGTGTGAGACAGTATTCTCAGTTAGTTAATCGTCATGTACTTTAGTATGAAGGAAAAGGAAGGAATAAGTTACTGAGAATTAAACCTATGTGCTACATAAGCGACCAATATAAAAAGGAGTAACGGTAATGTTCGAACATCTCTGCCATTTTAAAAAAATTGCTTTGGTTTTAGCACAAACAAATGATAAACGTGACATTATATGTAACTCACACTTCTTAAGTGGTGACCTGATAAGCAGGTTTATAATTTTTAACGTTACTTGTTTCACCGATCAGGTCACTTCTCCCACAGTCCCACTTACCATCAACAGTTGTAGGAGCCATGAACACCAAAAAAAAGTTTTGTTTAATTAAGATCTGGGACCGAATTACATGCTTGCCGGATTGAAGAGTGGCCCCGAAAGACTGACACAATTGCTTTTGCAACCGTCCGACTTGTCGTCCATCAAAGACATAAAGTTAACCTCCAAACCCTGACTAACAGATAAAGAATATGGCAAAAGACCATCTAAGTTTACTAAACGGTGAAAGTTAACATTTTGATAGGTAGCTGCAGCTTACCTTCACATAACTTGGCTGAGCAATGTTTTCTTCCCGCTTTGTTGATTCACCCTTGACCCTCACTTAAAGCATGTCTTCAGTGGGAAACTGCACGTGTATCGCAGATAGCTGCCGAGTTTTGTTTAGTTTCTGCGGGTTTTGTGAATGGTTCCTCATACTTTTAAATAACGGTTATTTGAAGCTGATGAGTTTAATTTCTTTCCTCACCAAAAAGATGGCTTACCTTAGTTTAATTCAGTAGAGCCAACAAAGTAAGCAGAAATTAGTTAAGTTCAGCTTTTAAGTAAGGTGATCAGTTATATTTCATAGTGTGGCTGTCCGCCAGCTGAAGCTTAGTAGAAGCTGGGTGACGCAGCAGGACAATGACGCTACACATCAAAGTAAATCTACTACAGAATGTACTACTTTTGACTTAGATAAAGATCAGATCACATTTTATGACCAATTAATGCAGAAAACCAGGTCATTCCAAAGGGTTCACATAATTTTTCTTGCCACTATATAAATGATTTGTGGTACAAATGGTATGTTGAGCTGTATACAGAAATATTGAGGACTACCTGCAGTCAATGTAACAAGATTGACTGCAGGAAAGTGAAGCTGTCTTGCCTTAAGTATATTTATTTTTAGTATGTACCTGTACTATTATTTTTATTTTATTTTTATTTATCTATGTAAGTATTTGTATTTATTGTCAAAATAGCTTTTCCATTGTGAATCTGTTTAAATTGTTTAGAGGAATGAAAAATCAATATTCCTACTAGAAAATGTATTGTATTAAGTTCCTGTTCTAAATAAAGTTTAAAAAGAAAAACAGCGACTGCGACATACTTATCAACAACGTTTGAGTCAGACGATGACATTAGCGATGCAGTTAGGTGGGGACATACTCATCAAAGACTTTTGAGTGCCACGGCGACGGCAACAAAATATTCTCCTCTCACATAAATGTCACACAACCCTCTCCCACTGTAGGCAATTGTGGCACCATCCACTCAATATACTATGTCAGTTTTCACACCCCAAAAACCACACCTATACCCACTTCAGTCTTTAATAAGCCCTGCCCATCAGTCACATCACAGTACTAGTACTTCACTGCCGAAGTAACAATGTAAATAAAGCTTGACAGATTACAAAACTGTGATGTCATTCAAATGAAACTTGATACACGTTTTTCGGATAAACCTTTAAAAATTGTCTGAATTGCCGTTTACATTAATGTATTCATTTGTTTATTTATTTTTGCATCTAATTTGCATAAATAAATAAAAAAAAAGATTTTTCCCTATAAGCCTTTTTCCAACTACTTCTACTGTCAAGAGCAACTATACAAAACAATGCCCACTGTACTGGGTAATGGATAATATTTTTTTTGAAGTGAAGTCACAAGCAAATACATGTTTTGGTATAGGAAAAAAAATCATGCAGAAGAATATTCAAATTAAAAATGAGGGCTTACGCACACAATCCTATCCTTTCTGTGTGTACAATGTTTATTGAACTTAGAGACCAGGCATTAAAAATTGATTACAATTATTGGCTAGAAGTGCATGGTATTATTTCTGTATTATAATATTATGAAGTTTCAGATCATCATTTCAGTTGCACCTGTCCGTGGTACACGTGAAGACTTGAATGTGGGGAGAGGACTTTAAAATAAAGGCGTCCGATTCCTTCATGCACCTCTTGAAATATGAGTACCCTGCGGTGAACAGAAGAACATTATGAAAATCCTGAAAAACACTTGGCACTCACAAAGTCTCACAATGATTTGCAATTTTGGAAAATTACTGTAAAGACAGCAAAATGATCACAAAGAAATGAAATTAACCTGGTTAGTTTCCTTTTTATGGCAAATATTTTAAAATAAAGCACACAAAATGGAATAAGATCTAAATCATTTGAAATGCATGCTGAAGTTAATATTTTTGTTATATTATATGTTTAGGGATATGCATGTATTTGTACTTCTTTCTGAGAGCGAGATGAGAAGATTGCTATCACTCTCGTTTGTATGTTAAGTTCAGACCTGGAGTCAGGACACAGTTATCACCAACTAGAAATGGGGAAACAGCTAGCCTGGCACTGTCCAGACTTCACTGCAAAAAACCTTTTTTCACTCAAATGACTTACTGGGAAATGTAAAGATGACAGAGGCACAGACTTCATTGAATCTCTGGCAGGTCTCCACTGTGTTGGTGCAATGGGCACCAACTGAATATGGAATACAGTGGTTGCACTTCAGAGCCACTGCTGGAAAACAAATAGACACATATGCATATGGATACAATTGTTCAGCAGTTATGCATTAACAATTATGAAACACTAAGGGCCAGATTTACTAAGTGAGCCTTTTACTAAGTATGTTTTTTGTTCCTCAAATTTGGTGACTATCCTCACCAAAAAAATGGCAGCACTGGCTGTTCATGTAAACACTGACCACAAATGAACTATGTTTAAATTTTCCTGAAGAGCAGTCTCTTTAGCCTGTGAGAATGATGATTGTTGTCTGTTAGAATAAAAGGTGAAAATTGTGTGGCATTGTTACAGAGCCACAAAACCTTTCAAGGAGGAGGTTGGAGAAGATGGATGGATGGGTTAACTTTGAAACTGCTCGATGATACTTATGGGTACATCGATCATGATCTTTTTGTAATCCTAATCAAGTAGTTTTGGTTGCCTACATCGATTGACACTTAACTATAGAGATGGCAGAATCGTAAACACTCATATTAATCAGATTTATGAAAGTAAATAGTGTTGTTTTGAAAGGCAAAGATAAATGATGTATTTTGTCATTTAGTTTGGAGGATTTGTTGATACTGGTTTATGTTACAACAAACTAGGTTACACAGGCCACCTTTGACCTAGGTAGTTTTAGAAAAAAAAACAAATACAAACAAAAAAAAAATTCAATTTGTAAAGCAGACTTACCACTGCTCATGCAGACAATCAGGAGAATGACAGCAAGCTGTAATGCTTTCATTTTGACTCTTCCAGAAGGGTTGGTCTCTGTTTTAAGTCACTGTAAACATTTTAAAAATGTCATATATAAGATCTGGGGCTGGCAGAGGATTTAGCAAATACTGACTTTTAAAGCTGTTTAGATAAAAAGCTTGTTTTGAATCAAATGTCTTTCCTTCCTTCTTTCCTTTTTTCATCTTCCCTTCTTACTCCATTTTCCATTGTTCCTTTGTTTCTGGCTTTCTCTCTCTACTGCCTGTTCAGTTTTTGTAAACAAAGGTATAAACAGACTATTTAATTAAAAAAGACCAATAATGTAACACATATTTCGTTTTTATTTTATGGTAGTAATGTCATGTTACTACAGAGTTAGTACCTGCAGTTACATGTGGTCACCATGTGGATGCCCTAGTTTGACTTGCCATACCCCCTTTCTTCGTCCTCTTTTACTTTTTTCTTTCAACATCCTTAAATATCATTGGTGTGTGATCAGGACAAGCAGGGCAAGTAGTGCTTGACCAGTTAAAGGTACAAAAAGACATCAGTTAGAACATTACGCAATTGTAAGCAATATCTTATAGTTGGTTCTTCAGCTCTGCTTACCTGTCTGTAAAAGTCACCAAACGCCACTGTTAAATACTCCTTCTCACCTTCCTACTCCTCCCACTGCTTCTAGTTTTACAGCTTAGCCAGTAACCCTCTAAACTCAGTAATCACACACAAAATGAACACAAATGACCTTTGTAGTTAAAAACATGCATTTTAAATGAATAACAAAGCAGTATTAAATAATTACCTGCTTGTGTTTTCCTTAGGATACGTAAAGCTCCACTGTGAGCAAATGTTCTTGCAGAACAATTTATACCTTGGCCAGTCCAATGGAAATCCCATTTTTACCAAACCCAGGTTACAACATGTTGTCTATGTACTGCTCGTTGTTGCGCAAGAGACTGCACAAAAGCAAACAATGACTGTGAAACTGCAATGGAATTTCCTCCAAACAAACTTTCCCATCACATGTCAACATGATAATGTTAACCCCGTGAGGGATCTTGGATCAAATAAACAACTATACTATCAAATTTACTACTGTAATTTCACTAATTTATGACTCATTTATCTATAACTGAAAATCCCTGCACATCAATTTAGATGCTTTCAATTTTTCTGGCTTATTAGCCAGGTTTCTTCTCTTCCTACAGCAAACCTATATGGACGGTCTATCTAAATGAGTCATTGCAGATCAGCTAAACCCTGCTAACAACTCTCCTCCCAACCAGATCAGACACTGCCAAGCTTTAATGAATTAAGCTTTATTAAATCAGAAAGTCTGATTCAATTCAAAATACTTAATTCATCCCTCAGGGGACAATTTGAGCAAGCAAGTTTGCATAGTAAAGTACACACAGACAATTCATTTACACACATACAAACAATCTTAAAATACGAATATTAAAAAGGCTTGAAATATATACCGATTTATAACAGTGGCCAGTCCATAGCTGACCAATGACGTTCCATGACCACAAAGGCACACATTATGTTAAAAAGTAGAAGTCAAAAGGACAACTAAATCGATCAGTCTATGCATGTTTTGCCAATAATTTTAGAGATGAGGTTAAGAACACTTACTATAAGGAGATGTACAGTCCATAATTCATTCTGGGACTCTCACATACATACATACATAAAAATACGTATTTGGACAGTGACACATTTTTTGTAATTAAGCAAACGTTTCACTTAATGAAGGCAAAACTGAGGGCAGAAAGACCCACAAATAAGCAGCAACTGAAGGCAGCTGCAGTAAAGGCCTGGCAAAGTGTCTCAGGATAGGAAACTCAGCATTTGGTGATGTCCACGGGTTCGAGACTTCAGGCTGTCACTGACTGCAAAGGATTTTTACCCAAGTATTAAAAATAATCCTTATATTTATTATTATGTTGGTTTGATGATTGATGTATAGTCATGGGGCTGGAGCTAAGGTTAATTTGGAAAAAACTGTAATTATGTATTGTGGGAATGGCACGGTCCTGGCCATGACGCTAGTCTTTTGCCTGTGTTTCTTGTTCTCCCCTGTCTGTCTTTCTTTGTGTTGGTGTGTGTATGTGTATCTGTCTAGTAGGCGGGTGTTCCCCTGCCTCTCTACCAGCTACCTGATTGCCAATCAGCCTGCACACCTGCCCATCTACTCATCAGACCTGCAGTATATCTACCCTGGTTCTTCATCCACTCTAAACCAGATTTTTGTTTCAACCAGTTTGGTAGCTCATGCTCAGGCCTCCTTAGAATTTCCTCGTGTTTTCGCTTGGTGCTAATCGCTGTTTCCTTTTGCCCAGGATGACTGGAGGCCCCCTAACTTGCCTGCTCGCCACTCTGCATGCCACACTCTCAACCATCCAGCTATGCTTCACCAATTTCCAGCCTCTATAACCCACCCCCTCGCCTGCTTACTTCCCTGCTCATTCCCCTGTCAGCTGGACATCCAGCATTGTCCTCCATGTCACCTTTGCTCCCCTTTCAGCTCACCCTTCCTGGCTGCTCCCCAGCTCAGTCCCTGGTTTTCCAAGTCGGTCATCCAGCCCTGCTCACCGCCATTTCTCCATCCATCAGTCAACTCCTCCCTGCCAGCCACCTACTCCCCTCTGTGCCCAGCTGCCAGAACCCTTATTCCACTTCAACCTTTTCCTCCCCAAAACAAGTAACAGACTTTCTTATTCATCTGAGTACTGAGTCTGTGTCGTGCATTTGGGTTCACCTTTCATCGGGGAAAGTAATGAAAAAGACAAAAAATGGGGGGTTTCAAGAAACAGATGTGAATGTCAGGGTCTTCGGAGCCATGATTAGGAAAAACCAGAGCAAAGTGAGAGGCTTAATAAAAAATGAGTAACAAACTAAACTTTAGGAGATTAAGAAGACTACATTTAAAATTAAAAGTTTATCAAAATTAAATCATGTTCTGAGCATTTTAAATCGGCCATATTTAATAAAGGATGAAATCAGGAAATTGATGGGTGACTTTGTTTGGAAAAGGGAAAGTAAATATGATCGCACATAACACAATAAGGAAGATTAGACAAAGCAGGTTAAACTTAATGGACATCTCAACAAAAAAGAGGCACTAAGAATCAAAATTATCAGGAAATATTTATCAATCGAAGCAAAACATTTATGGGTGGACTGCTTTGAAGAAAAGTTATGGAAAGTGGGAGATTTTGGAGTCAAAATTTATTTCAATCATATAGCAGTGTAGATCTGGAAAACAGATAAATTTATTGTGAAGTACTGGAGCCATGGAGGAGGACTTTATTACAAGTACAGTACAAAAGCATTGTGCAGGTACTTGAGTAGCCAGCGTTTAATAATCCTTTGATTAGATATCATAACAGAAATAGTGTGATGGAAGAGGCCGCCATTAAAAGACCAAAAGACATACTCATGAGAAATGGGAAGATGAAAGGGGATAGAGTTTTTTCTGCTATCAGGACTGTTGAAATGATGTAAAATACAGAAAGAAAGGAATTAGTGAGGTTTGTGACAGATCAGAGAAATCATTCCATCCCCAAGGAGGTATTTATAAGGATACCTTGTGAGGTGCAAGACATTTACCTGGACTTTCCCATGTGCCTTGATAACAACAAAAATATGGTATGACATCATCAAAGTATCTAAGGTGAAAAAACTGGCATCAGGGGCAAACAGGCAGCGTTTTAAGGAAAGGACATAGGCAAAATATGGGATAATATGCTAAATAAATTTGGAAATCATAAGATTTTTGACATTGACTTCAGGATCAGGCACAGGAGAATTTTTACTGGTGTTGTCCTGCACCAGATCGACAGTGATGTATATGTATGTACACTCACCAAGCACTTTATTAGGAACACGATACAAACACTGGATAGGGCCTCCCTTTGCTCTCAAAACAGCCTCAGTTCCTTGTGGCCTGGATTCCACAAGATGTTGGAAACATTCCTTTGAGATTCTGGTCAATGTTGACATGATAACATCACATCACATATTTCTGTAGGTTTCTCAGCTGCCATTCATGCTGCCAATCTCCCGTTCTACCAAATCCCAAATGTGTTCTACTGGATTCAGATCTGGTGACTGGAGAGACCAGTGAAGTTCACTGAGCTCATTGTCATGTTCATCAAACCAGTTTGAGATGAGTTTTGCTTTGTGACATTGTGCATTATCATGCTGGAAGTAGCCATTAGAAGACACAAAAAAAATAGAAAAAAGTGAATATTTTCAAAGACTTCATAAAGGTGAACCAAAGGAGACATCCCCCAGTAACACTGAACTTTCAAACTTTGAACGGTGTTTCTACATTGCATTCTGAAAGGTAGAAAGGGTGTCAGAAAAAGATGGTTAAGATATATCTTGCTTTCCATATGGTTTAAATCATCAGTGAGAAATATACAGAAACTGCTTATACAGTACATAAAGTGTGTTATAGGGTTGTTTTCAGTCTGGGTTCTACTACAATTAATCTGAGGAAAGTACGAAACAAGCTAGAAAACTATTTTTAAAAACATTTATTGCTGAAATGTAACTTCCCCAGCACTTAATAGATTCCCCAAGGAATACATTTATTCCATACAGTCCTGCAACACCATCTCAAAACATGTCACAGTGCACCAATAATTTAATTTGATAAAAGCTGAAATGAAAAAAAATAATGGCAAAATAAAATCAGTTTTACCCAAAATAAAACAAATTAGAAACAAATAAAATGCATTTATTAACGAGCTGCTTAAACTGTTCATATATCTACACTAACTACACAGAATATTTCAATCATTACAAGATCATAGCTTTAAAAAAAGATTAAACAAACAAAACAAAATGCATTGCAATAAAATCTGTTTTTAAAAGGCATTTAAAGAGAAACATACACTCAGAGGAGTACTGGTTTAACTTCTTCAAGCAGCTCTTCAGAATTCTATTAGGATCATTTCCTAATATCAAACTGAACAAGAGCAATCTCAACAGGGGTAAAACAACAGTAAATGTGCAGCTTTTATGTGCAATAGAAAAGATGTTTCTGTCACACACTTTCTTCCAGGAACACACAGGGTCACTAACACTTCCCTTCAGTTCTTCCAGGTATAGCTGTAGTTGTTCATGTTGATGTGTGTCAGAGCAGTCTTGCCCAGGCTAGAGGGCTGCTGCAACTGCTGGATGGAAGCAGGATGGAGACCACAGCCAGACAGGTCCAACGGACAACTGGTATACTACAAAGGCACAGACACAGCTGGAGTGAGTGCATTTTTAGTGAATGACCACTGGGTGTTGTGATACAGCCATATTGTGCAACTGTATACTCGCTAAGGATGCACCAATACAACCTTTTCTCCCCTGCTACTGATTCCCATTCAAACTCAATGTATCAACTAATACCAAGTCTGATACCATTGCTCTCTTTATCCAAAATGTAAAATGTGTACATCATCTCTAAATGTGTAAGCTAACACGAGGCTGTAGCTACAGATGACTTGTTAAACATTAGTAGAGATGTTCATACACCAACATGTTTTAGCCTTGTAAAAATGTTATTAATAATTTTTAGAAGATTAATGAAATTGTGCCAAAACAGCTTATCAACCTTCACATTTTTGTCTAACGCATGAATGGGCATAGATCTGGGTATAGACAGTAGAGACCTCTACCGATGTCAAACAAAATCTCAAACAATCTTGCCATTTTACCTCCACATAGCGCTACCGGCAAGATCTATGCAGAGCTGCCAGGTTTGTTTGTTTTCTGAGAAATGTTGGTTATTATGATAAAGACTGAAAGACTGGGATATGGGGGACACTCAACTATGATCTGGCAACCTGCATCTTCAAACTTTATTACACATTGTTGACGAGCTGCAGCCTGGCAGCAGCAGTAGTAGTGGAGTTCGTGACAAACTGCGGTGAATCTGAAGCGTGAGAAATATTTACTATTTAATCCCTCCCTCCTCCTTTCCACGAGTGGATCAAGAGCAGAGTTATTACTGCATATGGGTTATTATATAATAAACATAATGAATAAAGTCTGGAAAGGAAGGTGTCTGGATACTTTCTGAAGCAACTGTATGTGAGTGTCGAGCTTTAATCAAAGTTGCCTGTTTAATCCTTCCATTAAAAGTGTCCGTCTTACCTTTTGCTTGGTGGTGTATATGTTCATGACAGCAGTAGGTGTGTGTGTGTAAAGAGTAGCTGAGAAATTTCCTTTTTGTGAAGGCCGAAGGAGGGTTGTGATGGCATGGAGAGAGGAGGGGAGGATAGGTCCTGCAGGAATGGAAGAAAAAAATAGAAATAAATTCCAAATAAAAAACTGTGATCATGCCCTCAGGAAAACACTGGTGGCCTCAAATGGCAACAGCAGCTAATTTCCATCTTCTTTTGATTCAGTAAATTAATTGGAATGATCTACATACAAAAAACATGGGCAAACAGATCAGTAGATCAGAATTTCCAGTCTTTGGCTGGACCGCAGCAGTGGGGCCAGCCCAATAAACGCAAATATTTGTGACTGTCTGACGGACAAAGTTACACCATTGGTCAGCCAAATCGCAGGTGACTAAGTGCTGGAATTACAGTTACAAAATGAATATGCTCAAACAGTTTCTATTGCGTCATCAGAGGGGTGTTAACAGGCAGTGTTGACAACTTAGCACCTTTGTCACTAGATTTAATTGACTTTTCTTCACAAATGCAATGCTAACAAATCTATCAACTTTTTGGACAAGCCTTAGCTACTTTCCGTAGAATAGAGTTGCCAGTGTTGCCCCTGCGATCGTGAGGTTGGGTTTCCCTCTGCAGGCACACCTCTCTATGCGTCTCATTCAATTGACTGTATGGCAGCTGACACAGATGTGAATGAGCTTCTAACTTTCTGATCATTTTACAAGTAAATATAGCTGAAATCATAGCACAGCCATTTTCTTCAACTTATGTGTATGTTGATTCTGTCAGACGACGTCATGGTTATAAAATCAGGATTTTAGCAGCAGAGCAGCAGCTTGGAAATGGCTTGGAAGTGACTGCTGGTTAACATGTCATCTTAATGGGCCACACCTCAGTCACTGTTTCATACTTGTTCCGATGTCTGACGACAGAAACAGAAAAAAAGCTTTATTGGGAATTTGGATGTATTGAATGACTGTATATGTGAGCACAGAGAATAGGAGAGAAGCAAACAGATAAAGGGTGGTCTGGCCACATATTAGGTTCTGACCTGGTCTTGTTAAGCATTCAACTGAATTGAGGCCACTGCATTTGCTTATAAAATAGGGCCCTATATGTGTGTGATGGAGATGGATGTGGTTCACCATTATGCCATAGCTGGGGAGTCCAGCTTTTTTCTGGTTCTAGCTCACTAATAACTATTAGAAAATTTGCTCCTGCAAACAGGCAAGTAACAGAAGAATATCATAATAAACTGGAAAAAGATTTATAACTTATAGGATAACTCCTAATTTAAATGTGTTAGACTGATCCTACTAACAAGTATAAATTGTATGTGTATTCAAAGCCTGATATATCTTATTCGTATTTGTCAGCGTAGTGTCAAAATTCAAATGGTTTCAAACAGCTTTAAAAAAAGCGTAGACATAACTGATCATTAATTTCTGAACCCACTGTCAGAATTAATTACTTTCAGAAAGGCATATTAGCTGTACAATTCGAAAAGAAACGTGTTTTGTTAATATTGCATTTGAAAATAGTATATAACAAATAACTAAATTCCAAATTCAGATTTAAAAAAAGATCAGATCCTGCAGGTGTGTACCTGTGATCTCCAGACTGCTGATATTCTGGTAGGTAGAACCAACTTGGCTCTTCACGTTCACACTGCGGGCCTGAAAAACAAAGACTCAGATAAATGAAGACATAATAACAGCTGTGTATATGTCATCCTATCCTATTTTATCTCAGGTAAGGAAATCCTAAATACTCAATCCAACATCGGTTATCAACTTGATGAGTTAGAAGTGTCGTTAACATCTGTAGAAAAATCCAAAAATGTTCTTTTTGGGAAATTTACAACAATGCTAACTCAGGAGATAAAAGAGAGAGAGTGGGCTAAGATAGCAGACACAGTCACGGCTGTATCCGGCATCCAACAGAGCGTTGATACTATAAATAAAGAAAACAAGTACACTGATAAGTGATACGAAGAGGAAGGGAGAGCCCCATGTCGCCAGGTCAGCCTCGCTCAGCTAACTGCAGGATCATGGCCCAGGGTAGCCTGTATCTACACACAAGCGTTTTGTAATCAAACTGCAACACATTGTTAGGGTCTACCATAAGCCTCTCAATGAATAAGTTCCACCTGTTGACATTTCCTTGGTTGTGTAAAAGCAATAAAAGAACAGCAAGTTAAACAAATTTGCTAAGTGGTGGAAAAGTCAAAGTTAAGGGAGCTTAACGGTTATCCTAAAATTAGGAGAGTTTATTTAGGATTTTGGGAAGTTAGGAAGCTTGTGTAATACATTTTCCCTATTTGAAGTTAGGATAGGAACATTGATTATTTCATCTGTAGTCATCTGTAATGGATTTTTTCTGAATCAGGTCCTAAACCTAATTAACATGGTTACCAAACAGTTAAGAAGAGGATCTGCAAGTTAGGACATTTTTGTGACACAGGCCGAGGTTACAATCAGGTTTAGGTTAGGATGAGGGTAAGGGGTTGGGGTTAGGCATTTAGTTGTGACGGTTGGTTAAGATTAGGGGCTAGGGGTTAAAGTAAAAGGGCTAGGGAATGCATTATGTCAATGAGTGTCCTCACAACTAATCCAAGTGTGTGTGTGTGTGTGTGTGTGTGTGTGTGTGTGTGTGTGTGTGTGAGTGTGAGTGTGTGAGAGAGAGAGAGTGAGTGAGTGAGTGAGTGTGTTTGAGTCCATACCTTCAGTGTGTGCATTGTAGCTCCTCTGAAAGCAGTGGGAGCCAGCAGTGTTGGTGGTAACCCAGCCTGGGAACCCGCTACAGCCACCAGGCTCTTACAGTTAATGAGGAAGTTGATGAGGGTGAACGTGTGAGATCCCTCCACACACACCACAGACTCTGGTTTATGGTCCAGAGACACAGTGTGACCCTCCTTACGACTAGAGAAGTGGTCAAGGAGCTTTGGTTGTTCTAGCTGCAATGTTACATGAAATTGGACGTATGGCTATCTTCATGAGCCTAACCAAAGATAAAGAGTATTAGTTCAACTGTATGAAACACAGCAGACAGTCAGTATCAGAAAAGCAGAAGGATACAGTTGAATGGTGATGCTGTCGGGCTTCTTGATTTTGTCCTGAATTCCCATCTCCTTCAACCAGGAGAAACCACTGTCGTCATCATCATTGTATCCATCCTTTTCCCCCTTATCACCTGCCTGACAGTCTATACCTTCTTTCAGCCCAGAAAACCTACAATTAAAAATACAAACATTCTCACAATTATAATAAACGTCAGCACCACCAAAATCAACCTAGCTATAAACAAGGTGCTTACAAATGTTTTTCTTCTTCAGCTTATGCAGTCAGTCATTATTATCATCATCATCATCATCCTGAATTTTAGAAAAGTTCACCTATACTCAAACCTCAAACCAAGTTTGGAATTCCTGTGCTGCACTTTCTTGCTAGTTACTGGCCAACATATAGAGCGATATAAATATATCTTTAATAAGCTAATATCTAGCTATCTAGTTATCTGGGTGTAGTTGGCAATGCATTTTTTTTTTTGCTCCATTACACCTCAGGACAAATTATGATATAGATCATGGTACATTTACATTAACTAGTTAAATTTGTCAACACATCTTTTTTTCTCTATTTAAGCACACCGTGCAGACCAAAACACCCCCCCAAAAAAAAAAAAAAAAAAAAAAAAAGTTAGCTTTTGTAAAACAGTCTCAAAAAGCCAGTTTGATGTTTCAGGGTGTTCAGGGTAAATAGAACTTTTGCAAAACTATGACATAAGCTGACTGGCAAGGGTCAGGCTGTGTGCAAGTAAATTTAAGGAGGAGAAGACTTTCTGTCACCTCAAAGCTTCTCGCTGGGCTCTCACTTTAAAAGCCAGTATAGCTGAATGCACAGAGGAGCTGTTGTTATTAACATAGATTTATGTTGAGTTAAGTGGTGATATAGAGAATGAAAGGAAAACACACTTACTCCTCTGCTTTCTCCTTGTGTTGCTCCTCTTCTCCTTGTTGCACTGTCAGGTTTTGTTGTTCCTTGTTCTTCTTCTCCTCCTCCACTAGAGGGAGACTGAACTCTATACCTGAACAGATAAACAGGGCCAGTAAGGAACAAGGCAATGTAAATGCAATAATTTAATGCATTAATGATGCAGTCGTACTTCTGATCAATCAGTAACAAGTTAAGGAATGAGAAAAATCTAAAGGTTAAAAAAATGACTATGTATAAAACATTTCAAAGTTCCAACTAAATTTTTTCTTGTAATTCTGCTATTTGACATTTGTATTTGTTTATATAGAGCAGGGACTGCTCTGGTCTATCATGAACTAATTGAAAAAAGAAAGACCAAGGGGCGAACAGTGGTTGCAAATGTAATTGAGCAAATGTTTTGACTAAGTTAAGCTGGCTCTGTACAGCCAACAACCGTATTTGTGTCCTCCAGATGTGTTGGAAACATCTGATGTCCACGTTAATGAATATCCAATGACAAGGTGTTGGAGGAGGGATAAGATCCTGCCAGATGCTGCCTACATTTTTAAGGGTGTTATGAGATGACAAAACTGAAAAGGAAATTCCAGATTTCACAGGAAGAAAAATACATGGAAGATTCATTGTGAATATAAGGTTAAAGCCCCTTTATGTAGGATTTGAAAATACCTAACTTATATCTTACCGGCAACTCCTAGCTGCTGTATCAAAGTAATAATGTGTGGAAAGAAGTAAGCTCCGTTAAGACTCACCTTCAGCCTTCATTGCTTCTCTGAGACCCCGGGTTGTAGGAGAAATCAAGGCTGTGATGCTATTAGAACCACCGAGACCTGCTGCCCTGAAAAACACTGTAAACTGACACAGTAGAGAAGAATAGAGACAAATTATGTGTTTAGGGTAAAAAGGCCACATGTACTCATTAAAGCCCCTTTCTAACATAACTGAATTTAGTTTTCGAGAAAAACTAAAAACACAAAAACACTTACCTGATAGGAACAGAGGTAGAAGTAAGGACACAGTCTGGCCTTCAGTAGACTGTAGAGAGAAGACAGACTGACTGACCTGTGGAGGAGAAATGAGCAGAGAGAATACTGTGATGTGAAACCATCCAAAAAAGATTAGCACTGAGTGTGTTTTTGTGCATGTTTTTATATACGTAATATTGTATGTGTGTAAATCACAGCATTTGCAAGTTCACATTTTCATGCATCACTTTTTGGCTGGACCACAACAGATTGGGCCAGCCCTATTAATACGAATGTCCATGACTGACTGACTAAGTGAGGGAGTGAGTAATTGAATGAGTGTGTGATAGTTACACCATTGGTCAGCCGGCCATGTGTTGGAAGAGAGTATAAGAGAAGCAAACAGATAAAGGGTGCTCCAGCCACATACTAGGTTTTGACCTGGTTTTCATGTTAAAGTACTGTCATGGTGAACTGGGAAGCTGTTGACAGAGAAGATCGGCTTTCCTCCATTTTGTTTGAAGTACTTTTACATAGTTGAGCAGAGAAGAAAACAGAGAATATGGAGAAAACAACTGTACTTTTAGTTCTTGAGGGAATCAAAACAAGGACGTTTGGTTGACTGGGTTGTTATTCCTGGTTGAGGACATTTGCATATGGTTTGTAGTTTCTAAATGACTTTTGAATCACAAGTCTTTGTTGTGGCAATCAAGGTCCAGTTCATAATGAATGACATTCTTTCACCCCTCAAGTGTCTGAGTCTGTATGTGTGAACAAGGAGTAAGTGCAACTGACTGATCCAAACCAAGTACATCACTATAAATGTCTTTTAGGAGAGACTGGCAGAAAACGTGTGCCGTTATCTCCATATGTAAACAATATAATATATTCTCCCCCCTCTCTATGAAGACCAGCTTTTCATTTCGCCTTCGAGGGTGGCCGTTCAGAACAGCTGTTAGCACTTTTAATTTCTGACATGGTTGGACAACATGTAATAAAAAGTAGTTTTTTGGTGCATCACTATCCTCAGAACCAGCTGTCCTGTCAGCAGCTGCTGAACAGTTGAAGACAACGAGTACAAGCTGAAATTCAACAAGAAATCTTTTCGGCTCTCAAAAGAGTTCATAACTTGACATGACTGTCTGTGAAGTTTATGCTTCCCCAAGTGTGGCAGCAGGAAAAAAAAAAAAAAGAAAACGTAAAAAATGTGATTGGCTGCGTGTGACACACATCTTGTGGAGTTTACGCTGATTGTGACATTTCTTAAAATTTAAGTGTATCTGTTTTGTGACACGGACAAGAGATGATACTGATGATATTAAGAATACTCCAGAAAAACACACACACACACACACACACACACACACACACACACACACACACACACACACACACACACACACAATCACACGGACACACACAATCACACGGACACAATCACACACGGACACAATCACACACGGACACACACACACACACACAAAACCCTGCAGGTGTGGGCTTTTAGAGGTTTCTTCATATAAACCTGTTGATAGATATGTCACCCTGGAGAAAAGTGTTATACTGATGGATGGACTAACCAGCTTTAAGTCATTGTTTCTGGACCCATGTTGTTAGTTTGGCTAAAACCAATATATCCAGCCTCACCATTCACTCATGAGACTCTGCTGCAGTGATGTATCTTGTGCCCAGGGGGTGCTCTTCCCCGTGAAGCTCCTCTCAGCATTGATCCTGGGAAACAGAGAGATCCATGGTAGGGAGGGATGCTGCCAGTAGACCAGGCTCTGCTGGAAGGCACTTCGAAGCTCCGAGCAGGACCTGGGATCCTGCAGGGGAACAGAGGGGACTTACCGAGTGGTGCTGAAAGAATTCTTAATAAACATGACACTACATGGTAAAAGTCGTCTTCTTGAAGACAAGGGGATACTCGCTGTAATGTCACGCGTAATAAGGACACAAAAAAGCTACCTGTAGTGTGTGAGGTAAGGTGTTAAACTGAGCTCTGCAGTGCTGGCTGAGCCCCAGGGATTCGTCCTGGGCTTTGGGCTGCTCAGCCCATGACAGGGAGAGCGAGGAGGTGAATAGGAGGCGAGTCTTCAGGCTCCAGTCTGCTGGGTACTCTGTGCAGACGGGAGGAGCTATAGAGGCAGGAGCAATGGCCTGAGGACTCTGGGCAGAGAGCTGGGAGAGAACAGCTTGAACATGTATTTGAACAACCAAACACGCATGCCATACAACAAGAACAACCGAAAAAATGTAGAGAGACAGACAAAAATCAAAGTTTGAAAAGTACAAAAAAAAAAATCAGACCTTCAGCAGTGGACTTTTAACATCTCCACCCTCTTCTTCAAACAGAGAGTCATCTTCGGAGAATGTAAGACACTTCTACAGCAGAGAAGAGACAAGTGAAAAAGGGAAAATATGAAAATGTATGCCATCCACAGACAAAACTCACCCTGTTCCTATGATCATAAACACAACTCGGAGTCAGATGCAATAGCAACTGCAGGGATATGTGATCACTCTCTGATCCCTATATACTACCGTATGTAATTAATGTACCTAAGTCTTTCAGTTTAATCCTTCAGTTTAGTCTTTGTATCCACGTACTATTATAAGAGCTTTAACATATTGTTAGGTTCAATTCGGCTCAAAGGAAATACAAAAACATGAAGTTATTTGAATAAAATATGAACTTTTAGAGCAGGTTTACTTTACTCTAGTGAAAATTGATTTTTGAAACGAGGAATTCTGCTGTGTGTCAGTGGTTGGCGTGTTTATCATTATCATTTTACATTATCTAACGTTGAAGTTATGCGCTTTATAACATGACCAACAGTAAAAGCCCAATTTAGCTAACTAGCTGACTAATATGTCACCTTTGAATGATGTTTCGCTCCACAATTAAACTTTTAAATGTCGGTATTACAACCAACCTTGCTGGAAATATCTTGGTGTTCCTGTTTTTCTGCCTCAGTCAAACTTGCACTGAAAGATAAAACTCCTTGACCCTCTTTCCTTGATGACACGTCCTCATCTCCCTCTTCTTCTGTCGATTTGTTTATCTTTTTACTGTCGGCAGCTTCGGCATTCCCGTCGTCGTTATAAATTAGACATTTCTTTTTGGGATTGTAAGTGTTTTCAATATTTGCGAACGGGTTTCTGCGTTTCATCCCACCCCCGGAGCGGTTCTGAGTCTTGAAAAGTGGCCCCGGGGAGAAAGGCCGAACACATGCCGGGGATGAGCCGCTTTGTGTAGGACTGCCAGGGGAATCCTGGCCGCTCGGGCTAGAGAAGACAGCGGCGTCGCCTCGGCCTCTTTTTCTCCTCATTCGCATAATTTCAGCCGGTCGCTTGAAGCTGGGGGAATAGCCATCCTGCTGAGACATACTGAAGAGGAAAAATTTAGCAAAATAGCGGCGACTGAAAGACAAAATTTGAAGAACACAGTGTCCACTGGTATTTTGTTGTTGCGCCTTCCGCACGAAACAAATTTGGCGCGTAGCGTGCTGACGTAGAGAGTCCCGCGTGTTGCGTTTGGACTCATAGGAAAATGGAGCTACCATTCCCCGACTTGAGGTATCAGAATGAAATTATATTACTTTCGAAACGAAACGAGAGTCACCACCCCTCAAATACCATGACAGCAATTCACAAGGCATGTGAATGGCATGTCTGGTTTACCGTAAAAGAACTCGAATATACAGTAACTTAGTTCACGTGACTGTTGCTTTGTACAAGTGGCCACATAGACATCATGTACCTAATGTTGAAAAGATAGATAACTTCTCCTTCGAATTTATCATTAATAATTGATTAATTGAAATTTTATAAGTAAAATATTCTATAAATAGATAAGAACATCACAAACTAATACAAATTATTACTTCTCTAAAACAACATGATTAATTATTTTCAGATCTAGGTTTATGCTTTTCCTGTCTAATCTGTATAGTTTATAGGTCATTTAATTTTGATAAAATCGTTTTAAACGTTTGTTTAACCTTTTATATTTTAATTGTTAATGCTGGCAACAGCTGTGTAATTTTGCCTTCATGACACTTTTTATGTTCAGAAATGAAGCAGCTGAGTCATGATTCCGCTTACTTATTTGTAGCAACAGTCCTTAATGGATCAAACACACTGTAACGAGCATCGAAAGTAAAAGGACTGGTTTAAGCTCTAGATCTGCTTTCTTTCTTGGTTTTCAATGACTCACATGCCCTCTGTTAAATGTAAAAACTTTCATGTTATTGTAATGGATTAGATTCATTACTTTTGTAATTATAAAAAGTTTGTGATAGCCTATAGCTTAATGCACTTATCAAACCATTCCAAACTCAAGTGACACCCCGATTCACAACACATCTGTACACAAAGTCTTTGGTTTTAGTATCTCAAATATAAATATATAAATTAACTTCGTTCTCCTGGAATTTTCCTACTGGAGTTGTTTGTTGCTGCCCCCCAACTCGCCATCACCACCTCTTTCCCTCTGTCACAGTGATTAATAGGACATTATGTAAATTCTGGGTCCATGTTAACTTCTCTCTCATTTGTCATTACTTTGGGTCATCAATCACATCTGAAGCTCAGCCAAGCGCCAAATGATGGCGGCTGTTAGGAAATCAATTCCCGTCTCTGTTGGTTGGCTAGAGAGAGAAATCCAGCACCTTAGGCATCAAAACAGTGATTCAAGGATGGTAATTGATTGCTAATGACTTAGACTGAAATGTTTTTGACCCCCAAATGGACAAGCATTAGACCCCATGAACCCCCATTTGATAAGATTTAGTCCAAGGAATCCATACTTATTAGGTTGTTTAACCAGGTTTGTCACAGAACAATTTCACAGAAAAATCAGAATCAAAAATGGGACATCTCTATCAAGTATCAATTCTGTCTCTTATCTTGAAAAAATGTCTTAAACCTTCAGATTTAAAGGTTATAGAAACTGAGGCTCATTTCCTCTGGCCATTCTTAACACTGGGATGTCAGAATGTAGTTAGAACATTAGATGTCACTGTTCTCAAGGGCTACATGACTATCCTGTTCAAAGCTACTGTACTGCAGGACAATTTCAATCATTCACTTCTTCAAACAACCTAACGCTGAGCTGTCAACAACATTGTTTGCTCAGGGAAAACTTCATCTGTTTTTCTTTGAAAACCAAATTAGTCATTTTTACCTTTTAAAGCTGCGTGCAGTTTGTTTTGACAATTAAAATAGAAATGAATGCTAGTACTTAACACCCTAAGGACAAGGCCAGTCGATTGGTTACCATGTCTTTTCCAGTCATGAAATAAGGTAACAGAGCCCTTTTTGTTTTGTTAGAGTTAGGTAATCTATCACGGTGAACATTGTGTCTGTTTTAACTGTTGTAACGGTTTTTATTAAGTCGTATATATTTATTTTGTTATTCAAAAAAAACCCAGGGGATTCAGTCATTCTTGAGAATTGCAGTTTCCTTCAGTGTTAAAATAGAAAAATCATGGGAAACTCAAAATCTCAATTGAAATTCTCCCATGCTTAAGAGCTCTTGAAGCCGCCCATTATAGATGTGGCTAGATAAAACCACAGGCAGCCCCTGGGTGTTTTATCCTAAATAGCCCCAAACTTAACAACACACTTTTCAGGAAACCTGTGTCTCGTGGCCCAGTTTTTCCTCTTTAGCATACCTTTTTTTTAATCACTTTTAAACGTAAACGTCTTCATCCCCTGTAAGACATAAGGCCACAATGATCTTCATCAATGGTTTGCCATCTTGGGCAATATATTCTGCCTCACCCCAAGTTACATTCATCTTGGTCAGCCAGTCTGTAGAGTCCATCTCAAGTTCATCCTTAGAATACCATCTGCCTCCATACAAAACATGTTGCCCCACCATCACAGTCAATTTTTCCTTATTTTAGTGACGGTTTTGTTGCTTTTCGTTTTTCCGCACAATCCCAGGGTTGTGATCTTGTTACTCCAATTGATATCTGTTTTTAGGCTCTATTAAGGTGTAAGTATGCTTCAAACAAAGTGCTTGTCAGATTGTCGAACAGCATCAAACACGTTTCCAATGTTGGAATTGGAGATGGGATGAAATCCACCAATTTTTGTAAGGGCTGGGGTACACCAGAAATGTACTATGTAGTTCGTGTAGCATGTCATTCAAAAACACCTGAAGACAAATATGTTTAATGAACAATTATGAGCTCAAAGGCAGGACAAGAGACCTTCAGTCATAAAGTGGGTCGAGACATGAGAATTGCACAAATTAGAGTAATTGTACACAACTTCAGACAGTCTCTCCTCAAAGGCATTCATAGTGTTGCACTTGTTTGTAGACATTAAATATGAATGAAGTAGTTGTGTGAAGGATGACAAAGTTTGAGAGAAAGGTTAAGGTCCCGCCTCTTGACAGGCACAGCGCGGCACATAAGCATCACTGATAAGGCATACTCAACAGGTGAAGTCGTTCACATACTCACCCTTGTGCTGGACGAGTTTTATGTAATGTAATGTTATGTACATTACCTGACTTTTGGAGCTGGGTACTCAAGTGTTCACCCGATGAGAACCACAAAGGTGTTTGGTTAAACTGGCAGAGAAAGCAAACTTGTCAGGGTTTGTCTGGATGCACTTCAGGTTCAGGAATAGGTGTGTGTGTGAGTTGGTGTGTGTGGTGTGAGAGTGGTTTGGCATAGATACAGGTCAAAATTTTATATAAAAAGACGATTGAAAAACAAATCAGATGATGAGTAACCACAGGACAACAGCTGTATTTTCTTCACAAGAATATTTATATAAATCACAACCAAATGTGCACTATCAACAATTTCAAAATAAAACCAGCGTGTGTGTGTGTGTGTGTGTGTGTGTGTGTGTGTGTGTGTGTGTGTGTGTGTGTGAGAGAGCCAGAGAGAGAGAGAGAGAGAGAGAGAGAGAGAGAGAGAGAGAGAGAGGAAGAGAGGAAGAGATGATAAAAACATGATCAAATGCAGGTGTCATTTACAGCCATGGCTATATACATTACATATAAACAGTGGATCATGTGTAAATGTAACACACACACACACACAGCCAGAAACAGACATGAAATGCAGCCAAAAATTGTATTCTAGGAATAAATTAACACATTTAACAAAACTTCATAATGTAATGATTTCTCAGTGCAGTGAGGAAATGAGTCAACATCAACAGGGAGGGGTTTGGAAGCCAGAATAAATCATCTTGGAGTAAAGCTGTTGATGGAGCACAGTCTTTAAATTTTAGCATTTTCACGCCAAAAACATCTGAGACATAATTTAGACCTTTTAAATATGACAAATCTGGTCAAAATTGGATTAAACCTCAGTCTAGTTAGGCCCTACTATAATAAATATGGAATCAATCAACATCCTTAATCAATGTAGAGCAGTTCAACCATCAATCGCAAAGTTGCCGGTTTGATCCTTGGCTCAATTTTTTTCAAATGTTGAAGTGTCCTTCAAGAAACAGGAAACCCCAAATTTCTGATGTAAATGTGGAAAATGTCAAATGGAAGACAGTTGCTCAAAAAAAGGGGATAATTAAAATCTTGTGATAAAGTTAAGAATTTTTAATTATTTTGATGGGTGAGGATGAAGTATGTGGCCTGCAGGAAAGTCTGGGTTAGAGTTCATAGTTTGTTTTTGTCCAGGGGCCATAAAATTGACCTTAGTGCGTGAAGTGATCATGTTACCTTATTTTCTTCTAAAGACAATGGGCTCAGTTCTTTTAAAAATGTCAACCATGAATGAGAGAGCAGTGGTTATAACATGGGGAGGGCAAAGATGGGGTGAAGGTAAACACAAACAGGCCACCGCAATATTTGGGATGAGCAAATCATCTATACACAACACCAACAACATTTATGAGGAAAAAGTCCTGTTAATTTACAAAGGAAGCTGAATTGAGATCAGTCCAGTGCTTCTGCATGCACTATGTCAGTGTTAAACCAAAATGTTACCCTGCTTCCGTCCATTTATGTCCACGGTTAGGTCCTTCATTTCATAGAAACTCTTCTCTGGAGTCCTGTGTCTGTTTCTATATCCTGCAGTGAGACTGGGATGTTAGATTTATATAACCAAATGAGTCAGTCCACTCACTGCTGTCCGTTGGCCAATGCACCTGTCAGTCGTTTGGCTTGTTTTTCATTGACCATTGTTTGTCAGTAACCATTTGGGTGGTCGCACTCATCCGTCATGTGTTGACATACAGTACTCTGTGGAGTTTTTCCAAAAATTAGAAACCAAAAATCCAATGTTTCAGTGTAAGTATAATTAAAATAAAAAGTAAACAAAATTCTTGAAAATGAAAAAACACTTTTAAGTTATCAGTAGGTGAAAATCAATATAGGTGGTTACTGTGGGGCACTATGACTAGATGGTACCAAACGATCCTTTGAATTCTGTTAGGTTTTTCGGAGTCAAAGAAGTCAGGATTTTGTTGTAGCATCCATTTTGTTGTTCCTTTCAAAATATCTGTATGATCTCAGATAAAATGTGTGGCTTTTTGGTTGGTTTTATCAGGGAGTTCTCTGTGTAATCACATGCTTTTACCAACAACACTAACTAATTAACCAGCAGTTGATCTGTACCTGAAACACTGAAAACATGAAAAAGAATAAATCTTGGCAGAAAATTTCAAATTTTCTTCAACTAAGGAATATAGTACATAAGAGTACAGAATTTGGCTATCTCATGGATGGTCCCTGAAAGGATAAGTCTGTTGATATTCAATATTTTTCTTACAGTCAACAAATCCCATGTGCAGACAAAAACAACAATGAATGCATCCCCCTGTGTGTTTCCAAAGCCTGATAAGGCCTACTCCTCTGAGCCCTAGAGCTCCATTGTTGTCCAAAAACTATCAAAAAAATATATTTTTGATATTACATTGACTTATGGCTCCTCAAGTAACTTTATCATATTTTGGATTGGTGTGTATTTATGACTTTGATGATGTTCTGTGCAGCCAATCATATGACCAGGAGGTCATATCCTTTGCGTGTCATTCAGAGTGTCTTCTAAAACCTTGGCTGGTTCAGTACGGTCTCCAAACAGCTTCAGCAGCTGCCATGTTTGTCGGGGAGCTACTGTGGCTGGACTCAACTTCAACACCCACTCCTTCATTCTGACTGGGCAAAGTGGGGTGCAGGAGGGAGGAGCCTGTTGAGGCATTGGTGCATGGTGGCAGGATCCTTGGAGGGGAGCGCGAGTCACTGCCACCTCCTCCTCCGGCCATCATGGAGAACTGGTATGATCCGGCAGAGGTGGAGTAGTACAGGTGATACGGTGAAGAGGTGGACTGGAAAGGCCCGTTCTGAGCCTGGTGGGGGGTGTTCGCTGGGTAGGGAGGAGGCAGGTAGGTGTGGTACCTCCCCGCTGGGGTGGCCATGGCAAGGCCAAGGGCGCTGTTGGAGACAGGGTTGTGGGAAGGGGTGTAGGTGAAGGCAGCTGCTGTTGGAGGGTAGTGGACCCGGGGGTCAGGGAGGGAAGTGAAAGATCGTTCTAAGGTCATCCTGGGGTCGCCAAAGGCTGTGAGGTCAGGACCTGAGAAAAAACAAAGGTCAAGGGTTACAATCCACCTATCTACTCTCTTAGTTCTGTTTTCTGTGTATGTGAATGCTCATGTGTTTTACCTGTGAGTCGTGAGGACAAGTCACTGAGTGAAGAGCGCCCAGGCGAAAGGGGATTGGCTGTGTGGACAGTGGTTGTGGTTATTTGGCCAAGGTAGGGATATGATTGGTCATAGGACCAAGATGGAGAGGACTGCAATTGTCTGGAATCTGAGAGAGAGACAAAGAGAGAGCTTAATCACTGACACCTTCAGAGCCACAAAGTAAGCAGTCATTTTGATCAGAGTAAGTTGAATGTTGTGAGAGAGGCTGTTTCCAGTTGATTCTGCACTGTGCTGTAGACAAATCATCTTTTTTTCCTTATGGGGTGCTTCAGAGTTTTAGTATTACAACACTATAAAGTTGGGAGACTCACAAGAGACTGAATTTTAAAAGGAATTGTCAGAGAAGAGGCTGAGATATCCTGTCTTTTATAATAACATTTTTTTGCGTGGGCTTCAACTACAAATTTTTAGTCTAAGTTATGAGTATGAGTATGAGGATGAGTTAACTCTGATGACATCACTATCCTCAGGGTTGTTTTCTCCAGAGTCACAGAAGAACTGTTTTCACAGTCTGAGTAGTAGACGTCATTACAATTAAACTGAACTTCATGCATAAAATCGGTGGAATGCTCCTTTAATATTCTATTTCCTTGTGTCATTTTTTAAAGGGATAATTAAAGTTTATAACAACCTGGTACTTATTTTCAATCATTTTTTTTTTTAAATCAAATATCTATCAAATAGTCTGCACTCGAGATTAAATCACTGCTTCTTCCAGAGCTTTTGCATCCCATGGCCTTCTACAGCTAAAGGAACTTGCTCAAATGTCATGTGAACTATGAATGGAATATAGAACCACTTATTACGTGAAGTGACTGAAGTTCTGGACTTCATGTCATGTGATGACATCTCAGTACATTACCTTCATTTAAGAACTACATGGAATACAATCAAGATTCAAAAGAAGCTAGGAAGTGAACCTTGAGTTTAGAATATTGACAAATAAAAGCCAAGTTTTATTTGGACTGAGAAAATACCTTAGCTTTAACTTGATATGCACATATTAACAAAATACAGAATTTAATAATTTGTGCAGAATATGCTATTTAAATAAAGGCTGATTTTAATGAACTTGGGCTTTAGACAGAAGCTGTTGATGGATGAAGTGTGTGTGTGTGTGTGTGTGTGTGTGTGTGTGTGTGTGAGAGAGAGAGAGTTCTTTCATTCAATCCAGTCTTTTTCTCCACAGTTTAATAAATGGCACTGATCATCCACATCATCCACGTTTGTGTGCGTATGTGTGTTCAGACAGACGGAAGCAAGAGGTCAATGAAGGCTTTCAGGCAGAGTGCAGTAATGTGGGCCAGGAGTGATACTGTAGATGGCTGGCTGTTTTTATGGTTGGCTACTTAATATCAAAAATAAATATGACTGACCCATTTATCTTAATTAAAACTAATGATACATGCATGGATGCATATTTGCTTTAGAATTGATCAATACATAAAATAAAATAACATTTTGTCCATAGTAGTAATTTATTGTTATTAAATGGTCTTTGTGAAAAACATGTATCTTTAAACTGGTGATTTAAAGAAAATCTTAAAACACTTTAAACCCATTGAATTTTCTGAAAATGCATTGTCACAAGCAGGACAGCTATACATATGTATATAAGGTAAGGATATTTAAAAAATATTGGTTTAAGGTGTATGCCACACACATGGCATGGACATTTGTAACACAGTGAGGGGTTTCTTTTAGAGAGTCAACAGTGGCTGGTAACTTCGTATTTACAACACAAGGCACATTGAAGTGCCATGGTTGGATTAACTTGTTAGGAGGCCTGGGGTGAAAATTGACGTTTGGGGGCCCCTATTAATTCGATGTTTCTCCCTTCTTTGTGCATTGTGTACAGTATTCCACTACATGGTCCCAGGTTTACAGTGTGATATTATGAAACACAAACTGTACTGGAGAATTATGCACCATGTAAGCACAATACCATCTGAAGTTCTCAAGGCTAGATTTTGACACAAGAGCCATCTTGTAGACGGGCTGCAAAATCAGGTAAGGAAATTCTAATGTCAGTATATATTGGGCTGTAGTTTTACATTTTCCCAAACAAAGTTAAAGCTGATCATAGTACCACAAACTAGTTGCCACACAGTAATCCTGGTGCCTGTTTGGTAATCCAGCCTTGGGTACAGAACAACAGCTAACCCAGGCCTAACAGATTTGAAAGAAGAAAAGAATGGGCAAAAGCACAAGTCAGAAACAATTTAGAAATAGTATTGATAGAAGGAGTCCTGAACTTGATGAAAACTACTTTGGTCCTGTTTGAATGAAACTGTCCCATTTTATCTTTAATGATCAGTGTGTGCACAAAGTATTGATGAAGGTTCTAATAGTATTACCGTTAGCATAACTATGTAATGCTTTGTACATTCCCGATAATGTGCATACATTGGACATGTATTTTGTCCATATGTTTATATTTTCTCCTATTTGTGGGTATATACTGCAAATGTGTCAATTTGTTTTGTTCCTCAGTTATTTTCCCAATACATATATTATGTTTTTGGCAGTTTCACATTATACATATGTTTCTGACATGTTATTTTAACAACATCATAACACATCACATTTTATACTCTCTAAATATCTTTTTGACTCATTTGATTTTTCGTTTGTTCTGTGCTTAGTAGTTCACATTACTAGCCTTGCTTTACTTGTATATTGGCAATAGTAAAGCCCACATAAATTTTCATCCCATCTCGACTTTTTTCATGTGACACTGCTCTTTGGATTTTATATCTCTTATAAGCTGTGATGGGCTTGGCAGCACTTTTAATGCACTACCACACAAGCATATTAGAAGCACAACGACATATGAACACGCATGCACACACATGCGCGCACACACAACACAAACGCACGCTTTAAATGCACAGCAATTTAAACATGGTGGAACTACAGTATATGTACAGTATTTATTGCTAGAGAAGTGAAATAAAAGGAAACAAAATTAAAAGAGAAATGAAGGCTTAGCAGAGGCTGACAACAGAGGAGAGAGTGTCAAGAGAAAAGGAAAGAAAGAGGGAAGAGAAAGAAAAAGAGAGTGAGGTTTGAATGGCTTCATAACGATTTCCTATTGCTATTTTCATTTTTAGAGGAATCACAAAAAAACTGAAAGCAGGAAGAACTGAGCGCTACCTCTGTCTAGAGCTATGTATTGCTTTTTCTTTCACAACCACTCTATTTTAAATCTCAGCTCCTTACCAGTATAAAGATTAGGTACCATACATTTCTGTTGCAAACTAGTTTGTGAAACCTACATGCAAATCTTGGAAGAGACTGTAAGAAACAGCAGATAAAGTCACTTCCTTTAAACATACAGAGAAATATCATCCACTATCACAATTAACGATTTAGATTCATATTTTTCCAGATTAAGCCAGCTGTGTTAAAGTGTACAGGTAAGAACACTGCAATACATACAGTAGTTTGACCAAAACGAATGCTGGATAGAAATATATAAGGACTGAAATGGCAGATAGATGATACTTTGTACTGTTTTGCAATACTTACTGTATGTACTCATATTACCATTCCCATGAACAAAATAAATTCAAAAAATGGAAATGCTCATTATGTCCCAGACTTGTCTCTATGTCAAACTTTATTAATCAGGAACAGGCAAAGTCCTTGACCGATTTTCAACGGGTCTACATGCAGTCAGTTTAAAGGGATGTTAATGGTGGTCTTAGCCTAGCTAGGAGTAACAACTCCTCTCAAAAGTAGCAAAAAGTCTCATTGTCACGACATTATATAAACACATTTTGATAAGTACATACTAAATCTTAACAATAACAATGTTATAGAACTGTGGTTAATTGGGGTTTTAAGGGTAATATGGCCCAAGCAGTAAGCACTAAAAATAAGGTGAAACCATTGCAGTGCATTAAGCTGCAGTTTTTTTAATGGCCACTAGAAGCTGATTCCAATGACTTTGCCTGAGGACCACTTGGTAAGTATTTATCTTAGTTGTTTGGATTTTGCATGCTTAGATTTTTTCTGGTTTATCATATATAATGAATGTATTTATTGTATTTTGGATGTTACGGTAATTTGTCCAATGGTAGGCCTCCTTTTGTAGTTAAATGCATTTCCAGGTCCATCTTGGATTTATTTCTGTAAAAATAAAAAAACTTTTTTATAAGGTATGTCATGTCATCCTATTTCATTTGTATTTACTTGAAAAAATTGAGACCTATTTGTATTTGGTTGCCTTCCTGACTGATCTTTTGATCTACTTGTGCATTTGACCTATTTCTGAAGCTCATCCATTTCGGTTATTAGACTTTCTAAGACATAGTACGCTGTGAGTAATTGCACTGTGATTATGTTTGGCTGCAGAGTGATGTACGTGGATCATGTAATCTGATCACCCTTAGGTTACACCTGTGAGGTGCTTTCCTGATTGACAAAAGTGAAGCTAATGCTAAAACGCTACTTACCCTTCCACTTGCAGAAAACGACTTAATAAAAAATCAGTTATTGTTAAGAGGGTCCAGAACTGAGTTTCTGTGCTGTGACGCAAGTCTCTTTTTAACTTTGGTTGTTTTCTATTGCCTTCGCGTGACCAGCACCCAACTGCATTATACTGCTGTGGAGAGGATTTGGAAAATTCTGCTATGTATTGAATTCTATTAAGAGAGTCCCAACATGTCTCTCAAATTATAAAAACAATTTAAAAAATACAATCTCAATTACTTTTGCCTTTTCAAATATATGTCTTGTATTGCTTTTGAAAATAAATGTTTGATGAAAGTGATATTAAGGGTAAAAGAGAGGAATTTTATGAAGGTTGTTTTCATGATTGACAGGTGTCTCAGCCTGCCAAATTTGCACGTACCACTTTATATCCATTCCCCACCTTTGACTTTTTTTTCTTTTTTTTTTTGCTTCTTTTCTAATTTCAAGGGGAGCTGTTGTACCTAAATTCAATATTTAGATATTCTTGAACTGAGTAAAAACTTCATCACAGTTCAACGTATCTTCAAACTGCATACAATGAAATATATTAAGGCCAATGGGAAACTTTATACAATAGTAAAATTTTACTTTTATAACAACAATTAATTAGTATGACATTTATTCCAGTAAAAAGAATTATATCTAATGGTGCAAAACTAATTCTGACAGTTATACATTTGCCTTTAAAAATTTTTTTCTCATAGTAGCACTTCCTGCCAGCTGACTCTCGTTTCCTCCTTAAGGCCTAACTTGCTTCCTCACTTACTGACACACACATGGACACAAATGCAAATGCACACATACGAAGAAACACAGTTCTTAACTGCACTTCAACAGTTGTGCATATGAGCGTAAACACACGCTCGAAGCGTCACTTCCACTGAAGGCAGAAGAGGAACAGATACTGTCTTTTTGTGCTACATAGAGTATCCACGGTAACACACATTGTCACAGGTACACACACACATACATACACAGGCACAGACCACAATAGATCTCACCAAAACCACAAGGAGGAACAATGGGGTTTGATGCAAGCTGAATGCATCGTTTGGGAAAAACACACAGTTTTTGTTTTTGTCTGTTAATAGATGCTTTAAATTATGTTGTATTCTGCATGTTCTGCATATTCGAACACTACAAATGTAGTTAAACTGAAAAATCTTCCTTCTCCTCGAAAAATAAAAATAGGAGCACCTCATCCACAGGCATGATGAGGGTAAAGCTGGATTTACACCCCTGCATTAAGGGGCTACAGCAGCTATAGGGCGGCTCTATGTGTAGGCTCCTATCTTAGGCACAGATTACACCGTAGCTGATGTGTGCCTCCTCAAAAATGTAATCATGCATTGGGGCTACAGTGTTGATAGGGGACAGCAAGAACTGTGATTGGCTGCTTGTGTTTTCCCCTACATATTTCTGATGCCGGTGGACTTGGTTGAGAGTGAAGACAACATATTTAGGGAGATTTTCAGTAGTCTTCTCCTTCGCGGTAACAGACATCTAATAAAGTGATTACAACGCAAATCTTCTCCTCACCGCGCTTGCCACTCTGTATGAATGAATGAACATAAACACAGTGATTGCAATGCAGCAGTATGTTAATCAATATTGAAACACGGTGAAATTATTAATAATTTTATATTTATACATTACCTGGATAAAAAAATCCAGTTTTATAAATCTGTGTGTGTAGCTCACATTCATTCTGTCTCAAGTAAATGAAAGAATGTCAGCGCTATGGAAAATACACAGCTTGATCATGTACAGACACATGCATCTAGCTTTGCAGAGGTGATATCAATGGGTGAAATCCAACTCTCAACTTTAAACCAAAACCTACACCATAGGTACACTACGGGTCAAAAGTTTTAGAACACCTGCATTTTTCCAGTTGTTACTGAAATTTACGTACTATAATGTCTCAGCGTACTCTGAAATTGAATCATAAGACAAATAAGTAATACAATTTTTTTTAGAAAAAGGAATCATGGAATATTAAATTCTAAAGTCGATCTAAATTTTTGACTCATTCATCAACCGCATACACCTGTAGTATTCTTTATACAATGGAAGTGAAACATTGTTTGGAAAGTTCGTCCCAACACTGTTGCAGAAGTTCCCACGAATGTGTTACACTTATATGTTGCTTTGGTTTCACTTTCTGTTCAGTTCAATCCAAACCATCTCCAAGGGGTTTTAGACTGCAGACTGTGCTGCTCTTCCATCATTGAAGTCACCGTCTATTTCTTTTTTTCTACTGTTTTGGGTCATTATCTTGTTGTAGGATGAACGCCTGACCAACCAGTCTGTCTTCCTTTGGTACTTGCCTTTTTCTCACCATTCTGATAGCAATATACAGTTGTACTTCCTGCAGTACAGTCTTGTCCTGATAATGCATAAGAGTTTGTAGTAACACAGTTTGTTCCAACGCTGCCTTTGTACAGACAGAGAGTTTGTAAGTCATCAACTAAAGTTGGGGCATCTGTAGGAATTGTTTGTATTGACTTTCAAGGCTTCATTTACTTCCATTGCTGCAGGAAAACTGCAAATTAACCAGTTTCTTAATCCCTGAAAATGAGTGCAGTTTGCCATTGACCTTTGTACCATTTAAGATTTTTCACTGGACTTGAACTGATTCAATTTCAATAAAAACTGGAAAAAATGGGGGTTTTCCTAGCCTAAATATCTTCTTAAAGTAATGGAACATCAGCTCTCAGTAGAAACACAGCAGAGAATACAAATATGGATATGAGACTGTAAAGTGAAATACACATTGTTGGAGCTTCACACCATCTGAAATACAACAAATGGCCCCTGTAGCACACACTAAACAACCAAGTAGACCAAGTAGTCCAGGCACGTTAGCTGAAAGATGTAATTCAGGTGAGCGAATGTGATAAAACTGCTGCTTTACCAAAGAGTCAATGCATGTTGATACGTACATGGTAGTTCTCCTTTGTTTATTCTATAAAGATGCCCCATTGTTTTGTTTTGTTTTTGGCAGGTACAGTAGATGTTTATACCTTTGGACAGAGCCAGGCTAGCTGTTTCCACCTGCCTGAAGTCTTTATGCTAAGTTAAGCTAACAATCTCTTGGCTGTTGCTTCATATTTAACAACAAACAGGTGAATGGTATTGATCTTCTCATCTAACTAGTGTATTTCCCCAAAATGCTGAACTATTCTTTTAGGGAGGTTAAGGCACTTTCAACCCTGTAGCTGCTGCTTGATACTTTGCAGCATGGACAATAACTGTATACTGCAGTGTTGCCACTGTAAACTAATGCCTGTCATAACATTTGCAGTATGGCAGGATGATGGGCATTTCTTTCCGACACCATTGATATTTTAAAATTCATTATATGGGGGAAATTTCAGGATATGGGGTTCCTTTGGGTTGTTATGGCAAAATAAAATTGCAAAGTGTGACTGCATCCTAATAAGGCAATAAATTCTTACAATCTGAGACACTGTTGAATCATTTGGTAAAATGAACCAGTCTTCACAGCTACTAGTGGGATGTTGTTTCCACACAAGAAGTGACAAATAGAAGATGAAATCCAAAAATGTGTCTAGCACAGCTGTGAGCAAGCTGCTTTCAGAGAAGGATGAACACAATTTTGTCTGAACTGATTCACAAGCTCCACTTCATCACACACTGAACAAACATTTAGTCTTACATCACCATACAGGTAATAATCCTTAGTCCTCAAAATGAAGTCAGAGTTAAGTTCGGAACAGGGGCCAAAAAGGGAATTTATTGAAGTTCTTCATTAGAAAAGAAAAAGACACTAATGCAGTTTGATCTATTCTACAAGATTTATGCTGGTAAAATTTGGGAGGCTAACTTTTGTGGGAAATGAATGCTGCATCAGTCAAAGATTTAGAATTTACTAAATTTCAGGCAGCCACTTTTGTCCAATGTACTGAACTTCGCCTGCTAACCACATCAGTTGAATATGCCCTATCTTATGCAACTGACTATTTGAACACAACTTGTATGAAAATGTTTTTTTTCAAACCCAGACTTCATTAAAATGAGGATTCCTCTCATGTATAGCCATGCATATACCACAGTGGTACCTTTACACCTTAAACATTTATAGCATAAACATGTCATTCCTAGTAGGGAATAAATGCATGACTAGTGTTAGCAACAGTCACTCTCTTCCCATGTAAAGACATGCCTGACACTCTTGTGAGTGTCCTGTTTTCTAAAAGGAGATGTATCATAGTTTTTGGAGGTCTAGATGTCTGAGCTCATAGAGAAACTGCAGCAGAGTAGTTTCTCAATATTAAGGCTACAGCTGTAGCTAAGGTGGTAAAGTCTCCACATGTCTTTGAGCAAGTCACCTGAACCCCAAATTGATCCCTGTATGAAAGCTGCTTTGGATAGAAACATGTGTTTTATTTAGTGGTATGCTTGTAAAATAGCTTTCAGCTAGATATGCGGCAGCACTGAGAACTCTGTTCACAAAAAGCACCACAGTTGAGGCTGAGAACTACATCATGGCCACCTTGATTTCATAGCTTGTTGTACTGATTGAGGCTGATAAGATGTAAGTGTAACCACTGGCTCTTACCAGCAGTTATCTGAGTGTGCGCAGGACTGGAGAATGTCGCAGAGTTGAGGGCTGCAGATTGGCGGGTGTTTGCTGAAGGTTGATGGTGATGATGGTGAGGGGGCGTCACCCTCATCGAGCTCCGTCTCAGCTGTTCCAGCTCTGTTAACCTCTCAGAAAAAGCCAGAGTGCCAGGTTTGACCTCGTCCATCTTCTGACGATGACCTGGAAGAGAGACGGGATGAAACTGTGATGATTCCTGATCATTGCTGTTAAATATATATCCTCAACACCAAATTTCTGCAAACTCAATCCACAGCTGTTTATTTTGTGAAAGTGTGCAACCCAAACCAATTTAGAAATCAATGAAAATTTGTCAGTAGATTACCTCATGTTTGTAATCTGATGACATAATCCAAGGATTTCAGTAACAGTTAAAACCCAACACAGGCTATAACAATGTCCCGACTAACACACTCTGTCTGCTATTGCGCTTGGGAATCTGGCGATGGGCGCCGCACAGGCACACACGTGTCTGTGCGGCACACCATGTGTGTGGTGGTCTGTCATGCTGTCTGTGGTGTTGGCTGCACTTCAAAGCACTGAGACTGAGCTCAAGTTACAGGCACTTCCTCCCAATGGGGGAAGTGCGCATGTATGTGTATTTATACTGTGTGTGTACGTGTATGTGGGTGCGTGTGTGTATGTGTGTGTGTGTGTGTGTGTGTGTGTGTGTGTGTGTGTGTGTGTGTGTGTGTGTGTGTGTGTGTGTGTGTGTGTGTGTGTGTGAGCGAGTTAGAGACGAGTGATGGTTATTCACAGCTGAGTGGAGCTGGCAGGAGTCTTCCTCTCTTTCTGTCACCTAATGTCTCTCCTGACTCTCCTGACCAGTGTCACTTGTTTCAGTTCACTTCCATTTAAGATTAATAAGTATTATTCATATGACATATATTAATGTTTACTAGCAAAACAAAATCTGTTTGTCATTTTCAGTGCTTTCATCTGCCATTAGAAATCCCCATGTTTCATAACGCACTGAGTGGGAGAGGAACTCAGTGTTGCATCAGGCTCCTTACTGACTCACTCAACTGAGACTATGTATGAAGACATTAGAGTCACGTCTTCACTGACTATATGAATAGTTACTTTATTAACTTTAATATTAAGAAAATATAACTTTAAGTGATCACATAATATTATTAGGTTGAAAAAATTCTATATTATAATATACAATACAATTTTGTCAGCTGAGAAGTAAAATTAATAAACAACTGTCATACTCCAACTTTTTCAAGCAGCAATGCATCATAAGATCTGTACATATAAATATTGACTTAAGATCAAAGTTTATGTGGATTTTGTGAGTACAGCACAGAGTATAGTAACAATATTGATCTTGATGAAGATTTTGACCCATGTTTTTTTCTGAGTTTGTTGCACTGTCCTTAAGTATACAACCCTATCAGCAGAAAAAAAAAAGTCAATATTGGATGATTCTGCAAAACCTCGGATTACATTAAATGACATAATTTTAAAAAATTCTTGCTTTCGTCATTATCTGTGCATGGTAACTGTGGAATGGTTAAGGTTATGGAAAGACTGGTGTTACTGCAAATAAACTATGGGGAAGGCTAAGGCTAGGAAAAGGTTGTGGTTGTGGTTGATAAAAGAATCATCCCACGTTGGCACTAAATGTTGGCATCGGACAATATCAATTGTAACTTCTCAATTGTTTTCTCCCAAATATTTTAAATTTGATATGTTCTCTGACTACTGTCAGCAGATACACATTAAAATGCTCATAGAGACTTCAGCGCTGTTCATTTAATGGCAAAAATGCTAGATACAGGAGCCTGTAACTCATGGTCAGAGAACACATGACAAAAAGTAAATATAGACTTGATGTGCATACAAATGTTAGTCAAACTCTTCGGAAGTAAAATGAAAAGTAGCTGTCTCCCACAGTTCATATGAAGTTGTTAACCTGCTGCAAGTAATTCTGCACCTCACGATTTATGTCCAGTGACAACATTTGATGTCAGTGCAGGAAGTAGTATGCCCCTTACGTAACAAGGTAAAAAGTAATGGTGTGGAAGTCGGGGCAGTGGATGGGAATGTCGCACATCAGACTTTCATATAGGAGACTGGAGTTCCAGTTCCACAGTCCTGCAGTTAATGTTTGACTTTTTATTAACTATAAGCACAATCGTTCCCCTCCCTTAACCAAGTGTTTTAGTTACCTAACCTTAATCATAGTTCATTAACCATAACTAACCTAAACCATACTGTAGCTACCATGTGCAGATATTAAAGAAAGCAAAAACACTGGCATTAGACATAAAAAAAAACCTTGTCACTGAGTGTAATCTGAGATTTCATTCAATACTGATGTTCTTGTCTGGTGATAGCATTGTTTCAAATAATGGCATACTGACAAAGCCAGGGTGCCTCAGTAAGAATTTATTTAATTTACTTTAATTCAGTTGTACAGAATTTTTTGAAATCAGTTCAGATCCATGATGCAGTTTTAGAGAATTTTAGATTCTGCTGGAGTAACACTGACAATGTATGCCAATGTATTTGTAGGTGGTTCATGGGAATCAATGTCAGTGGAGAATTACATCGGACCCACAATTGAACCCTGTGGGACTCCACATGTTATTATCTGCTGAGGAGAAAAAATGTTAGCATTTGTGTGTGTGTTTGTCAGAGTAACTCACGTCGTGGCTCTCTAGGACCATCCACTGTAATTTTAATGGCTCTTTGGTATGTGGCAACTTGAGGAGGGTTGGTGAACACTGTGATGGTCAGAGTGAAACTCTTCCCTAAGAGAGGAGAGGAAAAGAGTGCAAGGGGAGGAAGCCAGGGAGAGAGATCGGGGCAGAACAGATGAGAAGATGAGAGAAAAAATAAACAAAGACATGGAATGTAATGGAGGACAAGAAGGAAAAAGGTGTTCATTAGTATTAAGGCTCTATTTTAAGCAATACTCTCCTCTACTTCTCTCCTCTGTCTCTGCCGTGCTCTCCAAATATCCTCTAGGTCTGCTTGATGCATTAAGTCATGTAAGTCATGGACCCCCAGACAGGAATAAACCAGAAACCACAATCTCTCTTTCTCACTCTCTCTCTGTCTCTCTCTTGCTCTCTCACAAACGCACGGACACACACACACACACACACACACACACACAAGGATACCATGATAGACACGATGATGGGTGAAGTATGATGTCTGTGTTGACTATTTGTGTGTAATTATGTCACTGTAGCTGTGTGTTCTATGTTACCAACTACATTTATATGAAATATATAACATTAGACTGTATTGATTATACTGATATTTTCAATACAGTGACAACAGACCTCAATTCCTTCCCATTTTAATGACTTTTATTGAGTTATAGCATTAAGGCCCCTTCACACTAGAAGGTGGCACAGCGAAATTCAACTGCATGTCTTTGCGAAATAGAAGGTGCTAGAAACATATAGATTTAAAGACGTACTTCACACTTGAACATGTTTTTTGAACTATAATCTATAAAAGTGCCACGGATTGCTTTTTGTTACAACTGAATGTTTAGGTGTGACGAGACAACTAAATGAAAGGACTCTTTGGAGTACATTTTGCTGATAAAATCATTGTGTGTGGACCCTATTGGGGGGGGGTCACTGCCAGCCTAAGCTTTGAAAGTAAAACTCTCTCAACACTATGCTTGCTGTAAACACACACACACACACACACACACACACACACACACACACACACACACACGTGCAGACCACCACTGTTGTCTGCCAGGGCTGAAGTAAAGTTACCACATGCTGACAGTCTGATGCCAGACACATACTGCAGACACATATGCGGGTAATGCCAGGTGTTACTCCCACTTCTGTCTAACCCTGCTTATCTTTTTTCTCTTTCTCTGAACATTTCTCTATTACATTATTTATGAGAACACTGATGACTTACGAAATTTTGTCATATATTATGTGCATACAAATGATAAATGAATTTTTCTAACTAAGTTTGCTTAAATGTTTTCACTTCAATTATTTCTGCTTTGAAGTGATAAAGTACCTCAACTGTAATCCCTGTTTTTCAGCTTTGAAGTAACAAAATCGCAGATTCAAAGATGGCTACAGATGACTGACTAAAGCCTCAATAAGTGGCCAATGTCTGCTTCCACACGAACTTCAAGTTCCACATGATTTGCCTTCAAATATAGAAAATGTTCATGTTATTTCATGGGTCACAAAGAGAATTTAGACTCTCTTAAGGGCAAGAAAACTTGCTTACTCATGAAGCCGTTTCGCTAGAGATGATATAGATATTGGAAGATTCTGCAAAACCCTGGATTATGTTAAATTATGCTCTTTTGTGATGTTCAATACACACATTTTTACATTTTTTCCCCTACAATATCTTCATACATAAGCTACTGTACAGTTTAATTTAGGGAAAGATTGTGGTTACGACAAATAAACTATGGTTAAGACATGGTAATGCTTAGGCATCTAAAAGACTTAACGTCAGGGAGAGATTGTGGTTATGGGAAGTAAAAAAGCAAACATGGAGTCCAGGTGATGGGATATGAAGTCTTGAAGAATCTGACATGCTCCATGATCATCGACAACCCCAACTCCGCACAATTAAATACCTATGGTTGCTAGGTGCTCCATGGTGACACCCTAGGCTATGCTGTAGCTATTCGCCTCTTTGAAAATGTACAACTGTTTTCTTTTCAGTAACAAATACTGTATGTATAAAAGCCACCTCAACTGCAAACTTTCTGCTCTCCACCACCCCTACTCGTCAACAGCGATTGCAGCGAACTGCATTAGGCTCTGTCCAGAACAACTTTAGTACTGTGGGAAAAAAAGCATTCCTCTCGGTCATTTGAATTAGGCCGGTCCATTTACACAGTGAGGGTTGAAAACACAGAGGGCCTCAAGCTAACTTTTGCACAACCTTTGCCAACATCATTCAGCAAGGCACTGCAGTGGCCAGTTTTCCTGATGCTCAATTATAAAGCAAAACCCATGCCATAGGTTTTTATCAGCAGGACTCCTGTTAATCCTTTGTGTCAGGCATAAATCTGGGTTTATTGTCCACCTCTCTAGATAAAGAACACACTACTTCATGAACTGAATATTGGCACTTGACATAAATTGTTAGGTGCAAAATTGTTCAATATGTAAATAATTCAGAGATACTGGGCTGGTAGATGCTGTCTAGTGATGAGTTACACAATTATTGAACTATAAAAACCAGGAGAAAGGGCAAAATAAACATGTTTAAGCACTGTGTTTTGGAGTTTATTCATTCTGTTGAATTTGTGACTGCTTTGGATGATAGATCCACTGCAGTTCTTTTCAGTTTGGACTAAGCCATGAGAAGAAATGTTAAAGTCTACTCACTGTTGTTGTGCAATGTTGTTAATACACGCAGCATTCTGTTTACTTGCCGCACAATCCATTGATTCAAGCATATGGGCATGTGTTGTTTTTTGTCCTGCACTGACATTAAGCATAAACACTGGTAATGTGCCTGTTGGGTTTTGATGGTGGACAACTCCATCTGCCATACTGACAACCACTAGAGGGTGTGTTATCTCTCCCATTAATACAACATATGCATACTCATTGTATACTGTATATTCTGTTCTATGTCTACTCCCTATACATTACTGTATATAAACAAAATACATTGTGCTGTATATAGCATGGAGAAAGATGGAGTGTGTTTTGTGCAGACTGTTGACAAAGAGAGTTTACAGTAAGAGATTTTGACTGATTGAGAAAGGAGGGAGGGAACAGCTGAAGTCTTTTATGTCTGTTGTGTCTATCAGCCAGCCGGTCGCATCCCACTCACACATGCCCACACACACGCATGCACACACACACACACACACACACACACACACACACACACACACACACACACACACACACACACACACACACACACACACATACACACACACACACACACACACAGACACACACACACGTTGACCTTGGTTGCTTTTTGGGACTTTACATAGATGGGTATTAATTTCCTGGAGACTTACTCTAACTCTAACCTTTACCACTGACCCAAAAATGAGTTTTTTCCCAATTTTGTCCCCAATTAGACAAGCCATCTTTAGTCTAAAATTTAAAAAATGTAGCCAATGACAGACACACAAACACAAATACACACACACACACACACACACACACACACACACACACACACACACACACACACACACACACACACACACACACACACACACACAAGTTGACTAAATCACAAAGGAGTATGTGTGTGACTTTCTTTCTAATCACCCCTATGTCTCCTTCAATTTCTGTAGATAAGAGTGGATTTCACACATGAGGTGGACTCTGCGTGTGTGTGTGTGTTTTTGTTTGAGTGTATCATGTCAGGACTTGCGGGGTTGGAGTCATCCAGTTTTTCTCACAATCCCCCAATCAGACGGAATCTCTTATATACACCATCTTCAACAAAGCAACGTGTGTGTTCCTGGAATAACAAGTTGTTTTTTGTGCATTTGTTTGTGTGAATATGTGTGTGTGTATGTGTTTGTGTATGAGTGCTTATGTGCGCTGCAACACAATGTCAGATATTGTGAAAGAGAAAAATGATGGTCCTGTTTAAAAGAGGAACTAAAAGAGAGACTGAAAACTGGTTTCACGTTGCACGCACACAAACACACAGATACATCACAGACATACTATATAGGGGTAACAGGCTGAAACACCATATGAAATAAACACACAAGACATGATAAATATTACATTGTCTGTTCTGTCCATAGTAGTGTACTGAGTCTCATCTGGTTAAACCTCTACTGTGTCCCCTCCTGCTTGCTGTGATCACCTTTACTGTGTTTTATTACAGCTAATATTGCAGTCTAATTGTGATACTGATTTTTATTTCTGTGCTTCTGGAATAAACAAGTATAAACAATAATTTGCTTGTAGCAGACAGATGCTACATTATGTAAACAGGTTTTCCTATTGTTTTGTCCACGCCGTTCAAATCAATGAGGGTAGGCTAAACAAAAGACACACCTCTTTGTATAATGCAATACAGTTCAACAGCACCACAAACTGCAGCAAATGATCACACACTTTTATCAACTGCATTAGTTTTAGCTGGGTGTTCCTAATAAACTGACCAGCTGTAAAGTTGTGAACTGATCCAGCTATAAATAAACTTTAAAAAAAACATTTTGTATTTTAAAATACTCCTAATATACAGTGATGCTCCATCTCCTCGCTCTATATATTCTTATGTGCCATTCATGTTACAAAGTAAAATAAATGGCATATATTTAAACAAAAATGTACAATTGCATGTATTTGCTTATATTATGTTTCATTAAATGTTAAGTCAGGTTTAGCTTTTTTGCAAGATGACATTGCATTTTTTTGCCAGGGCCCTGAAACGACGGAGGGGGCTGTAGTTTTCATGCATTGCTGTTGTCTGTCTGAACACGGCCATATTCACTATGGAGACTGCTTTAGAAAAGCTCTACTTTGGGTGTGAGAAACCCTGGCTTAGTGTCGACAGAGTGGTAAAAAAGCTGGTGTAAAAAAGATGAGTTCACATTAGCAGGTTTAGTCAGGACAGAGTCTCAGACACTTTTGCAAAGCTGGAAACAGTCATCAGACTGATTTTGTTAAAGCATCACCAAATCATCAATTTTCCCTGAAGTCGCTGTTATATTATCACAGTTATAATATTTTGAAACTCAACTCAATGATGAGTTTTAAAAAATCTAAATCAATTAAGGACATTTAGGCATTTGTTGGTGCTATGATCAAATCGGGGAGGGTAGTTTTACGTAAAACCTTATAAAAATACATTTTTACATACTTCAAAACTATTGGAAATTAGTTTCCGTTGACCAATTTCAACAATAGGATTTAATAGAACCATCAACAGTCTAATTTCAGTTTCTTAACTCAAAAACTAACTTTTTGAAATGACTGCTATTAATGTGCATCTCCAAAGTGCATCTACATTGATATAAACACTGTGTAAATACTGCAAAAATCATGAGTGTATCACTATGTGTGTGTGTGTGTGTGTGTGTGTGTGTGTGTGTGTGTGTGTTGTAACTAAGTGCTTCTGCAAAACAGGGAACACTGACTAATGATGACCAAGTCTGAGATCTTTGACCCCCACCCAAACACACACATACACAGAAACACCCACAAAGAAACCGCTAGTCAAACCACTATACCATTCATTGGTGTCGGCAGCTAAACTCACCACTTCCCACATGGACAGTTAATGACAGTTAAATGTTTTAGGTGGGGAAAGTCTGCTCAACATGTGGGCTGATGTGGCTTGTTATAATGCGAAACATCAAACCCTCAATGTATTGACAGTTTCCCACAGAAATCAGGGTAGAAAAGCTCCTGAAAAAACACAAGATCCTTTATTATAAATATGATCTCATCACACCCATTATATCATAAGAGGAAGACATAATTGGTAGAGTTCATACATTCTCATTAAGCTGGAAGGTAAAGGATCAGTCTGGTGATATTCTTTATTTTCCTTCTAGTCAATAAATCCCATGTGTAGACCCAAACCAACACTGTATGTAGCCTACTAACAGGTGCTGTGTTTCCAAAGCCTTATATATATTATTCATCTGTGTCATAGAGCTCCATTGTTGTGTAAAAACAATTAAAATCACATCAGTGAGCCACACTGTTGCACTGGGTGACATGTTCCTTCATCACCATGAACACAACGCGCACACTAGAGTTTATTTTGACTCAGTACCACACACACTGTCCTGCTGCTGGAAATACTCCCTACAGCACCAAATGTGGATTAATCTGCCACTGAAAATAGTCCCCAATGAATCCCCTCTTTCCTCCTGTTTGAGTAACATTTCTTAAAAAACTACAGTGTTATAATTAAACAATAGAAACTGATCAGCTAATTGGTGTATTTGTGAGCTGTTTTTAAAGATTTATGTCTTAAGAAGAAATAAAAGGGCTTGGAGCTTAGAGCCACACACAGTGTAGGGAAATCAGAAAGTTGAGAGACAGACTAACACCTTATTGGTGTGGGCCTTTTCATGGGAATTGCTGACATTAAGAAAAATATAGAATAGTGCAAGCCCTATCTTTTAAAGATCCAGCATACTGTATTTAGAATAGATCAACTATTTGCTACTACAGGTCATAGAAGTATCACTATTAGTATGCAAAAGGCTGCACTGGTCAAACCCTTAAAGTCATTGCTGCCTTTCCTTACACTGGCTGATGTTTTTTTTTAGCCATCATACAACTACTGAACTGATTGCAGTGAAAATCAATATGTACAGATATTCATGGTCCTCAGAGGGTGAATCATAAGGACTTTGATGATCCCCTGATTTTTCCTGTAGCACCACCATGATGTTAACAGCTGTGATTCTGAGTGAAATATCTCAACACATATTGGATTGATTGCCACAGACATTCGTGCTTCCCTCAGGATGAAGTGTAATAACTTTTGAGATTTGCCAAAAATTAAACTCCATTAGTTTAGTTTATGACTAAATACTCAGCCTCAGCTGTACTTTGTGTTTGGTACTAATTAGCAAATGTTAGCATGCCAACTCAATAAACTAGGATGATGAACGTGATAAAGATTCAACCTTCTAAACATTAGCATGTTATCATGCATATTTGATCGTTTAGCTCAAAGCAACACCATGCCTAAATACAGCCTTACAAAGCTGCTAGCATGACTGTAGACTCTTCATTGCTTTAGACTCCAGTCATTTAAGAGTAAAGATAAAGTAAATATAAAGAGTCAGTGGAATAATAAGTCGAACAAAACTCTAATTATTCATTAGCAAGTACATATTTGCCTGAGTCGCATTGAATAGAAAAAGAAAAACAAAAAAACCTGAATATAAAAATGCAGATAAAAATGGTTTGGAAGACAATACCCCCTCCTGCTTGCTGCGATCACCTTTACTGTGTGTTAATACAGCCAATCTAGTGGTCTACTTCTTCAGTTACTGATTTTTCTTTTTGTGCTTCTGGAATAAACAACTATAAATAATAATTTGCTTGTAGCAGACAGATGCTACATTATGTAGACAAGTGTTCCTATTATTTTGTCCACCCCATTCAAATCAGTGAGGGTAGACTAAACAAAAGACACACCCCTTTGTATAATACAATATAATTCAACAGCACCACAAATTGCAGCCTCCAAAATGATCACACACTTTAATCAACTACTCTTTATAACAGTTTTAATAAAAATTGAACATTATAACCTTCAGGGAGGAGGATTTATTACAGGACTGTTGTATTAGACTGCATTAGTTTTAGCTATGTGTACCTTATAAATTGACTAACTTGTAAATTGTAAACTGATCCAACTATAAATAATAATTTAAAAAAAACTTTTTATCCTAAAATACTCCTGAGATGGAGTCATGCTGGGAAAAGGAACCTCATTGTACTCCCTGCCGTTAAATTTGCATGAAAACAAATTTCTACCCCTCAACTTTCTTTATTTGAGTTTTACTGCACATGAATTATTAATATGATAACTTTTCAAGAGCAGGATCGTGGAATCTGTCAAATATTGACAGTTATTCCCATATTCCATTCAGCTGGGGAGTACTTGTCATTTTTATGTGTCTTTATGAATGTATATGTGTGTGTGTGTGTGTGTGTGTGTGTGTGTGTGTGTGTGTGTGTGTGTGTGTGTGTGTGTGTGTGTGTGTGAGCTTGTGTACACATGACTGGTGTTTTAAATAGATAAGTTGGGACATTTGCCTGCAACTGATTTAGAGTAACTGTGGTGTAGTGTGTCCGTTGGGGGGGGGGGTTTCAGAGCAAGGCAGACGTTGAATGGGGTGTTACGAGGAAGTTGTGTGAATACTGGAATACTGTTTTTATTCACATGTACTTCCCCTAATTTATCCATGCTGTGTTTTGTGCTTGTGAAAAACACACTTAATAAATTTCAACCAATGTGAGATAATAAAGGTCGAAACTGATTTTATTTGGGTTTATGCCACTGTGGCCAATATTTGTGCCTATTTTACATCTAAACATGACAAAAATCTGTATTCTCATTGTTTTTGTACTTTTGTGTTTTTATGTGTATGTGTACCTCTTCCACTGCGGCCGACGAAGCGCAGGTCGTTGAATCTGGCCACTTGGTTCTTGATGGCAGCCGTGGCATTGCGAAGCTCCGCTGAGTAGTTCTCATCGTTTCCCGCCATCACCGTTACCAAAGTGCCGTCAGGGATGTCGCCCAGGGCAACCACCTTGTTACATGACCGAAGAAAACAGGAGATGAGATGGCGTTTTGAATGTATATCCAAGGGCATCATTTCCACTGGGGATGGGGAGACATGTCCCGCTCACTTTTATTGTTTGTCTGTCTGAACAATGTCCTCTTACTCTCAACAGTCCAGATCAAAGATCTGAGATGACAAAAATGCTGATATACTCATATGAGTCACCTTCAGTTATAACTGTGCACTCAAAGCAATAGGCTTAATGAGCGGCAGCCAGTGGGAAGATAAGTGCTCTGAGAACTTTTTTTGCCCTGGGTTTTGCCTCTCACATTACACATAGGCTGCTCTTCCTTATTGATGGAGCTTGTTGGGGCAGTATGCAGCCTGAAAGGAATACCTACAAATACTACTCAAGGGCTGAAAAAAGGTATTACCAACGTAATTTTTTGTTTCCAAAAAAAAAAAAAAAAAATTTGCGCCATTTTTTTCTCTTCATTCCACCAGCTCTAAGTGGATTCATGGATGCTTTTGCATACGTTTATGGATATCAGAGATACAATATCCCTGTAAATGTCACACACACACGTGCACAACTTTCGGACCTGCCATCTACATAGTACAACCACAGTCTTATCTGTTGGTCAGTGAGTGCCTTGCTCAGGGGCTTACCCATCAGACAATAGTGAAGTTTACAAAGGCTCATGCTAATATACCCAAGAAGATCCACAGTAAATGAAGGTGGACATGGAATTCTAAAGGGTTAGCAGATGTTCTATCTAATCGTGGGGTCACACAGAGAAACAAACAGCTGTAGACTATCTGAGGTTTTAAATTTCATGTAAATGTTGCAAATTATGAAATAAAAAGTCAATCACATTCCCTGTTGAAAAAACTCTCCCGAAACACATGTAAAATGGAAATGTGTGATGCTCAGCGCACTAGAGAGCACATTCTCCTACACCTACGCAAATGTAGAGACAGGGAGGTTGATTTCCATATTAACGCTAATCACACCCAAACCATCAGTGTGCAAATGAACACCGCAGATACTATGGATGGTTTCTCTTTTAACCCTGAGCTCTGGTAACGAGAAACCACAGCCCACAATCCCAGTCCCAAAATGGGACACTTCTGGGTTAACCTCTTGGTTAAACCTTGAGTTTACGATTCTCCTTAAGTCTCCTTAAAATCAGACAAAAGCTTTGGTCTAACTCTGTCATTTACCATCTAAATTTCCTTGAGTATGAGATGAAATATCAGTACGTTGATGTTCTAGTAATCCACCAATGACAGTACTGATCTAAGCTGAAGATGAAATGTGATTGCATAAAATTCTTTCCTAATATTAAAGCAACACTGACTCAGTCGGTTTGAAAATATGACTCTTGAGCTGGAAATATTTTACATTCACAAACTGGGAAAAGAAAAAAAGAACGCACAGACAAAAACACACGCAACCTCCTGGCGGACGAGAGAAAGACTGGCAGCAATGGAGCATGAAACCAGTCCAGCAGAATAAACAATACATTAGGAAACAATTAGGAAACTCTCAGGTCGGAGCAATGTGTGTGTGTGTGTGTGTGTGTGTGTGTGTGTGTGTGTGTGTGTGTGTGTGTGTGTGTGTGTGTGTGTGTGTGTGTACATTCTTTAAATATATACACTGTACCTGTGTGTGAACCTTTAGTTCAAGTGTTCTCATGTATGTACGCTTGTGCATGTGCATTTTCATAAAGCATGTTCATGAAACATGTATTTACATGTGTGTGTCTCTCTTTATGTGTGTGTGTGTGTGTGTGTGTGTGTGTGTGTGTGTGTGTGTGTGTGTGTGTGTGTGTGTGTGTGTGTGTGTGTGTGTGCATGTGTGTGTATCATAATAGTCATCCATTATCAGTAAGAGGCAGTGACATCCGCTCATGACACTCCATAATGATGCATAATGCACCAAACTCACACACACACGCACACACGCACACACACACACACACACACACACACACACACACACACATGCATGTGCAAACACTAATGCGTAAAACTCAATAAATCAATCAGTTGTGTGTTCTGTGGCTAAAAGCTGCTTTTCCACAAATGCATTTTGTCTCAAAGTGCAGGAAAGCCGTCCCCATCCGCACACATCGATACATCACCTCGACATATTGAGGAAATACACTGCAAAAATATTAACCATAGTGTATGCATAAAAGTTCTGATGACGGATGTATCAAATTATTATTATTAATATTAGTATTATTATTATTTTGTAAAGAAATATTCTATTGGAAAATGTTCTACTATATTTGACATATTCAAACAGAAATCAGATTCCACACCTTTTGCTTGATTGGATTGCATTGCGTTGCATGGTTACATTGTCAGACTTTCCGTTGCTGCCGAGTGATAACCATATATCTCCAAATTTGATGGTGATTTTGGATTGGGAGAAAATTGTTCTGTTTGTTAAGCAAAATATACCATTTAAAATATCACTGAATCACCTGAAAATATGCCTCGTCAGAGCCGAGAACAGGGTTGCTTTTCCCTAGCACTGACGGTTCCTGTTTTTCATGGGACACTGGAGTTTTGTTGTTCAGGGGCAAACGTTAGGGACACTATTTTAAATCAAAAATAATCATGCTAAAACGCTATCTTTCTCTCCGTCAAGTGAAAAAAAAAGAATTAATAAATCACTTTCAGTTAACGCTCATTTTCCTCCAAATGCTGTGGAACATTGATGAATCAATTAACCAGCTGACATTGATGGGTCATTTATAAAACAGGAATGCCAAACATTCACTCATTCCAGCTTCTCAAATGTAAAGATTTGCTGCTCATCTGTTAATCTATGAAGTAACTTACTTGAGTTACTTAAGTAACTTGAGTTACTTGAGTAAATGTAGTTTCCACCAGTGTTTATTTGACAGATGCTTGATGAAACAAAGAAAGTTCAAAGGAACTGCAGTTCCACTGACATACGCACCTTAAAAGCAATGGGCAGAGTCTTGTTACATCTCCAGTGAGTAGGCAGCACAGAGCAGAGGAAGTTAGGACTGTCTGTCTTCACCAGCTCTCCTGGATGATCTGAGATCACCTGCAAAAACATCACAGTTACATTTTAAACTCAACTGTTAACTGTGTTGTCTCACAGTAAAACACCAGCGGGGAACCAGGAGGAAGTTTTAGATCAGGGGGCACTCACTGTTTGATGTTATAACAAATTCAGGGAGTGCGTTCCATGTTATCGTACCTCCACCATGCCGCGGTCTGCCATGCGCAGTTTGCCCACCAGAGCGGCCCCGCCTCCGGCCTCCTGGGCACCCAGGGGTAGGGCCTCTGTCATCTTCCCCCCCGTGAGGGTGGTGGAAGGGGGGGTGTAACGACGGCCAGGAGCTGGGTCTGGGAGTGAACAGAGGCGATTAGATGAATATCTCCAGAATGAAGGTGTTTGGTGGTAAAATCAATAAATATGGAAAAAAGTAAGAGGAGAGATTAAATAATTAGTTGACACTAGATTAGTTGGTAAATTAATTGTCATCTATTTATATAATTGAGTTTTTGGTCATTTTTTAAAGCTAAAATTCGCTGCCTCAAGGCTCCGTTCTGCTTCCAAATGTGAAAATTTTCTGCTTTTCTTAGTTATATTTTTCAGTTTTGGAAGATAGGGTGATGGGGTCCAAAAGTCTGAGACCACTTTCCCATGGCCTCAGACTGTATATATACAGTGCATGATGACACACACCGTGGTCACACTGACTTGAATACCAGAGTGTGTAGTCATGGAACTAAAGACAGCAGCAGCACTCCTGCACGCATCCCCCTTTTTTCAAGTCTTCTTTAAATGAATTGGGAGAGAAGTAGCATGCTGTCAACAGAAAATAAAAGTGAAATTGATGATTTAATTCCAATTTGGTTCATGTAACATAATAAACATAAATTAATCTAGTCAGAAAATGACTAGCCGAGGGAATCTGGTGAATAAGCAGGTTAAAAAGCCACACGGTCTGTCAGTCTGTCTGTCTGTCTGTCTGTGTGCAGTATCAGTGGCTCTGTTACTTTGTCAGTCAGCCAATTCACAATTGAAGCCACATGCTGGTGGTTTAGAGTTTAGTTTACAGTTTGAAACCCTCCCAATGCTACTATATTGTACAACTGCAACCTCAGCTCTCAGTGAGGTTGCAGTTGCGAGTGGTGAATGGTTTTTACCACTGGAGGCCACAGGTGCACAAACAGGAAAGAATAGTTTTAATTTCACTGCAAGTCATTTCACAGTAAATAATCCTATTTCAATTAGATTAAATTGCTAACAACTACAAACTTCCCTTGTGAATTCTTGACATTAAATCATATCAAACTGAGACATGGAGTTAAATGAGTTCATATGGCGGATGAGATATTAAAATGCTTGAAATATCTAACAGAAGATCTGACTGTACTATCTTCTCATGGTGTTAAAACAGCCATGGAAAGTTCCAGGTCAGATTTATAGACCAAAGCCGAGTAGAGGCACAAGTGGTGGTTAAGGAGCCAGCCACTGAGGAAGGAAACAGATTTCAAGTGTGAAGCTCTCAGTTCATTTTTTGCCGTAATGTGAGCGGTAACGTCATTGATCCCTTGCTGTTATCTCTTAGAATAAACTATACAGCTGTTAAATTCTGTATTGCGCTTACAGCCCGGGTCTGATCCATTAGAATTCCTGCTGGAGCCGCAGCTGCATGAGCTGAGGTGAACTGACTTTTTCATTCCACAGCTCTCACTGGAAGGTGATAATGATCACACTGTATGATTAATCTGTAAAATGCAGTTTAACATGAACTGGCAATTAGTGTGTCAGGTTACTGGGCGAGGAACTCACCATTTTAAACTGACTGAAAGTTGAAAGGCAACTTGTTCCTTAAAACAGTTTCTGTCACACTTTGGCCTCAAAATTCTTAACTGATCTAGAAGAATTCTGACTCATTTTAATTTAAGGAAAAAGCACGAAGAAGAAAACGAAAAAAAAAAAAAAAAACTTTGGTGGATCACAGTGGTCCAGATAAACTATACCAAAATGTAAAATATTTTTAAAACCAGTTTTAATTTTGTTTAAAAAAAACAAACAAAAAAAACAAATATCAATCAAATGTCAGTCCTGGAAGTGGAGCAAGTGACTCCAGATTGGCTCCAAACCTTTAGCCTAAAATCTGATCATACATTGTGAGGAGTCTTAATGGCTTTAAACTCACATCATAATTAATGAATTAATGAATTAAATGAACAGAGCATTATCAGCGCTTCAAAGTTTGTAAATATGGATGAGTACCAGCTTTTATAGTTAATGTGATATTAAATTTCATGTTTGTTACATTGTAGACAAAGTTCTTGTTCATATTGTTTTTATAATGCATCCCAGTGAAGCTCAAGTACTTTACATTAACCAGCAGATTTTATCATCGAGAAGAAGCAGCGTAACTGAGCCTGTCCACGGTTGTGTCTGTGATTTATGTACATCCAGGGGTGGGAAGTTAGTGTCTGAGTCTGGAAAAGAGCAAAAAAGAGGGGAAGATATCTGGAATACCGCCAGCATAACCTCTCCACAGGCTGGTACTGACACCACGGCCATGAGCATAAAATCTAAAGGAAGACTACAACACTACCATATACACACACAGGCAGAGGGAAAGGTGTTTTTCAGTGTTTGTTTTTTGTCTTTTAATTAAAACAGACTATAGTGATGGGCAGATGACTCGCATATGACGGCTGAAGTGCTTTTAAAATTGCCAGCTCCGGAACCAGTGCGTAATAACGGAAAGGAGGGAATCTACGAATGATTTTGTGTTCTTTCTCCTTCTTTGCACTCTACATTTAGGTAGACGTCCTGCTGGTAGTAATGAGCTCGACTTCAACGGCGATGATTCTTATTATAAAGCATCAGAGAAATAATAATAGTAAATGGTAAATTCATAAAGAAATGACTTGTACCGTATTTGGCGTCCCACAGAAACACCATTTGTGCGCCACAGTGCGTCCACAGATGCTCAACTTCCCCGATCTCCCCTATAAACCTCCTGCCCTGTTCTTGTTTTCTGTTCTTGTTTTCGTCACAAGAAGTAGATGCTTTTCTGTATATTTGTCTGTAGATTCTCACGTTGTCCACTTCTTGTTATCAGTCCACAAAAAAAAAAAAAAAAAAAACTGCCGAGTTGCGGCGCGTTATCCCTTCCAGACGCGCCGGATTTCAGATCTCAAAGCAGGTTTCCAACAAGTTAAAGAGCTTTTCTTATGTTCTCCATGCAGAATAAAAGTCACTTTGAGACCTTTGGTGGATTCTGAAAAGTCTTCAAAGCTCCTTCTCTCTCCTCGCAGCTGAAATTAAGCTTCTACACATGGTTGGCATCAAAAGTGAAACGAAACGCACAAAGTAGGAAGAAACAGGAAAAGTACATCTGAAGCAGATTTACTTGAAACCTTTTGTCAATCTGATTCCAGCAGCCTAACCCGATTGTCCCGTTACAAACATCCCGCACTCTCCCCTTACTCCCCACATATGTCTCTCTCCCTTCCCCTCTAGATGAATGGTACTCCCGGATGACAGCGCCAGGCTTTTACTGGCAGAGCAGTGGATTTGCATCTGAGCAGCCCTGAGCCAATGGGGAGGCTCGCCGCTGGCTGTAACTAGAAGGGCATTGACCAATTAGCGTTGCGTCCGTCCGGGAGAAGGCGGGGTCTAGGGGCGAACGAGAGGGGCGGGACTGCACTTCCTCTCTCCGCTGCAGCAGCGGCAGAAACTGGCTGCATCTCCATGAGTTCAGTACATGTGGTCAAATACAACAATGTGACATTATGCAGGTTCATGTATTACATTTATGAAATTCTATATCTAAAAAATGAACAAGGAAACGTTTTAATAAAATAAAAACGTATATTAAAATTCTATCATAAAATGCTAAAGTGAAACTGAATAGCTCAATCTACAGAGTACATGCGAGAAATGTCCCCTTCTGCCTCTCTCTCTTTTTCTTCTTCATGTTCATCAGTGTACATAGTTTAATCTCTAACACCATCCAGTATTTCATCCAACAACCTAATGTTTCACACCTCAACCTCTTTGATTTCAGAAATAATGTAAAATGTGTCATTAACCTGACTAGTCAATATAACTAAAAATCCAGTGCAACCAGCCCAGGCTGTCAGTACCAGTTATATACAACAGGGGGCAGTAGGTGATCTAAGTCATGACACTGTCCTCTTGCCTCCGGAAAGCCTGACTGAATGAACAGCACACCACACCGAATTTATTATTTGAACCCACCTTCTTATTTAAATGTCAGCCACTAAGAACAGTTTGCTTGAACAAAATCTAAGCCCCCCCATTTGGATCAATGATCCTGATTTAAATTCACAATTTGCGACTGCAAAATGTGGGTCCCCTTTGGAAGTTTCAGCCATTGTTGCAGAAACGGCACCCTCTTTCATCTAGCTGTTGATGTTTCAGCATATTTTAAAATCTTAATGTCTTAGTCTCATTAATTATTGTTTCATATTCATGTTATTTATTGAACAGCTCTTGTGTTGTTTAATTGTTTAATAAGTTTGTTTAGAAGTGATAATACTTAATTACCAACCAATATGATCACAGTGTGTTTGTTGTAGCTTTCTTGCAGCTCTCCACAATCTTTTTTTGGTGAGAGAATAAAAGTAAAAAAAAAAGAGGAAAAATGAAGTTATTTTAAGTAAAGTTAAGAAATAAATTATCACATTTGTGAAGGACGTTTGGTATTATTGTATCTCTATGGAAGAAAATGCAGCTTCTGGGAGCGGCACTATGATGCAGTTATTTTTAACAAGACAGGAGATGAAGTGAGGTGTATCAGCTGTGCAGCATCTTGGTTATCTCTGCATCCCAGAACGCATCCTGATATAACTCAGCTGAACTTACACTTAATCCGTTGTTGTTTCCATTATTCCTAGATCTGAATATGTCATTCAAACCACTTTTAACACCTCAGCACCGGTATTATTTATGTACAGTATATGTCAATCAAACTGCAACAATGACGGGCGCTCACAGACAACATTACCACTGATAAATAGTATCTGCAGCATGTGCCTGCAAAGAAAATCCATTTTAATTTGGTTTTTAATTACATAGACAACCTAATTGTGAAAATAAATAACATCTACAAAATTATTAAATTTAAATTCCGCTGAACTGAGGGCAGTAAAATATTTTTAGTGCCCCCCACCTGAATTTCTGTGGTTTCTATTCCCCTCACTAATTCAGATAGAAAATTCACATGCATAGGATTTGTAGCTGCTCATCTGAACATCTGTAGTGGGTGACATGACTAACAGAACATTGCCTGACTGGACAGATTGATTCCAATCTGGGTCAGTCATTTTTCCCTGTAGCGCAGATGTTCAGGTTTGAGTTTTTCATCTTGAATGTTTTTGTCTAAATTTCGCCAAAATTTGTGCCAACTTTGTGCCACCTTTGTAGATCTAAAAAGACCAACTGAATTTGAGGAACTTGTATATAGTTGACAAAGCGAACTCAGTTTAGTATACGCTCCCTCTCTTGTCCCGGAGCTATCAACCATATCACATGCTCTTCATCAGCTGATGTAGTATGCTCAGTTGTCATTTTCTGGATACTGGACACTAGAATCTTCTCTCTGAATAAAACTCAAATATTTAAAACAGCATAGCTTAAAATTACCGACTGTAAATTTCAAAGGGGAAGTCAGACCGAATGATTTCAGATAGGTTTTTTATCAAAGTAAAATCTTTCAGTGCTTTAAATTCTGGTAGTATTTAAAATTCAACATCAGGTATTTATAAATTTCAACATTCAGTATTAAATCATTATGGCTTCTCTTTGCCTCCATGTAAAGTCTGGTCAGCAATGAATCTGGTATTTAGAGGTCTCTGTCAGTGTCTGAGGTAAATGATATTAGATATGGAAACTTTACCAAACCCTGATGTATGTGCAATACTAAGATGCAGTTCTAATTTTGAATTTAAGAATTGTATTTTTTCATATCAGCTCTTAAATGACAAAAAATGAGTTAGTTAGATGTCTTTTATAAAAAAGAAACTGAACATTTGCATTTACCCTGTCTCAACAATAAAGGTAGTTTTTGGCTTCCACTGCCCTTTCACTTTCCCGTACCACCAAACTTTACAATCCTTTGCAGGTTAAAGGTCAAGTGCACCTGCCGGTTTCAGCAGGGCCTTTGTGGGAGTCACTTGACTTGATATAAGTTAAATCAACATGCTGTCGGAGGAGTTTTAGGGAAATGCCAGTCTGCCTCTGCATTCATCCCTCTTGTAGCCAAAGGGGGAATGATAAAAAATGTAAACGCCTCCACTCTCGGATTGGCCTGTGATGGACATGATGTGATTTGCCCTTGGAAATATCTATTTTTCACTTCCTTGTCATGGGCCTATTTATCCTTTCTTCACTCGTAATCTGAAGATCATCTGTGCAGGAATTCAGATACCTCATTGGTAGATTATTAGATTTCTGTGTAGAAATGACACAGTCACTGATTGTTAAATCGCATAAAAAGCCTGCTACAAGATGAACAATGAAACCCCACATTTCTAAACATTCAGTATAATTTTTCCTAAAAACAAAACATGGTAAACCTGCAGCTAAAGTACTTCTGTAAACCTGCAATTGCAGAACAGTTTATGTCATTAGATCTGACATAGAACATGTATTCCTAATTATAAAAATATAATTCAAACACTGAAGGATGCTTGGTAACTATATTGCTATGAAAATTTTAGGCCTTATGCCAAGTATGCAGACAATAAAATGAGTTTTGATGCTTACAGCAGTTCAAACACTCATGTTTCATCGCTCATTTTGTTGCCACAAAATGTATACAAATTTAATATTCAATTTTAAATATATAAGAATTGATTTTATAACCAACTGCAATTTTTGAATTAGTCTAAAATAAAAAAACGATTGGATCTTGTTTCTTTGACCAAAACAGCCCTGTTATATAGTCCTAAAGAGTTGAAGATTGAAGTTAAAATATTTGTACGTGGGGAAAATACTACAAATGAAACTACTGTATTGATGTATAAAGAGAAAAGTGAAACAGAGGAGAGTGTAATAGGGAAAGAACATGACAGAGGGAGAGGAGTTGGATTTCGCTCAGTGAGCGTTTCCCACTGAATGGCTCGTAATATGAGCTGCTCGGTGTCCTCTGATCCATAATCAATACCTGGTCACAATCACCTATCAAAGCTATTGATACCAGCATTACTTCATATCATCAGTAGCAGTAGAAATACTGCAACATCAGTGGTTCAATCAAGTAAATATAAAAGATCCATCAAATTGAAAACATACACAATTTACACAGAATTTGTATATGTACTGTGATAATTACACTAATGTAGAAATAGTTTTTGTACTAATGTGTTGTTTTTAATTGTTGTAATTGTTATAATTCCACTCAGTGACATTTGTTTCAATAGAGAATTTTTATTTTCCATCACCACCAAAATGTTTGTGTGGAGGCGTTCCCCACAATAACAGGAAGACTTAATACATCAAGTTTTCAGGCTATTTTATTAAGGGATATAGTCATTGTAAACAATCAGCTGCTGGCAACATATATCGTCTATCTGCAGCTTTAGCCCAGCAAATACCAGCATCCGCCTTCTACAGTGCGTACCCTTTGGGAGCTTTTTGTTTTCAGTGCTGACATTTGACATCAATAAAAAGAGGTTGTAAATAATTAATAAAAATCACCAGTCAGAATCTTCAGTATTTTATAACTAGAGCTAGCTCTTTAGTAGGATACCAGTCCAACTAGGCTAGTTGGTTTCATCCTGTCTGTGAGGATGTATTTTCTCTGTACTGTACTTAGTTCATTTGAATGAGAGGGAAGGCATAAAATCCCACACACAAGTGTAAAGACAATTACTGTAAGTCTAAGACTTATTTCCAGTGTGAACGTTGATGAAAAGATAGCAAAGATGCACGAGTCCAGGTGATTAGGTGACTGCCAAAAAAACGAATATCATTAATACCAATATCATAATCAATAAAATCACCTCAAATGTCAAACACCTCAAAAATCGAATATAAAAAATTATATTTAGGATGGTAGGCTTACAAGCTTCCCATAGGCCATAAAAACTATTTCTGATCATTCTCTGACAGTTTCAATTTAAAGTCAATGCCTCCATCAAGGATTCCTAGATCCTTCTCAACAACCCCACGAAACCAGAGAACACATTTCCACTTATTACCCGAACAACACTTAAAACTCCTGAAATAACTCCTGGAACCCATCCGGGATTCCTGCATAGAACCCCTCAAAGAGTGAAAGAACCCCCTAAGAAAACTCTCATGCAGTGTTTGAAGTCACTCCCTATTTTCAATATAGTGCACTATAGTTACTGTTTACCATTTTATTTGAGTGTCCGAATTCTGAGTGTGCATGTATGCGCCAGAAAGTGCCTCAAAGTTTTTTTAACAATGGAACCAAAAATGGCAAATACACTGCTTTTTCCAACAGTCTCTGCCCTACATTTTTCTAAATGTGAAAAATTAGAGTTGTGCAACTCTACAGCTGTCAGATGACACAACAGAAGGATGATTCATAAGTGTCTGAATATAAGGAGGAGTGAATGAGTGAGCATGGGAGCGATTTCTGACGCAGTCTTAGAAATCCAGTGAATTGAATTTTACTGTAATGGAACAGTGCAGAGTAGGAAAGTCTTTACTTTGCCAACAAAGTATCATTCTAATATGAAAATAAAATGCTCGAGGGCTTTAAGGAGTAATATGTGACACACTACTCAGAATAACACAGTCACAGAAATAAACATGGATTATTAGATGTTCGTGGTTGCAAATTAAGCGAACATAATATTTCAAATGGGAAACATGACAAAAACACTGATTTTGTCGTTAAAGTGCAATGCAATACAAACACAAAACTGGCATGGATAAACTACACGTGATGATGATGATGACGACCATGAGGTATCAAGAAGAATCAGCTTTACCAAAAAGTCCGTTGCCTGCCCGGCCTTTCCTCATCAGGTACATTGCCCAGGACAGGGAGCCAGAGCTGGAGAATGCCCCAGGGTTCATGCTTCAATCCTGGGTGCAGAAGCAGCAACAGCTGTGGCCCAAATTCCCAAAACCCAGAAGGGAGAGAAAAGAGGGCATCAAGGTAAAAAATTATATTAATAAGAAGAGGGAAAACAGCAACAGGGAAATGGGAGTGAATGGGAAGAAAAAGAAAAGGAAAAGAGAAAAGAGAAAAAGAAGGAAAAAGGAACACATAAGTTTTTTTCTTAACTTTTTGTTTGTCCAGAGTCCAAAATTTAAAGTCAATCAAAAAAGGGTCAGAAAAATCATACAGCAAAGAAGAGCTCCAGCCTGTCCTCACCTCCACAAACTGCTTTTATACCCCTCATTCATCCCCGCAACACCCTCCCTCCTCACTTCATCTCTCCCTATATATTAGTAAAAAAAAGGAAAAAAGTGAGGGAATAAGAAGCCAGGCAGACGAGGAGGAGGAGGTGAAGAAGCAGGAGAGGATCCAGTCAAGCTTAATTCATTCCCTCCTTCTCTAAAGCGTAGCCATGGGGGACACGACTCCACTTTGCCCTCAGGCTCTTTAAAGCTGCTAATTTCATTTAGCTACTCAAATGATTTTCTCCCTTTTTCTCTCCCTCCCTCCGTCTTTTCCTCCATCTCACCCTCCCTCTTCCTCACTATTTGGAAGTTCTAGTTGAAAATTGAGGTCACACACTTGAGTGATATGAATTTTTGTTTGACTCTGGCAACTGAACCTGCAAAAAGCTGATTTGTTGAATTTGTCTTTTTTTTTTTTTAGAGCCATGTTTATAAAATGTTGGCTGTTTTGTCTACATTCAGTATTTTATGTCCATGAAATTAGCCACTTCCACATTCATTATGTTGTTGATGACTGTAGTTCTCTGAAAATTGACCATGAATGTATCCTTTTCACGGCATACATGTGTGTTTCCTGAAGAACCCATTGCATTGCATAAGTTTTTATGACAAGCAGGGCTGTGGCTTTGTTTACTAAACAATGCACTATACAATAACTCTCAGCCATTTTTTGTTTGAATTCTGAGTGTGAAATTCATTCACTAATCGTGTGCTCGAACATTTCCACAAGTCAGCAAAAAAAAGTAGTGTCCGTGACATACACTCTACTTTCTGCTGCCAATGCTACAATGTAGAGTGTCGCATTTTAAATGAAAGCTGTGCAACACTACACCTGTCAGTGATCAACCAAGCTGTCTGAAATTTACCTGTAAACCTTTTCCGCAGCAGACAGCTTGACTGGCCACAGAAGGAAAACGACAGCTCAGTTCCATTTAGTGTCCTAGTATAAACCATGACACCGAGCCAGCGTGCACAACAACAGGACCCTGGAACTAGCTACCTGAATTGAATGCGATCACTTTTCAATCTTACCAATTTCACTTATGCTTTTCCTGCTGTGACAAGCCAAAAAACGGAAGTGGAACAATGAATGAACGAAACTGAGAGGTGATCTAGGGCGGGGTACAGGTGTTTTTGTTAAATGGCGTCCATCCGAGCTAGAGGGGTTCTTGAGTCTCCTTTCATGCATTTCCCTTGCCTTTCAGTTGTGTTTAATGCTCATGTTGTGCCATGGTTTTGATTATGTTCCAGTTTTTACAGCCAAACATTAGCTAATGCACAGATGCAATTTCATCTTCTTTTGAGTGTGATGACTTTCTTTTCAACTTAATTCTTAAGACTTACTGTAAACTTTATCATTACTGTGATGGACCTAAGGACAGAGGCTGATGAGCCTGCATTTTTGTTTTTACAAAAACAGTTACTCGGACAAGTATATTACATAGCTTAAATCATTTATATTAAATAAAAATAAGCTCTTTATTCCTCACATTTACTGTTTCACTCAGGTTAAGAAGGCATGCAGTCTTACATCTTTTTATATGTGAAGGTGAGATAAGAGCTGAACTAAGCAAAAACATAGTGAAACACAGTGAAAATATTCAAATGAAGTAAGGCCTCAGATCAGTCATGCTTGCATCACTTTGTAAAGGTCGACTCCGACTCACCATTTCTATTTGGACTCAAAACTCAGGTTTATTTGTATTTTAACCCCCAGAACCACTGCTCTCTCTTGGTTAAAGCTAAATAGAGATAAACTACCAAACCTCAAGGTGACCACTATGTCACACACACACACACACACAGTGGTGGACCCTGAGCTTCCCACAGTGACTCTCCCAGAGGCTCTTTGGCTGGTGATATCACCACAAAACTCCCTGTGTGTGTGCGTCAGACAGCAACAGGGAGTGTGTGTACACTGCATGCGAATGATGAAGCAACATCTCCCTGTGACCCACAATGACAACCTTGGACCAACGGTGCACGTGTGTGTACGTCCCTGGGTTATGGTGAGCCACAGTGGTCGACTGAGGTGTGTGTTCATACTGAGCCAAAACCAAGTCTACAAAAGCCTCTTCGTGTGTTTGTGTGTGTGCGCGTGTGTGTGTTTGTGGGTAGGTTGATGGCAAGCCATGGTGTGGTTTTAGAAACATAACTGCTTTGGCAGACAGACAGATGATTTGTTTCAGCAGGAAAAATAACATTTTTTCGATCATTCCTGTATATCTTGTATTTTTCATGTAAAATACCACAGTTGATTTCAATTAAAGTGAGTAAAGCTACTGAAAAAAAATCCAAATTGAAAAAGATAACAGCAGAAGAAACACCTTCCTTTCGTTTTTAAAGGACTACATCATCAGTTGTAAAACTCCTGTTTTATTACATTTTATGTAGACGCCATGCAAAGTTAGCTGTCTCTGACATTCACTTCGCCTCAAAAACAACACTGTGTTTTGCTGGTTGGTTAGCAACACGTTGCTGCAATGCAACACAGAAGAATCTTATTTTCGGCCAATGCAGCAACAAAAAAAACACTTGTTTTGTATATTTTGAAGTTAATTTTGAAGGTTTAGTTTGCAGTTTGTTTTTTTTTGTACTGTTCAGTTCCCTTCTTTCAGGGCCCTAATTTGTAGCAAGACGAGTTTCAAAATGCCAGGACCTTTACTGAAATTAACTGATGAAAGAAAGTGAGAGGGCAGTCTATGTACTGTAGCACTGTAGTGGTAAAAGGCCTGTTAGGTCTTTCCTTTGGATAAATAAGGAATTGAACTTTGCATGTGGACAGGTTTATTGGATTTTAAATACATAAGATATAGGCTGTAAGCATTAAAATGAGTCTATATCTTTAGTTTGTACAACTATACCCAATGGCACTGGACTTCTGCAGCTGCGGTACCAGCAAGACCTTTCACTTTAGCTTTCTGCTCACTGTCAGGCACATTTCTGTGCTGCTCTTCACCCTTCACCATTTCATCATGTCCCAGATGTTAATTAAGTGGTCTGAGACCTCCTGAGACCCCTCATATTTTGCAGACTGAGTGTAGGTTATTGCCTGAGAAGGCAGGTCCTACTTGTTATATTATTGTTTATAGTTATGTATAAATTGAACATAGACAAGTTATACTGTGTATAAAAGTGTCTCAGGTAATTTAACAAATTAATGGTTTTAGCATATTTAAAATAAACTGCATTAATGTCAACATAATATGCAATTACAGTAGTAACAGAAGCAACATCTACAAAGGGATTGTAGGAAATGTCTGGGGGGTCGGAATTTATTGTGTGCCATGTAGGGCTGCCCCTTAAAAGTCGACGATTTGAGTCATCAGTCTGCGCAGGAGCGCAGCGCGGCAGGCTACAAACTTTAAAACCCAAGCTTTGTCTCAAAATGACCAAACCACGAAACAAACTGTCATGGAAGTAGAGAAGGGGGACCTCCTTCACCCGCCGTCGAATGAGACTGAATGTTTGGCTGAGAGGCTGCCAGCAGCTCGGCAGGGGAGACGCTCAGCGGTGCACTAGGATTGTATTACTGAGCCATGAGCAGGAAACACACTTTTACTTTGTCTGACTGTGTGGAAGTCTGATGTTGAGTTAAGTGTGTGACGGCTGCTCTGCAGGTGCGCTGAACTGACACTAACTGGGCTGGAAGTGAATAATATATTTCTCATATTTGTGGTAAGGTGTATTAAAGAAAAAGGCATCAGTAATAATGTAGAGTGTTTATAAAAACTCAAAGTATCTCTAGATAAGACAAAGTATGAATCAGTGAACCACAAGCACAGGACAAACTGACAAATTAATATATTAATATATCAAAGATAAGTCTTAATAAAGACTTTATTTTTTACAAATATTTAAAAACATACAGTTTTTCAGTCTACATAAACATAAACTTCAGCCCCCCTCCCCTGCCAATAATTTTTGTAGAGTCCTAAATATATATTTGTAAAATAACTTGTGTCTAATGTGAAACTAAACTGTTGTTTAATACAAGAAGCACATCTTAATAATAGATATTATACTGTATTTCATGAACCACATATTTGGATTTAAAGTTCACAAATAGATTCAAGAGGAAACGATGTTGAAAACACTATAATTATAGTGAAGAGGAAAAGAAATAAACCTCTCTCTCTCTCTCTCCGTCTCTCTCTCTCTCTGCCAGCGGCTGTCTGTCCCTGTCGTCCCCTGAGTTGAGGCCACCCCGAGGCCAGTGACTGTGGCATGGAAGGGATCAATACCACACACGCTCGCTGCCACCCTGAGCGAGGGATCAATAGAGAGAAAGAAAGAGTCTGGGGAAAAGCAGACATCCTCTGGTTCTATCTCTCTGGTTGCTCATCAACACCTGTACCAATTTAGAGCTCCTCACATTCTATTAAAGGATAATCCCTCTCTATACATAACTATCCACCCAGGTTCGTACTCTGATTGTAGTTCAATTAGTCTTTGTTAATACAAACAATTACTTAGAACGAGACAATTGCAATCAAGATGTCATTTAGTCGAATCCTTTCTTTGGAACATCTTGGCTCAAAACTATTTGGAGAGAACAAAACTGAAAAATAAATCCAAATAATTTCAATTATTCAGAGGTCATTTTGTCAGGTTGAAAAAAACCTGTAAAATAGCATTTGGCTCACGGTGGATAGTTGCGGCTTGGTTCAAGGCCCAACTCACACATTAGTTGTATATTTATACAGAAATTAGGGCCACATATAAATAATGTGTGTTTTGACATTAAATCAATATTCTGATATATATCAGAATTCTTCAACTACAGTCAAAAATCCATCCACCAATTTGCTATACCGCTTATCCTTATGAGGGTCATGGGGGGCCGGAGCCTATTCCAGCTGACATTGGGCAAGAGGCGGGGTACACCCTGGACAGGTCACCAGTATATATCAGGGCCAACACATAGAGGCAAACAACCAGTCACGCTCACATTCACACCTATGGGCAATTTAGAGTCGCCAGTTAACCTGCCTGTCTTTGGACAGCTGTGTTGGGGGGAAACCCACACGGGCACGGAGAGAACATGCACAGACTCTGCACAGAAAAATTTGATTTTAAAATGTGAAAATTCAATCGATTTTAGAATTAGAGATTCTAATGTCTAAGTTGTGAGTTCAGTTATAAAACTAATGTTTTTGTTTAAATTACATACTAATTCTTTGCCATTCATTGAAACTGGTAATGTATCGCAATATTCTGGGGGTAACACCAGTACAAGTTGCAGCTATCAGTGGGAAAAAAAAGGTCAAATTTTAACATTAAGTCAGCTTCAAAATGTTAAATATCTTAAAATGTTAATGCTTTCAAAACCCTCGATCAAATATATGAAAACACGTGCATATTAAACTGTGGTTGGACTGTCACAGTGTTTGTGGTATTATTACCCATTCAACCTCAATGGAACAGCTGGGCTCTGTTCTTGCTGTCTCTTACACATTCAGATGTATCTCTATCTGTTTGTAGATTCCTGTCTTGGGAGTTGTTTCCAGAACCGAAGCTGCATTTTACACATTTCTTCAAATAGGCTTTAATTATACTTGTATTGATTCATCATATTTAACCTTTTTTTCAGTTTGATTTTTATGTTTGATATGTAACGTTTTATGTTGTCTTACGATTTCAAGTACAGCAACTCTATTTCTCATGTATGAAATGTGCTTTAAAGTTTCTTAGATTTATTATACTTACAATTTTTAGTGATTAAAGTGTAAATATTGTGTATTTTTATGTTTGTCTTTTCCATTCTGTCAGCATAGTGATGATGGCTCTCTATGCCTATGTTACTTAGGTTCTTTCTGAATGCATCGGTGCAGTAAAATTTGAACAAGGGTAATGAAATCTGCTCCGTGGTGTTTAGACCAGCAAAGGTAAAAGGCTTGATTGCTATTGTTTTAATTACTAATGGAGGCAGTTTACTAAACGACATGAAAATGACCATCAACACAAACGCATTAAAAATGCTGTGAAGGAGACATGGCTGAGTCAATTCAGACACTTCAGTGGCTTAGTAGATTTGTATCGAAGCGCTCTCATCAATTGATCAGTGACGGAGGAGTTACCAATTGTCTCTAGTTAACAGGCCGGCCAATTCTATCTCTCTCTCACATACACATACAGTATTTGCACACACACCTCGTCTATAATTCATGAGGTGTATTGTGCGGATGCAGTTAACTGCCGCTTAAAAGTAATTAATTGATTTTCTGACATATCAGTTAGCAGCACCACCAAATGACACACACACACACACACACACACACACACACACACACACACACACACACACACACACACACACACAAACAAACTCAACCAAGCTGTAATTAAAGTGTTGTTATAACAAAGATAATTTCCCTCTAATACATGTGTCACAACACACACAACACAAGGGACCCAATTGTGCCTTTTGACTAAAATAAAGTCATTTTACACAAAATGTCTTAATTACAAAGAAAAACAAAAAATCTAATTTACTTTTTCTTCTAAGTGACCATGGTGAATGCATGTAGTTTTTAATATAAGGGGCATAAACATCCACAACTCTACCATTAAAATAATATAATTTGCATATTTTTAATGATCAACAGCAACATTTTTCACTCCAAGCCTCTATCATACAACAACGTAGCTTCAAGTTTTGCACATTTTATTGGTACCCTTTATTTGATATACTTTTGTAATACTTTACTCTCACTGAAACATTACGCCGTTAGCTCTGAGATATTATTATGAATACCACAATGAGATCAGGCAGAATGTATTTACTATGTTGCTACGTAGTCACAGTCTATTGGATTATTTTATGGCACTAAGGGATGTGGCTTTACAGCATTAACTGTGAACGAGCCCTGTTGTAAAGATTTCAGCGTTTCTGCCAGTGGCAGATGGAGGAAGACGGTCAGCAAAGGTCACCGTGGCTAACTGTATTTCGTGAGGCCACATTGAGAACAATTTTTACATCATGGAGATATTCAAATCTTAAAGGATAAACAATAACTCCTTTCCAAACAACTAGCTCCAGGGACTGTGGAAACTAAACTCCATTCAGGAACTAAACTCGGAATCAAAAGTCCCTTTTAGCTCATTCCTGAAGAAAGATGAACGAACGGAGAAAAGTATGGATTAAAAATTGACTGCAGTATTTGAAACGCAACTGTCACACACACACACAAAGAGACAACAACGCAGATTCATCCTGTTGTTCTTTGTATTTACTGTAGGTGACTCTGATGCTTGAGTGGATGTAACGAATGAATGTAAAGGAGACCTGCAGAGGTGGAAAAGGAGACTTAAAACTCCAAAAACTCCACATCATCAGCTTTGTAAAGTAAACAATCAGTGAACGATCTCCTCAGTGTTTGATAGTTATGTTTTTCTGCTTTACTATATCAATTAGCAAATCAAGTTTTACTTCTCTTGTTCACCAGCTCAGTTCTGCTAAGTGCAGCTTCTTGTCCTTTTACCTTGTCCTAATATTGATTCCAGTGGCACCCAGTACTTCCTTATTTTGTGAATGAAGCTGTACACATGTTGCACACTAGCTCCTCTTTTTCAAGTAATGTTTTGTTAAAAGCTACAGTGACCAGGTGTTACAGGAAATGACTGAGCCTTTTTTAAAAACGAAACTATAAAAAATAATATAGAATAACCACAACTTCTTCCATTAACTGTTCCGAATGACAATCAATGTTCCTGATGGAACATGTCCATGATCTTTATTACCTTAAAATAATGAACAATACCAGCGGTGTGAGATATCAATTTCACTAAATACTTAATACTAACAAATCCTTGTTTTACTAAATTCGTTGAGACCCATCATTGATGTAATGCCCTGCCCTAACCATAACCCTAACCTGATTCTAACCTGAACCCTAAAACCAAGTCTTAACCTTCAAACAGCCCTTTGAAGGTGTGAGGACCAAAATATCCTGATGCGATAGTTCCGAGCAAAGATGTAACCAAACAACCACAGGAAAACATGTACACACTCACACACACACACACACACACACGCAAACACACACACAAAATGTTTATCAGAAAACGATATAGATATGGTAGATATGATATAGATATGATACATGATATTAGAAAGCAGGTGGATTTGTTCTTACATCAAACCGTTTGATGCCTGAAAAAAAAAGTCCCAATAATTTCACTTTTTTTTTAAAATATCCATGAAAATGGCTAAAAAGGTACTTTTAATGTGCAAAATGCAGTGTTTGTGTGTGGGTGTGTACGCGCGTGTGTGTTAAATTATTCAGCCGGCCTCTGCGATGAGAGAAGACAGGCTTATCCTTGCTAAACTAAAAATTGATTTTCTGACACAAGAAATGAAGGACAGAGAGAGAGAGAGACAGAAGAAGAGAGAGAGAGGGAGAAGTCTACCTATTCAATCATGCACACAGTCAAAGTTAGTAAAATGTTCATTCTTTCAGCGAAGAAATGGAAATAAAATGGAGGAAGACAGAGATGGAAAAGTGAGACAGTGTGTATCTGACAGAGACAGAGAGAGACAGGATTAGACTGAGAGACAGATAGAGGGAGGAAGATAGAAGTGCCTCAGGCTGTGTTTAGTTCAGTTTGAATGGCTGAGTAGATGCATTAGAGCAGAAATTCTTAACTTATATACACACACACACACACACACACACACACACACACACACACACACACACACACACACACACACACAGAGGACAAACACACATACACACTGCAGGCTGGACAGTGAACATGGATGTCACAACTGATCAGAAAGGTTTACTGCAGAGTCCATTTCTATGCACTCTATGTCTGTGAAGTCTTTACTAAGAGATGTATGAAATCTGTTAGAATCCTGACAGATGCTTCAAACTAACGACATGTATACTTGGACAAATTTGAAAACACATAGTTTCTCTCCGTTTTGGTGTTCACAATAAATTGGAGCTTTTCCAAAACCCTTTTCCAAATGCAGGTCTAATGTTTAGTGGAAGGGTAAAAGTGAGGTTTTCAAAAACCTTGCTGTAAAATTATCAGACATGGTCAGTCCACAGTTATTTCTGTTAACAGTCGTGTTAAGAAGCCGACTTTCTCAGGCCAACTCTTTTTTCAGGTCAGCTGTCTGACAACCAAAAAAGAAAGATACATCAATATATCAACATCTGAATTATGTTCCAAGTATTAATGAAACAAAAATGAAGTGATCACAGAACAATTTGCGGAAAACAAACGCTGCTCTGCTGAGATGACCAAGTCTGTAACCACCAATGTTTGTTACAACAGTCTATCCATCCACTTCCGTAAAACACGGAACATATATGACTTTTACAAACAGTGGCAGTCCTATAACCCCATCGTCAGACAAGAACAGCAATATTGAATCATTGTGCAAAGCCGGACATCTTGTTCACTGAAAAAAAAATTTTTTTAGATATATTTTGTCCAATGGCAACATTTTTAACAGTCTTGCCTTCTATAATATGCAGTATGTGCATGGTATGATGAAGGTTAAAGAAAGATCATTGTTATGGTTAATAAAAACTTTAAAAAAAACAAACTTTAATTGGAGGTCTGTGAGTAAAGCAAACTCTGGTCCCCTGCAAGTCAAACTCAGTACCTGCCCATCCACCACTTTGATGATAACACCCTTCTTTTCTCCATTGCTAAGTAAAGGACATACTTCTTCCTGCTTTGGTACTGAAAATTAGCATTGGACATAAATTGTGAGGAGTGGAATAATCCAATATGGAGGATTCATTGGGCTACAGTCTTGGATATAGAACCTCTGCTCTTTTTCTGTCAATGTTGTGTTTATTGCAGGTGATGTGCACTAAAATGTACGTTGGGAAATCCTGTATTGCTAACTGGATAGAATGTTGGTTGCATTGTTTGCTACCCATATCTGTATTCAAATGTGAGCCCTTGTGTGAGTTGGTGGTGAGTAAGGGCTTCATCAATAGGGGCCACATTAAAAAAATAACCACTGAGGTGATCACAGGCTACAGGATTGCATGTATCTAAGGGCTCTCTAAAATGTCCAAAGTGCACACTAAAGGCCAGGTAGGATATATCGTCCAGGCCTGTCAGATATCAAAATGTTTCTAGTTGTTTTGAACAGACACACTTGAAGGTGGGATTAAAACCTAGCCATAATGAGATGTGTTATTTTTAATGTCACACATTTTCAGACAGTCTCTCCCCAAGTTACAGAAATTGTGGGAAACAATTTCAACTTTGGAATGCTGTATGTGGATGTCCCTCTACTGCAGGGAGACATCCAGGATGTATCCTGATCAGATGCTCAATCCGTCTCAACTGGCTGCTTTCTACCTCAGATAATGCACAACATGTTGTGCCAACAGGAACTGCAGTTCCATCACATCCTCTTTGTGTATAAGCTTTGTAACATTGGATGGATTGCCATTAAATTTTGCATTTTCATAGTCCCCAGAGGATGACTCCGACTGACTTTAGTGATCCTCAGAGTTTTCCTCTACCACCACCAGTAGGACAAGGTTTTCACTTATACTGTGATATATCCCAGCATCTACTTGATGAATTGGCACAAACCTGGGTACAGATATCCATGGTGCCCAAATAATGTATCCTGCTGACTTTTACTTTAGTGCCACCATGAGGGTGATTTTTTTAGTTCTTTATTTAAATTTCATGGCAACCATTGGATGGTTTGCTGTGAAAATTTGGTATACACATTCATAGTGTTCAGAGGATGAATTATAACAACTCTGATCTCCTTACTTTTCATCTAGCACCATCATTTAGGCAGAACTAAATTTTTTCAGTTCTTTGGTTTCTGACCGAATACCTGTTAAACAATCTCACCAGCCTCAGTTGTAAATTGTGTTTACTACTAATTAGGAAATGTTTGCATGCTAAACTAATATGGTGAAGATGGTAAGCATTATACCTGCTAAACATCAACATGCTAGCATTATCACTTTCAGCATTTTAGCATGCTGATGTGAGCTCAAGTAAAGCCACACAGCCTGGCTGCAGACTCTAAGTCTTTTTTAGTGAAATGACCTTTTGCATAGACCAACTCGTGCGATGCTGTGTATAATGGGTGTTGGGATGTAGGACTAATAAAATGAAGCTATCGTTCAGTGTCATCTGAACTTCAGTGGTACTGTACAGTAGCAGTGCTTGCAGGACCTAAGGCTGAGTGATTCTGTTGTGCAATGTATCAGTGTTACACCTCCATTAGTAAAAAATGAAATAATAACGCTCTGAGGAAACAAAGGATTGAGTGGAGGAGGACAACAGAGAACTGGGACTGATGATGAAAATCTTTCATCTATAAGTGTTACTTAATTCATTTTAGCCATAGATAGTGGCCATTAAATCCCAGAATCATACATCAGAATTGTAATTAGATGTATAGGCTATGACAGTGTTATTACCAAACACTGACTCTAGATTGGTCACAACACATTAAAACATCTAGAATTCTTAATGCCTTATACACAGTAAACACACTAAAATTTCATCATACCTTCATAACTTTGTTAATCATGCCATTCTAGTGGGCCAGCATCAGTTTGGGAATGAGGCTCTACCTTAAAGCAGGGGCCAATGGTCTAACACTCTACCCCCCATGCAAAATGGAGAGCTCTTTCACTCATCATAAGGAATTTGTAAGCAGATTTAAGGACATTAATTTGCAGATCTTCAGAAAGTGTAATGCTGTGTTCACACAGGTACAAAGAAGTAGGCGGTCTCTGGCCTCTCATGAAGTTGTAGCGCTGTGGGCATATTGCATGTGTAGATGATTACATGCCCTGCTCTGACTGGACAGTTATTTTCTGATGTAGCCGCTATACTATGCACAAGGCTGTTGTTCATTTCCTGTTGCAGTGTCTGTTTCCCCAATATAGAATAGCAAGGTATGTGTTCTTGAAACTGTTTTGACGGATCAGCATTGCAGTTCTGCATCTGCGCTGGAAGTGATCCCAACTCATCTCGTGGAGCGGCGCAGTAAATAACTGTGTGCTTTTGCTTCTGTGGGAATCAAAAAGAAGGCAAATGGCTCTTGTCTGGTTGTAGCTCACGTTGCGTCAGCGGGCATTTGCAGCCTCTCTCAACTTTCTCCTGTAGTGCCGCTGAGAGCCTTTAAATCTCTTAACTTCAACAGGCAGTGCTGGGTTGCAGCGTTATGTCCCATTTAGGATGAATAGCAGCATTGCTGTCCCAGCTTTTGAGTCTGTATATGTGAACATAAGGTATGCTAATTTAAAAATATGTGTATCATGTGTGCATTCAGATTTGACTGAAATGAACGAATGACTCAGTGAAGATTGCAGCAATTGGGCACTGAGGGTTTTAAAGTACCTGCAAACCATTCCTCTTAAGTGGAGCATTTTATACTCACATAGGGGAGGTTAAATAAAAATGGATGGTGCAACACAGCTAATAAACTACAATAGATTTCTCCATTTTGAACTCCCTGGTTTTCCACTCCCTTAAAGGTCAACTGAGTCAAGATGGCTTGCCATCATTCAACAGTGCAAATTAATGTGTCAAAGTTCAGCAAAAAATTTACTCAGACTTTCTTTGCTCCCATGGTGGTTCCATTGAAAGGAATTGATTTTACCAGTGAGAGCAGGCCTCAACACTACAATAGATATACATCATAGGATGCACTGGTCTAATTCCAGGAAAATTCTTACTTTACAGTTGCTAATTTTTTTTTAATTATGTGCCTAAGGTAGAGTTCGTTGTGGTCAGTTCTTTCTAGTCAGTCACAAGAGAATACTGTTCATTATTAACGGGCACATACTGTAGATACATAAACCTTTATACCAGTCACTATAGACAGCCACAAAAATCAATGATTGTTTTCCACGGCCTATATCATTTCTGACAGTCAGAGAAAAAGACTTCCAATCAACTAATTAACCATTCACACCCCTCAGGCTTTGGTTACTTTTGTTTTTTGTAGCATGTTTGTGTCTGTGTGTGTGTGTGTGTGTGTGTGTGTGTGTACGCACGCAGGTTTGCATGCTAAGTAATGTTGAATGTTGATTCTGGAAAACGCAAATGGATCACCAAAGTGGAAGGAGCCAGTGAAATCAGCCAATCAGACACCTTAAACCCAACCACACGAGGATGCATAGAGTCCCAAATGAGCCAATGAATAAATCAGAAGGCGTAATCGCTCGGTGGAATTTACAATACAGAATAGAAGGGTGCTAATGGGTACAGGCCACACATACACACACATAAAGACAACTCTTTGCATTCATTTGTTAACCACAACGTGGGGACAAATGGGGATGGAGGGAGGAAAAAGGGTGAGGAGGAGTTAAAAAAGGGTGAGATGACTCTTTGCATGACTTCTTCGTTAACCACAGGACTGAAGGGACCTCGCCTTGCCTCACACAAGGCACCCGTCCCACCAGACTTCACAGACACACGCCCGCCATCTCGCCCATTAAGGCTGAGTGGAACCAATGTGGTCAGGAGAAAAAATGGGTTGGGAACACTGAAAAAGCTCTGGATGATCAGAGGCTCCATCGATCGTCAGATGGCTGTTTCCTGTTGGTGGCTTTTCGAAACTTCGGAGGAGGTTAAAGTCAGTGGGGAAGTGTAGCGAAACAAAGAAGGCGACTGAAAATACAGATGGGCAACATCATTCCTCAAAATCAAGGAATGCACAACATTTAGTTTAAAATACTTTTTTGTGTATGTTTTTGTCTATAGCTGCATATGATAATGTTTCAATATGTGAAATATATGTTGTTATTGCCAAATTAGGCGACAGTTAAAATAAAACATTGAGATATTGGATAAGTACAAGATGTGGATGGTTTATCTCTGTCACCCTAACCCATGTGCAAACTTAAACATAACCACTGACTTCCTGTCCCTGCTACACACACACACACCACACAGAGGTCTTGGCATTGACCGAAGTAGCTGTGCACGGCTGCTGATCTTGGATTTGGTGCACACTGTGGTAAGGTTTAGCTTACCAATAAAACGGGTCCGTGGCCTTGCTGGTGGTTCTCCTCAAACTACCACACACACACACACACACACACACACACACACACACACACACACACACACACACACACACACACACACACACACACACACACAAACAGAGTAACCTAAACCTTGTCTGAACTGAGTTAAATCAGAAAAGATGCTAGTGTGAAAGATAAACAATAAATCTACAGTTGTAACAGTTGATCCCACACACTCATACTGTGTGAAGACACACAGCAGTATTTACATGGAGACTAAGATGTCACTGATATTTATACATTGATATTTTTAGATTATACCTGCAAAAACATTATATTTTGAGATGGTCTAAAAGCTCTGTGTGAGGCTCTCCATGTCCAGATCAGTCAGTGTTCTCGCCATGTGCAGAGCAGCCAAGTAAAAAAACAAGACTACTAATAAGTCCACTGTTTGATTACAGAATTATAGCTATTAGGATAAGATCTGGTTGGGTTTACAATCAATTTGAAGGGCTTTCACTTAGATTTCGTTGTCTTGTCTTTCTCTTGTCAACAGTAAGAGGATGGTAAGCTGCCGTTCCTAGACACCTGTGTGGCCACATAATGACACTTGGGCATACTTGAAGAAGACCACCCTGAGATGCATTGAAAAAGAACTAATAATTGGACTTTGAGTTAAGATGGTAAACTGTACACTCATGGATTTTTGGTTTGTTTGTTTGTTTGATGATTTTTTTTTTGTTTTATATTATGGCGTAACTCAGATCCAACCAGTTATTTTTGAAAGAATATAAAAAGCCTCCTAAATGAAGCTGAGATCAAGATAAACTCAAACTCAGTAATGAAATCCATATCTCTCTCTAGAGAAATATCAGTATGTGTGAAACTGTACGGGTCGAATCTTCCAAGACACAAGTGCACAAACTATCCGAAGCACTGAAAGGGCATTGATATTAAAGCACTGAAGCGATTAAACAGGCAGTTGGAAGGAAGTGAGAAAAGGCAGCAGAAAGGGAGGAGATGGAGGAGGAGAGATGAAAAAGAGGAGAGGAAATGAAGGGATCTTTATTGGAGCTCTCTCTTCCTGCTGCAGCTGATGGATGAAGACAGGAAGATGGAGACACTGTAAAAAATTATGCTAACTTCTTACTCCCAGAATGCACTATAAAACATTATGTGGACATTTAACATTTTCTGATTCCCGTCTGAAGGAGCACTGAAGGAGCACAATTCAGTGCTCCTTTTCAAAGATGCCCCAAGTATGTGGAACTCTACTGGAAGGATGACCGGCAGCATCTTCCAAAACACATTCCCTCATTTAGTTCTTTGATGGTGGGAATATTGGTGTGAGATGTTCCACTGGTGCCCCTGAGGGGATTGATCTTTTCAGTAGAATATTTTATGATAATTATAATAATTCTATAATACTTTATCATTTCAAATTTAACTTCATTTAACTTCACTCAACATCTGGTCTGTGTCATGCCATAAACATCATCTGTCAATCAGTGTCTTAACATGCACACTAATCCCTCGTATGTCTTATACTGGTTAACTTATATCCCTATATGATTCTAACATCATCTAGGTTACTCTTGAGACATTCCGAACAATAAAAACAATGAAATAAATTGTCTGTGCAAGCAGCTCATTACGATGCATAGTTACATTTTGTAACTATGGATCACTGTGGGCGTTATGGCATGAGCAAAGGAAGAAGTCAGGTGATGTAGTAGAAAGAGTGACAAAGTCTGCTTTAGGTGGAGGAGTTGGGGACGATGGATGGGTTAACATAGGAGAACACTGTTCATTTCCAGTTTCAAACTGACAACCTGTACTGCGTGTTTATTATTGTAACCATGATGACGGAAGTCTTCTAGCCTTAACGAAGTAACCCAACACTAAACCTAAACAAGTCCAATTTTTCCCTAAACCTAACCTAACATGAGGTTCCATAACCTTAACTGTGTGCTTATTATGATGACGAAGGTCCGGTACACCTGGTGCTGGTAGGCTCTTATGGCTCGTATTCTTGTTACCATGACAATGATCATGACAATGACAATCCAGTGAGCAGAGGGCAGGTACATATAGTCCATTGCTAATTGCAGATGACAAACACGCGAGGTGTCAGGGTTGGGTGTTTGACAGAGTGAAACAGAGAACAGGTGTGTAGATGGGCAGGGTTGGACAGGTGACTGTACTTGAGCGAACAAATGCAGCAGGAAATAGAAGGTATGGTGGAGGGAATAAGAGATCCCAGAGATAAATCGTGACACCTGAAAAATACCTAAACAAATATAAAACAACCACTCAGCTTGTTCTCGTTCCCTGACTTTAGTCTTTCTGGTAGTGCCTCCCCCGGGCAGCATAACTACCCTGATAAATCTGCACTAAGCCTAGGGAGAAGTGCTGCCCTATGAACAAACTCTGGGAACAAATGACTCCCTTACCGACGCATAACCATCAATAACCCACAAGCTTCACAACTGAAAGTATGAAGCCAACAAGTAAAAACTGTCTGACCATGATTACACCGATGACAGTTAGTTAGAGGGAGATGATGAGACTGACATAATGTTAGATAATGTCACACTTCCCCCGGCATCACAGGGGAAGTCTGTGGATCAGCTCTGGAGGAAGTATTAAGATCCTGAAAGTTGCAGTACTGCAATATACAAATACTTCATTACTAGTATAAGTCACCCAATGATAATGGTAGAACAATGTACTTAAAGTATCAAAAGTAAAAGTAGACTGGTCATGATTCAGACAATTGCCCACTGTGACTGGGATATTATTATATATTATATTACTGAATTACCAATGAATTGAACTGATACATTAATGTCTAATCAACATTAAAATGTTGCAGTTTGGTCAAGTTGGAGCCAGTTAGAACTATTTTATCTACTTTTGGGCAGTGTAATCTACAGAAGTGCATCATATTTTATCAGCTCATCATTTTTTTTGTATGTAAAAGGTTAAGCTGTGATGAAAACAGTAACTAAAGCCGTCAGGTATAAAACTGGACAGCTTGGAAACATTCAAGTAAAACACAAGTAACTTTAACTTAAGTACAATACAACAGTGTATCTGTAGTTTTAACTATTCAGCATCAATTACTGAAACATTATCTCGAAAAGATATAATATCCTTCTTATATTCATTAACATTTACAGGGCACCAGAGCACATTGTAAATATATGATAAATGTTATAATTGTATTTTTTGATGAACATTCCAAAAACTAAAGGACTTTGCACACATTTTGTACATTGTACCACTATAAAATTGTAGTTTTTTGCCTATCAATATACACTCACTAACCTGTTATAACAAAGTGAAAGCATGTTTTTAGAAATTTTGATGTTGTATTCAGACCCTTTGCTGTGGCACTCCAAATTGCGGTCAGGTGCATCCTGTTTGCTTTAGTTAGTTTAGAAAGGCACACACCTGTGTATATAAGATGCCACAATTCACACTGCATGTCAAGACAAAAAAAATCATTTGTAACATCTCGTTTATCTAGAAGCCTAAGATCTTTGCTGTCACAGTTGAAAACTGGCAATGTCCATGAAATGGCTGAACTACACCTTGAAATTTTCCAGTGTACAAATGATCATAGAGTTTGCTAACTTTGCATCTTCTCCCGAAAAGATTTGATTTCACCTGTATTATTTAGTAAATGTTTTTGTCACTGACTTGTGAATTTTGTTGTAGACCATGAAGGTTTGATTGTAAAAGTTATTGTGGGTAACAAGTGGGTTCTGAATTTTTTTGCCTTTTTTGGTTGTTTGAAAACATATATGGAGCGCTCTGGTTCTGGCCGACATGAACCTTTGCTCTCTTGTAAGCCTATGCAGGTTGAGCATAGTTGTATGCATGAGAAACTAATATGATGCAATATCCAGCATCGTATGGTCATATTTCATTCATTCGTTTCATTCACTAGAATTGTGAATTATCCTTTATATTATGGTTATATGATGGATATGATACAGATCTGAATTACCATTGAGTTAATTCTGAAAAATACTTTATCGAAACACTGTCATAAAACAAAGTAGATGATGTGGGAATCTGAGATAAAACCACCAGCTGAGTGTTGACATTTTTTACAGCGGGAGGTGCAGAGATCAAACAGTGGAGCTGGGCTGTGTGATGTGTGGCCAGATCTCCACATGGGAGCCACTGTGTGTGTGTGTGTGTGTGTGTGTGTGTGTGTGTGTGTGTGTGTGTGTGTGTGTGTGTGTGTGTGTGTGTGTAGGTGTGTATACTGCATGTGTGTGTATACTGCATGCGTGTGTGTTTGTGAGTGTCAGTGAGTGTGTGTGCATGCGCGTAGTAAGGAAGAAAAAGACAGACGGACAGATAGAAAATGAATCCATAGAAGGCATTCTGTGCTTATTCCCAGGCTTCAAAATGAGAGCCAGGGATCACAGCTGGACAAATGACCCCACAAACACACACAAACGCACAAACATACAGTGCGAGAGACAGACAGAAAGAGAGTTAAACTAAAGGAAACATCCTAACATGTCCAATAGAAAGAATGAAAGACTTTATTGAGTCCTTATGAGTCTCTTTATTGGTGTGTATCAGCATGATCATGTGACTGGACTGTGTGTGTGTGCGATACATATGCTTTTATGTGTGGCTCCAAAGTGCTGAATCATAATGATTGTAGCAGACAGCACCTCAGTGAGACTCTGGTATAAAACCTTACTCTTTAATAGTTGGACAGCAGGAGGTGACACACACCGACGCACACATGCAATCACACACACTTTCATCTGGAGTTCACTGCAAAGGAAAAACAGTGTTGTACATTTTGAAATTGACTTTCCAACTGTTTTTTGGTTTTTTTCCTGCAGCTATTTGCAGGAATGGAAACTTCCCTCCAAAATAGAGACGAACATTAAAGAAATTAGTGTCTTTAATCTACACGTATAATGTAGCAGACACTGGCCAGTTGATCATGAGATTTGCTGAGGATATTCATGGTCCACAGAAGATGAATCCTAATAATTTTGGTGACCCCCTGACTTTTCCTCAAGCTCCACATTCCTAATTGTACAAGAAAGTCAACATCTAACAGGCAGATAGTTGTGAAATTTACTGAACACATTCCTCATAGATTAGAGGATGAGTCCTTTCTGTTTTGGAAACCCCTTGAGCTTTCCTTTAGTGGAGCCCTCACGATAAAAATTCTCACATGATCACTGGGCATTAATTACCTAATGACCTTTCCTCTGCAACCTCAGACTGATGGACGCTCCTCCAAGCAGGAGCGTACTGGTGGATCAGTAATGGGGCTGAAAGGGTTTTTGCCCTTCTCTTTCTTCCTCTTTCTTGAATGCATTTTTTCTTATATTTCCATCATCCGTTAGCTCAAGCCTCTGACTGGCTTCTTCTCCATAGAAATGGTGGTCGAGGCTCATGGGTATTGTAGCATTCAGCGCTATACGCTCAAAACTGACAGAAGTTGAAATAATTAAAATTGATATTATAACATAAACCAATAGTATTGTGACCATACCACTTAGGGAGGATATGTATGTGCACATGGCCCAGATTTTCACACCACAGTCCTTGTTTACAAATCATGAAATACAGAGTGTAATCCCAGTCTATAGGGGACAGTTTTAGATTTTTACGGATGGTTAATCTTTAAACTGATTGTATTGTTTCTCTTTTCCTGTTTTACCATAAAATATTTTTTGTTTCATGAGACTCACATGCCACGTAGCAACACAATTTTCATTAAATCAATGTCTGGCAGTGCGGTCGGATACATTGTCTTAAAACATTCAGAAACTGCTAATTCAGATCTAAATCAAGCATAAAATTTCTGATTCTTTTTAACTGTGTGGTTTCTACCTCTGTCAAACACCGACCCAAGAAGTAGCTTCTGGAATGTAGATATGTTTCCCAGCCCCTTTATTGAGTTAGACTAGCTGCTGACAGGAGGGTGAAAATGGGGAAAGAGTGACTCTTCAGACTTGTCACCCCTGCTCTGCAACATGAACAGTGACCTGTTGAGAAATAGTTGTCCTACATAGTAAACTGAACGTAGGAGAAGGAGGGGTTTCTGGTAAAACATCACTACTAATTTCTCATAAGTCCTTCCTTTGTCTCTTTCATCTATCCCTTTTTCCATCTTTGTCACTGACTTCCCAACATCAGCAAGATACTGGAAAACACATTTCTATCTTCTTGAAAGCTGTGTGTGGGAATTAAATGGAGGACTCTAGTACAACTCAACAGTCCGAGTCTGGAACTGAACCGTGGATGCTGTGGTTACGTGATATGCACCTTGACCAACAGGCTGCTTGGATACCTTGGACAGTCTCCCTTGGTGTTATACTCAGTTACTCACATGACAAAAAAAAGCTTGAAAAGAAGTTCAGAGGCATTGGCCAATCACTGCATGAGGTGGGTGTAACTGTCAAATTGTTGGTTTCAGAAAGTTACAAAAATTGCCAGTGGCAACTTCTAATAGATGTGTGGGTTTAGACCCCATTGCTGATCTGTCAAAAACTTTGTTCGAAGCATAAAAATGATTTGGCATGCAATTGGTCATTCTTAGCCATTTTTGTTTCAATTTCAGTGTTTTTCATTTGTGTTTTTCATAACCATTCAGTTTTGGAGGCTGCAAAAACTCCAGCTGAATACACCCTGTGCAGGTAAGCAGACAGGATTTTACTGTTGCAAAAACAAACCTGCATGCAGCAGTAGGCTTCACAGGTCCAAAAACCTGTCCAAACTCAACATGCATTAATCCATTTTAAAAGAAAAGAGAGAGATCAGGGATAATTAGACCCGATCCAAAATGCGGTTGACCCTCTGTGGTTGAAGATGCAATCGGATCCTTTACTTACGCAAAAAAGCAATACTACCATTACGAGTAAAAGTCCTGCATTGAATATGTACAGTAAAAGTACATAAGTATTGTTAGCAAAAGTATCAAAAGTAAAATAATCCAGAAAAACTGACCCTGTGAGTGCTACAGTATTACATATTATATCATTAGATTATTATCACTGACGCATTATGGGGTAAACTTCGTTTAGCTGAGTCACTAGTTGGGTTTATCTACTGTTGGGTGGTTCAAACTATAATAATGCATGATATTTTATCGATTGATCCTATATTCTGTGTTTAAAATCTTAGTGTGTAACTAAGCTGTCAGATAAATGTAGTGAAGTAAAAATTTATCTCTGAAAAATAGTGGAGTAGCATGAAGTACTTTAAAATTGTACTTTTACATCGTCTGGAGGAGCCTCCTGCTCCTCCTTCTTCATTACATCGACCTCCTCCTTCTGCTCCCATCTTCTCTCCCCCTGTCTTTCTTTTTCCATATCTCACCTCTCCTTTTCTCCTCACTTCTTCATCTTTGCGCCCTCCTTTCTTTTCTCTTCTCATGTTTGTTCCTCCTCCTTCCTTCCTGTTACTAGACTACTAAAATAACGATTTCTGTTCCTCTCCTCATGCTGTCGTTTTTCTCCAACTCACTTTTGTTTGCATGCAGGGGCAAGCACACACAAGCACACACACACACTCGTGCGTGCGTGCTCCCACACACAAACACACACTTACCAAAGCCACAAACCAAGCAAAGTTTTACAATATATAACCACAAGAGAGGCTGACTGGACTCTCTCTCTTTCTCGTTCTCTTTGTGCTTGTGTGTGCGCGCGTGTGTGTGTGTGTGCGCGTGTGTATGTGTGTGTGTGTGTGTGTGTGTGTGTGTGTGTGTGTGTGTGTGTGACACAGAGAGAGATGGTGTGTGTGGTTTACCAGCATGGCTAACCAATACACTGTAAATGCAAAACTGGATACCACAAACACAAACACACACACACACTCAAAAAACACACTGATCCTCTCTCTTATTTAAATTTCTGCATTCAATTCACACTAAGAAAAGTATCTGCTTTGACCATCTACTATATTGTATAACACAATTATATATAAAGAGCTCCTAATAAAGGCTGAGGAATCTTAATGTTTGCATTTTAAAAACAAACAAATTTTACTTTTAACAAATTTTTACTTCCTACAAGTTAACAGCAAAAGTATTGCCCTGCTGTTGGTGTGCGTGTGTGTGTGTGTGTGTGTGTGTGTGTGTGTGTGTGTGTGTGTGTGTGTGTGTGTGTGTGTGTGTGTGTGTGTGTGTGTGTGTGTGTGTGTGTGTGTGTGTGTGTGTGTGGATTGAACGTGAAGCCTTGTCTTTCTAACGGTCGCTGTGTTACATGCATCCTCCTCGCTTCCTTCTTCCCCCACTATCTTCTCTGTCTGTTATAGCACTCTCTCTCTCTCTCTCTCTCTTTCTCTCTCAAACACACACACAAACAGACACACACACATACACAGCCAACAGACATTTTGAAATAGTGAAACGGCTTCTGTTAGTTAAACAGGATTGGGTAAACCCCTGTTTGTGTTCTTTAAAGGAAAATTCCGACATGTTTTGTCCACCCTTCATTGTAACTGTCAAGATGCTGCACAAAAACCTGTGAGTTCATCTTTTATACAGCGGAATACATCCTTCAATCCAATTCAGTTTTTTTTAATGTTTTTTCTTCTTACAAATAGTCACACACATATCTGTATACTGAGTTCACCTAATCAAAACCATTCTGACAGTTATCTTTACCGACATAATGTTCAGCCCAACAGTTAATAAACATCCAAAATGCACTAATGTAACCAAAGAACTTCATACACATCTCAAGAGTCTTGCACTAAAACAGTGACAACATTTGTCTCTCAACAAGAAACCTTTTTCATTCATTAATCAGTAGCATAATATTATGTTTCAATATTGTCTTTGAAGTATCTGTTGATCAGATTATAGCTTGGTTTTATTTGTTGTTTCAGGAACATTCCAAAAGAGGATTATACAGCATGGTAAACGTCTATAATCTCGAGACGTAATGCGTAATATCTATGTCTCACAGCAGCCGATTTTAAGCAAAATGTCATAAATTATTTTTGACTGCTGCAGCTGTAACCAAACAAAAGCCACTGTAATATCCCTTTAATATTCCAAGTGGGATTAATTTAACATTGAACCAAATCAGACAAAGGACAGTGTCATATCCCCATAATATTACCCAGGAGTCTCTGGCGCAATCTCTGGTGCAGATTGCTTCTCTTTCACAGTCATTAGTTGCAGCTCAGTTCATTATGCAATTTATGTCAAATCAGAGTTTTCAAATTTCATTCAGTTTAATAATCCATCAACAGCAACGTCATTGCTGATTTTAATGATGACAAGGTTATTATGATGCTTTTGTGGTGTGAAAAAGCATTGGGATCTTCAGTGTGATTCTGAACTACATTGAAGTAACTCTCAATAATACAGTGATATACTTTCAATATTTTGCCAACCATATAGTCACACATGCTGTTCATTGTGATGGGTTCATTAACAGAAGAAAGTTTCAAGTCTACGTCGATTTAATAGTTTTTGTTTTCGAATAATGGACACCAAAGGCTGCCTGACAAGCAGAAAAAACAAATTCAGTAGTCTAACAGACTACAGCATGTTTTTGAAATTTGTCAGCAGTAAAATAAGTGTACTGAATTTGATTTTTAGAAAATTAGCTGAAATATTCAAAAACATGGGTATGGCCCTTTAATGTAACATCGTAACATATTATATTTGTCATCTTTGGTGCATCAGAAGGTTAGGTTGGACAAACCCAATTCATTACATCTAACAGAAAACAAAGGAATAGCCTGTATGTGCTGCTGAAGGTTCTGGCATAAACAGTATTGTTCACAAAGAGTTACTGTGCATACAAGATCTCATTGTTTGAATCAAAATGTCAGTATCAGCACTGGAGGAAGAAGCATCCAGATCCTTTTAGGTACTTTTTGGACTGACAGGTTAGAAAGCGTTCTCCACCACCATCATCAAAACACCAAAAGAGGGAATATTTTTTGATACCTCCAGTAGAGTTCCAGAGACTTGTAGAATCAATGGCTCACTGGCTAATCACAACCAAGTTTCAACCCTCACCCTCACCCTGTCCCTCATGTTGAGCTAACATTGGCTGGAATAAATCTAACATCAGCACAGGGCAGTTATTGACATGTTGCCAAACCTGCACTGATTGGAGAATAATGTTTTCCACACAGGTTTACCGTGCAATCTGATTATGTAACTGGTAGGTTGTTTCTTCAGTTATTGATAGACTGATGACGACAATGTTATACCCAATCTGCCCAGTCAGGGAAGATGTAGTGGTGGCAGGAGTAGAGGACGAACCATGAGAGGTGGAGGAGGACGATGGAGAGGGAGAGCAGTTGGAGCGGCAGGATCGGTAGCTGAGCTTGAGGAAAGAGTGGAGGAGTGTCACCCAGAGAGGATGGCTGCAGCACAGTTTTAACACAGGTTTATAGCCTACCCATGGTTATTACTTCTTCATCCTCTCATGTTTGACTTAGGACAGACTGGACACTACAGTGATTCATTGTCGCCTCTTGAAGTACAAAGTGGTATTATGAGACAGGGCTAGCTGGTTAGCATGCTAACTTCAGTAGATGTCTCTGCAACACAAAACATACAAGTCTTTGATTTAAAATCAAAACTATTAATCTTAAATAATTTCAGTGACAATTAAAGTATTTCCTGGATTTACACCAGTCTGTGCTTGCTGGAAAAATTGATTTAAAAACTAAAATAAAATGAACTGAATGTTATTTAAACAATTTCAATTAGATATTTTGCTGGTTTAAGTGTCTCAAATGGGTATTATTCTGTTTTATGTCACTGTAGATGTTATACTTTGGGAGCAAAAGAAAAAAACAAAACAAGAGATTTGATGAGATCGCCTTGGGAACTTGTGATGAGAGTTTTTCCCTTTGTTTCTGGTATTTTACACAGTAGCCTAAAAAAGAATCAATCAAAAAGAAAACCAGTAATGAAAATACTTGATACTTGCAGGCTTAAAGCGAACTGTATCCTATCCATCTTTCTGAGGTTTGAGCACACAGAACAGATCAGAAGAGAGTTTGAATAAAAGTCCAATATGAGCCTGATATCTGACTGTACTGCTGCCCTGTGTGGAAGTGACCTAACATTGGCACTTGTAGCTCCTTATTTACTGAAGAAAGAACTTTGACACTTCAATAAGTTATGAATATGAGAAAGTTCACATTTTAGTGTTGTGTGAGAATATACAAGTACTCTGTTAATATGTGAGTGTTTGAATTCGGGTACATGCTGAGAGTCAGCATCACCGCTTTTAAAATCAGCCTGAAGCAGACCTGTGGAGTTTCCTCTGTTAAACTTTGCCTTCTCCTGATAACACACACTCTTTCTGTCTCTGTGGCACTCACACACACACACCAACGCACACTCACAGCAGGTGTAGCCTCCAGATAACCAGAATCAGCTCTGGACAGGCATGTACAATGTGGCCGAGAGAGGCGAACAATGTCGACAAGTGGAAAGTGGTTGATGAGGCATGCAACATGATGGGTTCAGATGTGCTGAGTGGTATAAATTAAGAGTGACAGAAAAGCAGCAAAACAAGCTTCAAAGCAGTTTGATATATGAAGTGAAGGAAGGGAACAATGCAAAATCAACACTCGGATGATGGAAACACAGAAAAACAACTTGGAGTGGCTCTCGTATTCAGCCAAACATCTGAGCTATATAGACTGGGAAAGGAGGAATGGAGGAGGGAGGGAAGGAGGGGTGGGACAAAGGAGGCAGGACGTGAGATGAGGAGGGAGGATGGAGAGAAAGAAGGAAAGAGTAACATAAGGCTGATGTAGAAGAAGGAAGGGAGTACAGAGATGGAGAAGAGAAGAAAAAGAAGAAGACTCCTGACTCCAAACAAAGTTTGCTCTCAGAGAATCATAAATACGTTTATATGAACACATGAAATTAATGAGAACACAAAATTCAATATCTTTGGCAACTGTATAACTAATTTAAAAGGGAATCTCAGGACCAAAGCATTTGAAATCAAAATTTTCAGATTGATAATAAACACACATAATAAACTCAGTAATCAGTAATTAACAGAGTTTTGTTTTGAAAGGAACAAAACTACATAATCAATACCACCTAACACATTGTTTATTCAATAAAAGGTTTCAAGAAAACATTTTAAAAAGGCACAAATTATATAAGTGAAAATGTGTAGCTCATTTTATAATTTTCAAAAATGTATAAAAACAATTAAATTAACAAATATTAGAATGTAATATTAGTATATTAGTATTATGATGGTAGGGATAGTGTAAAATTTGGTCTGATGTTACTTTTCAATGTTAAATAGGTTGTGTTGGCACAGTGAGCTATAGCTTCAGCCTACACCTTCTCGATCTGTAGAGAAACTTTAAGCTATGTTGCAATGTTTTTCTATTTTACTTTTTTGTAGGGGTAACTGTCTTGTTTTGTTGTGTAATTTTTTTTGTTGCTGGGTTGTTGTTTTTTTAACCCTATATTGTGTTTATGATTATCAACAGATTACAATAAATATCAATTACAAAAATTACAATTTAATGGGTTTGTGTCATCCCCAGTTTGTGCCTGTCATTTCTTAGCATTAAGGTTACATTTCAGTCACAGAACTGAGCATTCGCTTGTCTGAAAGATAAATATGCAGCAATGTTATAAAAACCAAGTTCGTTTAATTTGAGGTTGGGTTTTTACACAATCCTCAAACACTCTGCATTCTGTATGTTGCACAACTCTTAACTTGTTTCCCAATTTAAGACTCAGGATGGTAGCCAGTGGCTACCTGGAGAGGAGACCAACTTGCAGGTTGGGAAACTGGTTAAAAATGTTTTTTACTTTGGAGTGGGCATATTTTTTTTTTTTCATTCAGACGGTCAGGGGAAAAGCTTTAAAAATTGTAAGTTATGTTAAACAACCGTCTGGGTTTTGCATGTATGTCATGTGTCAATGTTAGATGCTTAATTCTGTGACTCCAATGTAACACTAATGCTAGGCACAAACTGGTACTAGATGTGTTTTTGCCTTGATGTCTTAGTTTTACATCAGGTCTCATATTAGTGGTTAGTGTTTGCATCGTTATTATTTATCTAGGATTAAGTCTTCTCTTAAACAAGACTTAAACAAGTAGTTGCTTAAATTTAACCTGACTTCAGGTGCCACACATGGATTTAAAGGAATGTCCAGTTGAAAAACATTAGCAGTGAAAGCTTTACAGATACTTTTGATATGAACATTCTGTCTAACACGGTAAATGGACTGCACGTATATAGCACCTTTCTAGTTTTATCGACCACTCAAAGCACTTTACATTACATGCCACATTCACACAAATTTCTATAGATACTGCGCTTTCTACACACACAACGGTAATATCGGGGGCAATTTGGGGATCAGTATCTTGCCCGAGGAGACTTTGAGATGCGGACTGGAGGAGCCGGATCGAACCACCAACCTTCCAGTTACTGGATGACCCACTCTACCACCTGAACCACAGCTGCCCCACTTGTTTGGTAAAGTTTGGTGTGTGGTCATAAAAGACACCACTGATTTAATTCATGTTAATCTGGCTAAGACTGACCAAGACCAGTCAACTGGTACGTGTGTCACATACATAGATCAGTTGAAAACTAACAGTAAACTGTCCTGTGTGGTGCTCTTTGTTTCAGCTGAACAAGTTCAGATCAGCTTGCTTCAGCCTGTTCTGATATACTGAGGCTCAGATAACTCAGAGAAGATAATGTCAACAAATGAAAAACAGTAACACACACACACACATACACATACATACAGTAAACTGATAAAGCTGCAGAGGGCGTCTGGTAGACACAAAGGACAGACTAACAGGCACATGTGCACATGCATAGACATGTGCACAAAAGTAGATGGAAAACAAGCAGCACTGTGTGTTCCATATATTGGCCAGTACAGAAGTGATAACTAGAGGAGAATTATCTGACAACATAACCCCTCACCAACAACCAATAGGAGAGCAGGAGATGAAAAACAATCAGAGATTAAAATCACATTGATTCTTTACCACTGATGGGTTGACCTCGTGCAATTTGATCAGTTTAAACTAAAATGCTACATGCTCTGGTTTGATCAACTGAATAAGTACCACAAACTTTACGGTGAGGAGAAACAAGCATGAAAAATGTACTCGTTCAGGCCTGAGGTTAGATCACAAACCCACAAAATCATTTTATCTATGCAGGCACCCTATGTCAAAGTGTGGCTGATGCACACACGTGCCAATATAACCATATAATCACAGCATACAGGCGGGAAACACGTGATCAGATGTCTCTTACCATGTGGGACATACGCAGTTACAGTATTGCAGAGCAAGATAGGCCCACAATGATGCGCGCGCGCACACATACACACAAGAAAAAACAACAAAAAAAACCATCAGCTAACACATAGGCAGGGAACAAAAAAAAATACTTGCAAAGAGGCAGGAGCACCTTCACAGTTATGCAGCACAGACTTTATTGCATCAGCTGAGGTTTCAGATCTACTGTGCCTTCTACAGAGCTGTTGACATGCTCATGATGACAATGTTAACCTGCTGATGTTTAGCAGGTATAATATTTATTATGTTCACCATCTAAGTTTAATGTATTAGCATGCTAACATTTGCTACTTAGCACTAAACATGAGGTACAGCTGAGACTGATGGGAATGTCATTAGTTTTGCAGGTATTTGGACATAAAGCAAAGAATTAAACTACTTAAAATTTTGACCTGAAGATGGCAATAGCTGAAATGTCAGAGGATCACCAAAATTATGAGGATATATTAACTGACAAATTAAATGACAAATTTCATGACAATCCATTTAATATTTCATTCTGGACCAAAGTGGTGGACCAACCAACTGACCAACCAACATTTTCAACCATAGAGCGATGCCACTATATGGCTAACAAAAACTGAGACTGACAGTTCATTCTGACCTTCTGGAACTTGGAGTCATAACACATAGTCTTCATCAGAAGTTGACGTGATATTTAGAGCTGAGACTATTTGGTCAACTGCTTTTTCCAAGTTCCAGAATGAACCATCACGCTGAACTTGAAGTCTATGAGGACAAAAAGTCCTAAGAGTGCCTAGAATAATGAAAGGTTTGAACATCTAAAGATCCATAACAACTGTAGAATCTGCATACCTAAAATGACTTTCTCAGTATTTCTTTATTTCATTGAGTGTTGTCAACACAATCAGCTAATACATCCAAGGTAGAAACAGTTTATTGGTTTGAAGATTCTTCAGCAAAACAAAAAAAACACCAGAAGATGTCTTGGTGTGTTTAAATCTCCCCTTCTGTTCTGAGTGGACAAAATGGAGCAGCAAAACATCTTGGAAATCTAATGAAAGCAATCCAACATACTTGCACTTTATCTTAAATTGACATTATCGGTGTGTATCAGAGCTCATGTGTCAGCTACAAAACTTAATTCATAGAAACAGCAGCAAGACATGCTGCCAACAGCATGCTTTGCTGAAAACACTGCGACCAATCTGGTATAAACAAACTTGTTCCATAAAGCTTGTAACACACCAATAGAACAGTGCGGCACGTGAGCAACTACAAAAGGGTTGCTCAGTAAATCTGAAATCAAAGGACTCCTAATGACTTTTAATGTTACAGAGGTGGTGAAGCATCTCACCGCCACTTTGAAGGGCTGAAACTATATCTAGACAGTTTCATCTAGACTAAAAGGCAAATAGATCAGAGGAGAAATTTAAGAGCCATTACATAAATGTATTTGATTTGACATACAATCAGAGTTGGTCTTATTACAGTTTTCCTCACTTTTAAACTTTGAACTGGAGAATTCACATTCAAAAACTGTCTTTTGACAACAATGGTCAACTTAGAGCACAATTACTTGTATGTTACCTTCGCAAGCTACATTCTTCTGATACTGCAACTGTATCATTTTCACATTTCCATATCACAAGAACATTCTGTAATAGTCAATGCAGTTGTAGCAAATGTATGTAATATGCAAGTATACTGTTTTCTAGCAGAATCACACACAGATTTATGGGTGATAGTATTGCTGATGCTGTGTGCAACTTAAAATGGGCAATGACTCTATGCAAATGCAAACAGTATTGTCAGAAATGAGAACACAGTCATGAAAAAGTAAACTTTTTTCTGCGCATACTGTTCAAAGTGCTGAACCAAGAATTAACAGGAAACACACATAGATACACACACACACATACAGGCAGTCTGTCACACAGTGTTCTAGAGAATTTCCGCAGCAAAGACGACAACAACTGGAGACATGCATGCAACACCAGGTTTCAGGAAATACATTTAAAAAAAATTATCTAGTACATCACTACACCACTATTGTAATAAAATTAATGCAACTCAACAGCTGAAAGACCTCAAAAGAGATTTTATCAGTTTGAAGATAAATCCAACACTTCTCCTGTTACAGCATTGTCCATGTTTATGTAAAACAGTGCTATGAATGTAGACTTTTCATTGTTTTGCATCATTGTATGGTTAACCAAAATGTATATAAAATAAGTATAAATATAGACAGTATTTGCATTGAAAATTCATATTCTCGGCTTTGGCCTACATTGTTGGTATATGTGGTAATGGTACTCTTGAGAATGAAAGGGGGGCTGCTTGTCAGACATAGAAAATGAAAAATAAAGACACACAACACATAACAAATATAACATAAATATTGCTTTAAATCTGCATTTAATACATTTTTTTCTTGCCTTTTGGTGCACCAGAAGAAGTTGAAAACACAACTCTGACCCTACAACGTCAATGAGGCTGGTGTATTGGCAAACAGTTGCCTACATCTATGAGACACAGAGCTACATTAGCATTCATTTTGGGTTAGCTTTATGTGCTAAATGCTCCACTATGTTTACCAGGTAGTCTCAAACTGCAACTGTCTACTTCTTTGTTCTTCAGCAGGCAGTGTGCAGTGGGTTTATCAGAGCCTTTTCCATGTAAACAACTCCTAATGTTGGAAACAAAGTTGATGAGAATTGAGTTTGTGGGCTGGAAAACCAGAACAATTAGCCAAAAGAGGCTATAAAGCTCTGTAGAGCTGAGGGTAAATGCAGAGCTGATAATAATTCTCTGTGGGTTTATCCTACGAGTGACACCTTCACATTACAGTTATTTGATCAAGTGTAAATATAAAAAAAAAAATATTGATCAGTGCAGCTTTAAATCAACATTAACCTAAAGACGAGTTAACAATGAGCTCAATACATACAACCATTTGAATTCTTCTCCACATGATTCCATAATCTTCACACTAAATCATCTACAATTTCACTTGTTCTTTTTTAAGTTTGGTTGTGACACAAATACAACATGTCTGTATTCAAATTCAATGCAAATATTTCTCCTCTTCCTGAAAGTAACATGTACTGAAGCTCACATTAATTCTTTCTCAACCCTTGTTGCTCAGTCTGCAAAAAAAATAGATATAGTGAACAAAGCATCGACTTTATCATAGTTCCCTCTGTGGCCCTGATATAAAAGTCCTGATGTCACTGACCGTCCAAAGCAAAGCATATGGATACCTGTTCAGGTTTCCACACACAAATATAAAACTTGAAAAGACTGTCTACAAGTTGGATCAGTATTTGTTTCACAGCAGTCAGTAATGCAAACTATCAAAACAGAAGACTAATCTTGAAAAGATGTAGATCATTACTTTAAGTCGAGTCACTCAGAGACAGCTGTTGCTGGGAAAGTGAAGCAGACAAGTATAGTCATTCACACAGCTGCTGGTTGATGAAGCAGGAAGGAATGCCTGCTACATTCCTCACTCTCCTCTCTCCTGTCATCCTCCCTGTTAGCTAGGGGGCTGCAGTCTCACAGAAGCAGCAGCGTGACCTGGAGGGTGCTGGTTCACAACATTTTGTCATGTTGACAAGATACCTGTATCTCCAACTGCAATTTAGCTACTGTACCAGTGAGAGACTGCTTGTACTGCAGCTCTCATAGGCAGAAAGTACAAGAATGTATTTGTATGGAGCACCAACAATGGCCTTTGCTATGCGTATGTCTATGTATATAAGTCCAAGCCTGTGTGAATAACCAAGCCGTTCCTATAAGCGGTAATGCTTTGTTTATGGATTTTTCAACAAGTCCTAAATCCTAAAGAGCAACGCAGTTTGTCAGTGCTTTTCAAAGTGACCCTTTAAACCCTCCCTAAAACAATTTTCATGTATTTTGGGGTTTTTTTAGGCAAATTTATTTAGGCAAATAAAACTACTAAAACTACACTTTGTTAGGATCCGGGGAAAATATGATCATGGTTAAAGAAAAACAGTTGACAGTATGGTTATTGGTTACTGCAGTCTTTGCAATTGATTTTGGACAATCATTGTTCACACAATAGGTCATCTGTCAGAAACTTGTAAATACATTTCGTTTTAAGGATTTGAACAAATGACCAATGTTGTCATGTTTCTGATTAGGACTGTGGCTCCCAGTACCAGCACCACTGGTACTGGGAGGCCCCACAACCCCCTGTGGGCTTGGACCACTAATCCACAGGACACTGCTCAGTGAAGTCATGAGTAAAATGAGCAAAATAATGGGTACTAAGGAAGACACTAACTCTTGAGTAAGTTTCAGGCCATTCCATCAGAATGATGGTGGTCAATGGCTGGCCCCAGTTGTAAAGGTAAAAGATGTCTCCCAGTTGTAAAGGTAACAAAATCCGGAATTATTTTATCCCATTGGCCATCTCACTCTGTATCACACATGGATGAGTTGCAGCACTCGGGGCAGGTCAAACACGTTTGACAACATTAGCTTTGAACACAGGACTTTAAAGTAATGATAGCAGCAGTAGTAAGTATTGTGAATTATTCTTTGCTGTATTGCATTTTATGCTACCATCACTTTCTATTATCAAATTCTTGTACTCATATTTCTGTATTGTTTTCCTGCTGACACTATATATGCTCTCACTTGTGTTGGGTGTCAGCCCCTTGAGGACTAAGTCTTTGTGGACAATGTATTTGTCACCAAGATTAGCAGTAGTTTGTCAACAGTGCTACTCTTCAATAAAAACAGGTCTTCACAGCAAGATATGGACATTGCTATTGGATCAGCGGATCAGTTTTAAATATTGCATAGAGGAATGGTTAAAGAAAAAAAGCTACAGTGAGCTGTTAGATTGGAGAGTTGCAGCCGATTATAAAGTGCTAACCAGCACATCTCCAACACTTCTAAGTTTTAGCAGTATAGTTTTTTAGCCCTCGCTACATTTCTTTGATAGTAACTTAGGGTGGTGAGCAGGCTGTCAAGAAGGTTAGTTTGTCAAACTGACAAAATAACCTCTATAACCTCAAAATAACCTCAGCACTCAGCATACATTTCCCATGCAATTTGAATCACATTGTGAAGTAAGGTACTGAATGGTGAGGTTACATGACTGGACCAATGAAAGACAGATGGCAAATGTTAGCTATAGAAGTCCCCCTCCCTTGTGAAATGTGGGATGAACAGGGGTTTGAAGATGCATGACACAGAAGGTGTTAAAATAGCATCCAGTAAAGTCAGAACCAGTGCTAAAGTTGGCAAGTTAGGCTTACTAGTTTCCTAGCTTGCTATCTTCCAGCTAGCTTCTAGCTTTTCTTGTGTCCATATGACACCAATGCTGGCACGGGTATTGGCTGTTTTTGTTTTGTTTTTTAAATTCTGGTTGGTATGTTAGTGGAAATTGGTTTGGTTTGGTTTTATTTAATCAAGATTTTAACTTCACTCTTTTTAAATCATCCCAGATGTAATCCAACAACAAGAAATTGGAGCTCTTCACACGCTAAAAAAGTCACTCTAGGCAGTGGGAAAAAACTCACTCACTGAACAGTGCAGACAAATAGTAGAGCCAATCTACCTTTAGACCCCTAATGGAACTCTAGAACTTTCTACTTAAAGCTGTATAATGAATTTCTGTTCTGAGGGACTAGTAGCTAATTGTTATAGCAGCTATGTAGTAGCACCCCAAAACCCAAAACGTTCTATCAGCTCACTGCTGATGTTTTAATACTCATAGTTCAAAGCTAGGTCCGTACCAAGTGCAGTTTTATTACGAAGCAACATCTGATGAATGAACACATGCACAGGGGCTCAGGTCATACCTGAGGTGAGGAGCATCATCATTCATCATAAAAAACCCTTAAAATACTTAAAAAGATCTTTTTCAACTCACAGGACCCAACATAGCAGCAAGGCAGCACAGGTGGACATGAATACACACAAAAACACGTGTACAGAAAAGTACACTTACCTCGTAAAAAAGCTGACTGATAGGATGACAGACCATCAAAGATACTGTTGGATGCCATGATTTTTTTTTTTGATATTTCTTCCTCTCCACCCTTATGTTTTATCTATACATGAATTTAAAAATCACACACACACACACACACACACACAGACGATATAAGGTCAATAAGACATCCTCCAACAAGCTGAAACATCAACTTTCATGACCAATCTCTTAACCACAAACCACATCTATCTATGTGGGGGTGCGCATGTGTGTGTATGTGAAGGAATGCATGTAGTGTATATAACTCACCACTGATTCTCAACAGTGTTAATAAGCGTGGATTACACTACTGCATCAGTTTACTACTCCAGAAAATTCAAAGATATAAGAGAAGTAACACACAGGATAAAGGTAACATGTGGGGTGATCTCTAGTTGCCTAGTTAGTGTCATTACTCGTTGAGGATATGAGGTCATTTCCTGTGTGTCCGCTTTGAGGATCTGTAAGTTTCAGTGACCTGAGGTGCAATTTATAATTAGCAAATAGCAGTAAGTAGACAAACAGTTAGGCCAAGTAGTTGGACATTCTTCTAAACAAAAAGGGGGAAATGCTGCTTTACAGTTCTGTTTGTTACCTAGTGCACTTCTGCTGTCCTCTGTTTTATTTGAGAGTCTGAATTCAAAGTGTAAAAATTGAGTGCCCTCAATAAAGTGCCCTTAATCTAAGTTTAACCACTTTGACTTGCACCTGGGAAGTGAAGTTTGAATGCTTGCTGTTTGCAGTGTGTAGGGTTAATGTCTAAATCACACTTTAGAGTGACCTATTTAGTGATTTTAATGCAGGGAAGTGATTAACAAGTTAATGAGAAAGTAAGTTTAGAGCCACCGTGGGTGTCACCCACTGATATCATTTAAAGGAAATGTCATTGTTTTTCACAACATGGGTCTTAGCTTTTGTAGTTTTATCATTACTTTCAGTTACTTAGGCTATCAGCGTAATTTCTGACATATAAATAACATTATTAAATCATTGCCACATTGGTTTTGATACACTAGCGTAATTGCTGTGAATAAACCTTTCCATATAGACTTGTCAGGATTTTTCTGTTGCTATCTTTAACGGGTATAGCCTCATTGTTCAGTGATTGCTTTCCTACAGTCATACTTGAGTCGTATTTAACTGTGCTATTCTTATACAACCAAACATTTCTTGCTGTATCTGCTTCAAATTAAAAGCTTTCCACTAGCAAACCATGGGGATGCTTTTATTGTGAAACAGCTTGAGGAAATCCAGTGTATTTGTCACAGAGATTAGTGGTGGTTTGTTAGCAGTGTTATTGTACAATTAAAATTGGTCTGCACAACAAGATGTGTACAAATTTGTGCTAATTTGGTCAGTGGATGACTTTAAAATATTATTAAAGAATAGTGAAAGACAAAAAGCCACAGTGAGTTATTAGATAAAAAGCTGCAAGCAACAGGCTCTTATTGTAGTTTATGAGAACCAGAAAACTCCAAAACACCATCAAGGTAAGCATCAACTTTTACCCGGCTCGAGAAAAACCATTTCCGTTGTGCCAGTGTTGATTTTAAGTCAAACTGAAATTCAAATTCATCTTTTCTAAGGTATCTAAATATATACTCTATTTTGGTGTTTGTTTTGACTTGTGTAAATATTTACAATTAAATTATGGAGAGAATGAGGTAGATGGTGCTGTTACCACGACAGGCTCAAGCTGTCGTAATTTTTGACAATGGCAGGTGACAGGAAGCAATGAATGAGGGATGTTAAAAAGTAAGTAATTATTATTTACACAAGTCAACCAAAAAGAAGAAATTTAACTTTTATATCTTTTTCCACAGTGAGAGCAACCTCTACATTTTTGGTACTGACTAACACTGTCAGTACTGGTAGTTTGATTTGTGAAATATTTGTGTGGGCGGTTAAAAATAGCTTGTTATATCACTTCATTTTCAACATTCAGTGGTCGACCGGCATTATTAGCTGTGTTTGACTTAAGCACTCATCACTACTTACGTTACCCACAAAGTAATGTAGGGAGTGACTTGCAGCAACATGTCGTCCCGTGACCACAGCACTATTTACATACTATTTACATACTTTTGACAGTCTGGTCATTCAACAAAACTGGACAATAACAGGGAGACAGCTAAATCTGACTAGATTCCCTACTCTATATAATGTGCAACGAAATTACATGACCGAAAAATAACATTCGGAATCAGTGCTGTTAGCAAGCTAGGCTAACTAACATCCACTTTCTGATTGGGAGCTTGTTAGCATACCTTGCTAGCTTCCATATTCCATACTACAGTTACAAACTTAACAGCACATTGGGTCCTTCCAAAAGTTAAATCTTGTAAAGTGACACAGATCCTAAATGTCCCTAGGTTATACAGGATTATGATGTTCTCCAGTCAATGGTGCACCACAGAAGTTGACAAAGCATCTAGTAACGGCACTTTTTCTCAGATGTCAGTCAACCACTGACATGGGAAACAACCACGCAAAGGCTTGATGTTTAGAAGCTGTGTCCACAAGTTTTATGTATTTTATTTATTTTGAGAAATAAACAATATGCACAATATTTTGAGATTATCATTGTTTCCGTACACACAAACTGAGGGGAATCCAAATTTTAGTTTGACTTTAATGGTTGCAGTTGCTCACAGCTCAGTTTGGCTTGAGTTCTCTGAACGCTGTTAGCTCCCTGGGGCAAATTTGGACAGAACTTTGCACAAATTATGGAGAGAATGAGGTAGATGGTGCTGTTATTCCTGCTCAAATGAGGCTCAAGCTGTTGTAATTTTTCAGAATGGCAGGTGGCAGGAAGCAATGAATGAGGGATGTTAAAATAAGATTATACATCAGGTCCACCATGGTTTCATTTGTTTACAGTGAGCATACCAAAGTATCTGAATGAATTTAATTTGATGATTTTACGATATTTAAAAATGAATCACATAGAACTGAATGTTGACATCATCTCTCCTAAAGCCGCTTTCTTTTTTAATGTAAAACAGTAAGAGTTGATACGTTGTATAATCACATTTCGCCACAAAGTATGTTATAGCAACAAAAGCAGGTTCATTAAAACACATAAATAGTGAAGGTGAATAAGCCGTGGTTGTGGTATTCTTACCCCAGCTGAGGTGCCTCGGTCCTGGCCAGAGGTTGTTTAAAAAGATCCTTTTAATTTTTTCCAGTTGACCACTGGCTCAGATGCAAAATAATCCACAAACAGCTCTCATTCATTTCTTTTCTTTCTCTGCTTGTGATATCCTTCTCTGCTTCTTGACTTACTCACAGCTCTTTTCAGCTTCCGCTCTTTCTCTCTGTTGCCATACGCATCTTCCTTTATCTCTCAGTGCACTTTATGACTCTCTCTCTCTCTGGTTTTGGTTTGTGGTTCTCCAAATCCCCTTGCTGATGACTTTTTGTCTTCGGAGTTGACTCTTTCCCTGACTTTCAGTGTCACTGAAAAGAGATTGTCTTTCTGTCAATATCACAAGCAACCTAGTTTGGTTTCTATTAATCTGACATTGTGGCTTTTGGAGTATGCATGTGTGTGCGCGTTTGTGTATAATCAAACTAACCACCTGCCCCCCTCCGCCAACAGTTTTCACTGAGGAAGTAGCTGTGGTTAGAGTGAGCGAAATGGAGGGAGAGGTGTGGTGTGTGTTTCTGAGCACCCATATGTGCATTTGTGGTTTATATGTGTGTGTGTAGCAGAGGTTAGAGAGGGTGAGTGAATCATCTGTACTTCACCAAGCCTCACTGCAGGTCAGACTTTTAGACCACTGTGACCTCAAGTGTGCGTATGCAAGCATAATGAAGGTAAGTTAAAAAGAGAAGTGTGGTCCATCTTTGGTATCTTTGGTGATGTATTATTAGTAGAACTGCTTTTTTTATGGGATACATGTGACTAAGTCTTGTGAGTCTCCCAAATCTATGAAAGTTCAAGATTAAATTCCTGGAGTGCTCCTGTAAAAGTTAAAAAACAAACAAACAAACAAACAAAAAACATGGTACATGGTCCCTTTCTCATAGTTTAATTTTTATGACATTTACACGGGCTTGTCACACAGAAGTTGATACAGACTAAGCCTATGTATTTCCCCCAAAAAAGTGTCCACACATTATTTCCAAATCCTTGTGATGCTCAGTGTCATTTCATGCTGATTCACATTTGCACGCCCAGTATCTCTTATAATTACGTTCATTTTTGGCTGATTCCACACCTTGCTGCTTCGTGCCAGTATTACCAGTGATGCAAAATAAAATGCCTTTGAGCAATAGTTGCCTAAAGCTAACCAATCAGTAGCGATAATACTGCTAAAACAATTTCCAGTGTACAATGCACATAGACAGAAAGCTATTGTGTACTATTTATTGCTTCCCCTTTAAAGATTCCCTGCAAAATGATACAGTCAGTGGAATGTAAAGCTGTGTATAAAGCCATGAGTTACAAGACAAACATAACAACATATTTACCATAGCTTCTGGACTTTCTCCCCCCTTTTTTTACTAAGTGGAAAAAAGTTTTAACATTATTCATTACATTGAATAAGTTATTTCAGTATTCAAAAACTGTCAACTTTGCTAAAGTTCATTTGTGTTTTCTCTGACTTTTTGGAGCCATGTTATTTCCTACTTCTGAACAAAGATTTGTTGTCCGTCCATCAGGTTCAACAAGACACACAATCCATTTTTGAGCTGAGTCCATGGCCTACTCTGTCTTTTGTCCTTGGCACATATAAACCACACACACCGTGTTTAGTGAGTGTCCTTTTTTTTCAGAAAAAGGTTTTTATGGTTCTGTCACTCACTCTCACCAATGTAATATTTTTTCACATGAAAACACACTTTAGAAGAGAGCACCTGATAATTCTGTTTTTGTTTAATTGAGCCACAAGTGCAGATACAGTCCTTCTGAAGCACCTCCAGCATATTTGAATTCTGCAGTATGGATGTGGATCGATTAATGAGTGTGCCTACCAGAAACGTGCCCAGGGGCCCAGAGGGTCAGAAGGGCCTTGAGCCTGAGCCTCTTTTTAGAGTGACTGTTGTCATTTCTTGTTGGAAAGTCAAGGAGCACAGTCAAAAGTATGCATAAACAAAATCATCTTCACACTCGTAGGTCGCAAAAAAACTCCCTGTTAAATAAATGTGTTGAATTGTTTTTGCCATTTAAAAGCTGAGATATTGTACGGGAGTACCGAAGAATTCTGTATGGTGTCTGTGAGTGTGTATGTTTGTGATTAAAATTTTAACACCTGCTTGTTAAGTATCTGTAATCAGTCTTTCCAGTGGAGGGTTGATGGAGTGCAAACACACGCACACGCCCACAGGCAACTTGACCCCCAAGTCCACGCCTCTTTACACCCCAACACCTGCACTGACACACTTCTAACCCTCCTTAATTCCACCTCTGCCACCTCAACACACACTCACACACACAATGCCAGGACAGCTGCTGCCCCACCTCAGCAGGTTTAGGTTTCTGACGCACCCTGATCCTCAAACTAAATCTCATTGTCGTAAAGACAGCCCACACAATCCCTACTTAATGTGAAATGCAGCTTAAATCATAAAAACATTATCTGAGAGGTTTTGGTTTTCTTGTTTATGGTGGCACCTGTGTATACACATGCTCGTTGTTTTGGTGTTTTTTAATCAAATTTGCACTGTATCTAGAAAAATTAATAAGTGCTAAAAAAAATTTCAAAAAGGACATTTGGCTTCCTTTATGCAGGGTTGAACCATAGATGTCTGTTCAACCAATCAATATTAAGCCTAATACTGGATCAGGTATCCAAAAATTTGACCCAAAACCTTCAGGATACACAGTACTTGAGGACCAAGTTGGTAAACAGACTAGTAGATGTCCTACTGTGTGTCCTGAGAGAGCACAGTGGGAGGCTGCTCACCCGCTGACCCCTGACCCCTCCCAGACACAACATGACCTCCAGCTGCAACTTCCTGGGTCACGGTATTGTCAGACACAGACGCAAGGGTGAGTCAGCTATCAGTTGTGAGGAAGGGAGAAGAATATCACAATATTGCCAACAGATTTATTTATGTATTTATTTATTTATTGCCATTTAACAAGTTAACCAACTATTCGGTATTAAGAGTCATGGATTTGTAAGGAAACAAAGAACAAAACAAAAGGATAGAGCTTGTGCTGAATCACTAGAGAGTGCACAATTAATTTGATCCATTTTCCCTGTGATTTTTTTTACTGCCAAAATAACACTTTTGCCCTTTGGAACACTAGTCTTTTTAGCCATGTTAGCTGATCTGTGGATGGTCGGTCTGTCTTCCGATCAACCACTTTGGTCCAGACTTAAACAACTATTGGCTGGATTGACATCCAATATAGAACTAATAACATTCCCATCAGCCTCAGCTGTACTGTGCGTTTAGTGCTAATTATCGAATGTTAGCATGTTAAAATGCTAAATTACAGTGGTGAACATGGTAATTATATCTTCCAAACGTCAACATTTTAGCACTGTCATTGTGCGCATGTTAGTATGCTCATATTTACATTTAGCGCAAAGCACTGCTGTGTCCTAGTACATTCTCAGAGCATGGCATGGCTGTAGACCCTTGAGGCACTTTCAAACCTGCAGTTTGGTTCATATGGTCCAGACCAAAGGAAAAAATAATAACTAAAGTTTTAGTTCTGGTCTGGTACATGTCAACACTGGCAATTTACAAACAAACCAAGAGGTATAAACATGAAGTTATATAGACTGACAGATAGCACAGTGATTGGACAGTTTTGGCAAAGGTCATGCAGGTCTTCAGTGCTTCTTATATTTACAGCATGTTCTCTGGTGTCACAAAATGCTCACGAAGATATTTAAATAATAACAAAGAGGCTTCTTGTACAGCAATACTACAAGGGGTATTACTGTGTGATCGCTCCATCACACATTTTTTGATGGATTTTTAATGACCTGCCAAATCAAACAGAGGATACAAGCTCAACACACTGTCTGATCTAAAATACCCAGCGTCATCTTTTTGCTAATGCGCAAATGTGTTACCATAGCTACCAAATCATAAACACAGATATCATCATCAGTTATAGATTATTAATGATATCGCTATCTAAGCAGTTCATGAACAGCAGATGTATTTAATGAAAGTTGAGCCAGAAGTTTAGTTTTGAAATCATGCTACAATCACATATTTACTATCATAAAATCCTGTTGTTGGCTCAATTTGCTTTCACACCACAAACAAACCACCGGAGTCCACTTGGAAGCAGATCCAAGACCCCCCTTTTCAACTGGTCTCAGTCCAGTTGTTTGGTCTGCACCAGGGTTCAATTGACAACTTTTCTCACCAGCTCAAACAAACTATTCATGCAAATGCACCTGGGTTCATTTTAACTGAACTAAACAGGTTAGATGTGAAAGCACCCTGAGCACCCTTGTTTTTTATACTCCAAGTTTTGCTGGAGTTTCTACCCCTTAAGACTTTTTCATAATAAATATTCATGCTAAATATATTTTCATCGTGGGACCAAAATGTGCTCAACTGTTAAGGGTTAAAAAATTATACTAATATAAGGAAAGTGCATTATCACATCTGATTAATAGCCTTAAAATGACTCTACACCAGTTTTCCCTGACATATTAACCAAACATACTCCCTATGCATGCAGGTTTGTCCCAGTAAGGATGAAGTCATGTTGTAAAATCTAGCTTTAGCTTTCTTAATTGTTGCTGTGTATTATAGCTGGTGTAAGAATCGTATTTTGGGGGAACCAAAAAGCTTGAAAGATTGAAAAATGTAAAAAGAAAGAGAATCAGTGATGAAAGAAAGTATAGAGGCAGAAGTTGGGTGTGTTCTGTAGTATCTGCAGGTCCGGTCTCATGAACAACCTTTCTGGTGTCTTTATCCTCCTCTTATTCAACATTTTCCATCCCTCCTCCCTTTCTCCACCTCTTTTCCTACCCCCTCCTCCCCTCTCTTGGTCCTCCTCTACACCCCACAGAGCTCCCACGACATCAAACCCCATCATGTCTAGACCCTGCTCACATGTGTGTGTGTGTGTGGGCACGACGCTGTGTGTGTTCTTACCAGCTGCTAAAATACAACAGTTGAAGTGGCCTTTGAATTTATCAACAAACAAAACATTAAAAAAAAAAAAAAGGAATTTAATCTGAAGTCTGGATGCTATCCAATGGTAGGCTTTCTTCACTGGCTACCATTCAACTATAGAATGGACTGAATTGCCTACATGGCCAGACTTTGAGTCATAATACTGGACTCACTCATGTCCTTTGAGCATCAGTGAGACGGAGCCTGGTGGCTGGTCTGAGCCCCATAAAAATAAAGAGTATGATTCCTTAACAGCTGTCTGTAAATGTTAGAAAAGCCTACTCAGCCTCGCTTTACCAACTTAAAAGTTAGCCTCAGTAATGTTTGGTGAACAGCAGTGACTGTGGGCACAAATGACAACTGAAGAATAAAGGTAACTGCTAAAATGCAGTGTAAAAGTGGCACTAGTAGAGAGAAGCCATAAGGTCCTTTTTATATCAATATTCACTCTAAGTTTGCTAACTTTAGATAACATTGACTACCATTACCTACTGATCATACCAGATCAGGTAAGGTTGTAAAGGCAAAACCCCTGAGAGTACTAAATTAAGTTAGGTTGTGTTTTATTGCTTATGAATTAAACTTTTCATTTGTTAGAGGAAGTATGTGTTTTTTCATTTTTCAGAGATGTTACATACTCTCATTTTAAGTAACCAAACATGCAATATTTTGTAAACTTGTTGATCTAAATAACTGACATCTGATAGGGCTGTCCCAGGAAGTGTTGTGTTACACATTTATAGTTTGTCAGAAACAAGAAGCCAATACCACAGCTGAGAACTGAACAAATGCATAAGACAAGGCCAGCAGTTAGCGTCAAGACATCTCAAACTGAGCTAAATTCTAAAAAAAAAAAAATGAAAAGGTCAAAAATGTTTATAATTTTATTTCAACAAGAAGTTTTGATCACAAGTAGCAAGTCCGCAAATGTGTGTCCTGGCAGTTCCATAAGGTTATTTATTAAAGCTTAAAGCTGCATTAACGGATTTGTCACTGACTGGTGGCTAGGGTGCACTACAACAAACTGAAAACACAGGATTGACATGTTATCACGTTATAAAATTGTTAGGGCTAACACATTAGCAAACAGTTGCCTGTGTAGGCTACATATCCAGCAGGACAAGACCCATGTAAACATTTGTTAGAAATGATGTTTGTGTCCACGTGAAGTCCAATATTTACTCTCCTTTTTGCTTTGGTTTGGTCTTTACCAATTCCAAAGAAATATATTTGGTTCTTAAGCTGCAAAATATTCGGATTTGATTACCACCTGCTCTCTAAATGTTTGTTTCTGTTGCTTGGTACTGGACGAGTAACGTACAGTCGTTCTTTAGAACTTTTTCCCACTGAAAACAGCTGCCTTCTTCTAGTGGAAAGAGTGTACCAAAGGAGTAAAGGCCACTTCCTGGTTTCTGAGCCTGTGTTTCTTCAAGGGTCTGACACTGTAGTAGTGATCACATTACTCCATTTCACACATACGATACATTTTATAGCATTATCTGAATAAAATGCTGTAGGAAAACCAAAATCCACTGTTGTTAACACACCTTAATGCTATTTTTCTATGATGTGACCACTCACAAAAAAATAACATCCTGGCGGTATGTGTTCATAGCGATGTAAAGCTTTTGTTCGGACATGCCAGTATCACCCTCAGTGGTAATAATACTAACATATATCTTGATCTAGATCTATATATTCTAGACATCATATGTGCCTGTCTCATTTACTTTATTAATTGATATGTTTTCTCTAAATTACGTTTCCTTAACTTATGCATTTCCTTTTCCCTTGATTCATCTTGAACCTCACATAATTGCAATGTAGTAATGTTAAAGTAGAGTTCTCCTATTTTAATCAATCCAACACACAGGCAAGGTCACTTTTTACCACGCTATATGCCCATGAAACATATTTTTATCCTTAAAGTTAATTTTCTTGCTTTTTATGTGAATAACTACAGTGATTGTGGATTCGGCTCTGAATCCTTCCAAAATGTGGGTGACCTACACTCAATACTGTTCCTGAACGCTGCTACTAGCCCTTAGAGTATGACACTCCCAGGTGGAAGTGTTTGTTTTCTTCTAGGTTGGCAATCTAGGTTCATCCAGCAATAAATTATTTTCTCTGTATGTGTGAAGTTTTATTTGTACGCCGTCATCGCTGACAATGCAGTACTGTGATGAATGCTCCTAGCATCAAATGGAGTCAGTGTAAAAGCAGGGGAGGTGAGGAGGGATGGTGGGAAATGGTTGAAATAAAGGAGGATGATAAGCCATGAAGGGACAGAAAGAAAGATATTCTCCCTGTTGGCCAGCTGTCTAGTCAATGTGAGAAACTACTGGAAGCAGAGTTAGTCACCCTCATTCTCCCACACACACACACACACACACACACACACACACACACACACACACACACACACACACACACACACACACACAGCAGCTTAGCTACTGACTAGACCCTTTGTTCACTAAGGTGGACCTTAAAAGTTTGAACTAAAATCTGACAATTTTATGCACCAAAAACACTAGATACACCAGATGCACGGACAGTATAGGGAATGATTAAATTTATTTGAGATAACATTCGATGTGCTTCATGATGTCTTCAAGAAGAGTGCTTTTTTTTGTGCTTTTTTCTTCCGCTGACCCCCAGTAAATAGTCTTGGTGTGGTAGCAGCTGTGAAGGTCTTTATTATATGTGAATTGATACACCTTTAATCACAGATATGTACAGTATTCCCTAAATACAGAGTTAGAGGATTTGTCTCTCGGTGAGCCATACTGCAAGGGAGCTTTTATGATATTGATGAGTATCACTTTCATTTTAGTGAGGACACAAGAGGATATAATATGGCCCCTGAGCAGGGCTACTTCTTCAGGACAGCCTGGTTGCTACAGTGAGTCGCTATCGGAAAGTGACGAGATGGGCTAGGGCTAGCTGGTTAGCAGGATAACTTCAGTAGAAGAAAGCACTGCTGACACCTCTTGGTGAGTAAAGAAATGTAGTTTGACACTGAACTCCGAACATTTTTTCTAGACTTGTAAGTAAACCCTTGTTAATGCTAACCTTGGCTATGTAGCAATAGCAAAAACTTACATATATCCCCTTAACAAGGTCCACTCACAAGACTACAGCCACTAGACTGAAGTAATTGATACTAGTCACTAACTTCAGTTAATGTGAGCAGTCTTTTAAAGTAGAAAGTTTCATTCATAAGCAACAAAATATGCCTTTACTTCGTTCAGTACACTCAGTGATTTTCCTATTACAACCTTTGTTGGTCTGGTATGACCAGTAGCATATGGTTGCTTTTTTTTTATTCCTCAGTTTTTATTTAGAAGGATGGCTAAACAATCGCTCAGCTATGATGATTTCATGGCTGAGCGATTGTTTAGCCATCCTTCTAAATGGTGTGTGTGCGTGTGTGTGTGTGTGCGTGTGTGTGTGTGTGTGTGTGTGTGTGTGTATGTTTGTGTGTTTATGTGTGTGTGTATCAGTTTAACAGATGTCAATGATGAGGCATCGTCTGAACACCACTATCCTTGAAGGACCAGTAAGACCTCTTTCGTTCCACTGATAGTACAAACATAACTAAAAGTGTACGCACACGCACATGCACGCGTGCCCACACGCACACACACATACGCACACACACACACACACACACACACAGAAAGGATAATCGGAGAAAGAATTAGGGACTGGAAAAATAGATATATAGAGATGTCTCATCATGAGAAGATCAAACCCATAAGGGACTATTGTAAGTAGTGAAGCATGTGAAATGCGAAGGAGATTCCATCCCCTCCATTTTGATGATTCAGCAGCAGCAGGGGGATTCTTCCAGGAAAAACACCTCCTCTTGAATGCACACACCCACCCACCCACACACACACGCACACACATGCATTCACACAAACTGTCTTTTTTTCTCTACACACAAACACATAAAAGCACGTGGGGCAGTAAGATGCTGGAATATATTACATCAGACACACACACACACACACACATGTTGAGTCACAGACACCTGGTGCTGTCATTCCACAGACTTGTGTCTTGTGTTGTTTCTGTCATATTGTTCAGTCTGGCAGCTGCACATGAACATTTGGAGAAGAAGTTGTCAGAAGTGTATATTTCTACAAATATTCCGTTTCTGAGTCTGAGTAGTATAATGGCAAAAATCCTACAACAATATTGATCCACAGGATTAATACAGAAGCCTACCAAAACATTATTTTTTAAAATATGGTATTGGCTAAAATAAAATAATCTATTTCAATTATGTCAGTGTTCTCTAAATTTGAACATTTGTGCGCCACGCACACCAGCTGCAAAGGCAATTCCTAACTCATACAAAATTATGAGCGAATGAGGTGAGGGGCTAAAACTGGCACAAAAATATTTCATTTACTTAACTTAAAGTAGAAATACAACAATGTAAAAATACTCCGCTATAAGTAAAAGTCAGAAGTATTATCAACAAAATGTGTTTAAATTATAAAAAGTAAAAGTACTCGTTCTGCAGTAAAATGACTCTTGTGACTGATATATTATTATACGTGACATTAATAGATTGTTGGTATTGATGCATCAGTGTGTAAGTGTTGTAGCTGCTTGAGGTGGAGCTAGTTTTAACTATTTTGGATACAGTTAGCTAGTTGGGTCCAGTGGTTCCCAATATAGGGGTCAGAAGAAAAATCTGAGAGATAATAAGATTATCAATGACAGAAAGAAGAAAAACTGTAGCGGCGCCTTCTCCGTGAAGCCTGCTTGCCTGTGGTGTGAGTGTTTTTTTTATTATTTTCAGCCTTTTAGTAGGAGTAAGGTGTGCTTGGTGTGTTTTGGTTATGTCTGTCTGTCTGCTCATTCCCCTTCCCCTCCTGCCCTCTGTCTCTCTGACTCATTGTAATCAACACACCTGCCTGTCATCAAGCCATCGTCACTTCACCACAGGAACCCTGCACCAACAGCCAGTCCCCGCCGGATTGTTGTGCTATCCACGGTTTGTCAGTATGCCATGCTTCTTGCTCTTCTGACTTTAAATCTACCTGCCTTGCCTGTAGGAAAGCTGCCTGCCTGGCTGCCAGCCCTGCCTTACACCTGTTCCCAAACGTATCTAGGATTACCTGCCTGCCCGCCACGCCATTCTGCTAAGCCTGCCAACCAGCTCACATCTTCAGGATCCCCTCCTGCCTAGCCAGCTCCTGGATTTCTTCCCCCTAACCTAGGCCCCAGACTTCAGCCTGCCATCATCTCATCATCTCAGCCCGTGTTAAAATAAAAGACCTGTGTCACACCTTACCTGCTTGTCTGTAGACTGTATTTGAGTTCAGCGTTAATTCGTGACAAAACAAAGTTTATTTTTTTGTCTTTTCTTTAATCTTTGCTAAATTTGTGAAATACGGGATAACTTTACATGTTTGGACAGTTATTTAAATGAAACCAAGTAGGAAGTTTAGAGGAGAAGTGTTTCTTGGGTGGAACTGCTAACAACTCACAAGTGTGACAAGCAGCCCTAAAACTACACAATGAGGTTATAAGACAATAAGGTGCGAAACTACCTGTGCATCAAGTAACCAACTGTCTGGTAAATGTAGCCTAATGCCGTAGAAAGTACAATATTTCCATCTGTCTTGTAGTGGAGTAGAGGGATAAAGAAGCATAAATTGAAAATATTCAAGCTAAGTATAAGTGCCTTAAGACAACACTTAAGGACAATAATTGTGTAAATGTACTTGTAATTTCTACCATTGCGAGCAAAACTAACAAATGGACAGCAGACATTAATTTCAGCCACTGATGTTCACACTGTGGGTTAAAAACCGGTCTCTTTGCAGGAGACTGTCATTTCTAGATAAATAACTACTTCCAGTCATTTGTTCAGATAATTCAATGTTACTTTCAGGGAAAAAAAGAAGTACCGTGCTGTTCTTTTACCCTAAGCTTTAAGGTAGGTGCTCAGGATCAATAACTGGTGTAAAAAGATTTGAAACTGACACCAAACACTGTAGATCATGTCCCATCTCTTACCAACAGTTAGTATAGATTTCTTCTAAATATGGCCATTTTCTTTCCCTAACCTTAACCAAGCAGTTTTCATAGTTATTTTTGAGGGTTTTTTTTAGTCATTTACCCAGTCACTGACAAACAACCTACGTATTTCTTCAGTTAGGTATAAAGATATGTTACAATCACGTCACAGACGTGCAGGTCAGTGCATGAATTTATGAATTGACTACAAGATTATTTTCTCAAAAACGTATTTCTACTTTTTTTTCTGGCACAAAGTCGAGGCCCATATTTAGTGTGATCACAACAATCTTGCAAGGTCATTTTATGTCACACTGTGAGATGGTCTACTAAAGTTTTAGTGACAGTCTGTGTCAGGCTGTACAATACCAAGTTTGAGTTCTGATGAATATCTGGTGCATTGTAGTGTTACAGAGGAAACACAAAAAAAAAATGTATGCAAGAAGAGACCTATGTAACCTGTTTGAAAATGCAGCATAAAACAAGGTTTGGTCATCATGCCGACATATTTTTTTCCAACATAATATACAGAATACACACCTTTATATACTGCAGGTTTAGGTAAGTGGTAGGGTTAGACATTTAGTTGTCTAGAGGCGTTCCCTAGCCTCTAACCCTAACGTTGAGGATTAGAGGCTAGGGAATGCATTGTGTCAGAGTGTCAAAACTATAGTAAGACCAATATGTATGTAGTTAATAATATGTATGTATTGAATTACGTGTATTGTGTCCTTTATCAGCGCAATGAAATCATGACCCTGCAAGTTGTGACACTCCAGTCCAGATTTACATGAGATCCTCATAGATAAACAATCAAGCAAAGGAAAGAAATCAACTATATTTGGATTTATTTCTATATAACATTATATCAAGCTGCCAGTGCACTGGCCAGTGTTACACTGTAAGTGCCCATAGATATATACACATACAGTAGGTACATCATTAGTGTGAATACAGTAATTCTAACCTGGGGCCTCATGGACAAAGCCTTGCATAGAATTTATACTGAAATGTAGCGAACACGCAAAGCTGGAAAGCTGCGTATGCAGCAAAAAAATTCATTTGTATGAAACCGTGCGCATGCAGGAGGCCAAGCATAATTTCTTTGTACATTCCAATCAACGTGAAATTGAGCACGCATGCACGAGCACCACACTCCACCCTCTCTCCGCCCTAAATTGATATGATATGATAACAAGTGTAAATACACCTGGCCTACCCCTCTCTACAGAATCAGGAAAAAGGACAAAAGCAAGTGGCAAGTCAGCCAAAACGAGAAATTTCAGCGAATGCGAGGTGGGGGTGCTACTGTCAGAGGTCGAGTCCAGAAAAACTGATTTTATTTCGTACTCTGTCATCTGGCATTAATAATAAGAGGGAAAAAAATGGAGTGGGAGAGTGTGGCAGAGGCTGTTTATGTGGTGGGGTCGGAGAACCACGCAGTGAATGATATAAAAGACAAGTGGTCCGACATTAAGGTCGACATCAAGCAGAGAAATGCTGCCCACTACCAAAATGTGGCAGGAACGGGCGGAGAGGCAAGAGTCGAGGAACTCACGCTGTTTGAACAGAGATTTACCTCTTGTATGGCCGACGTTGTTCTCAGAGGGGGTATTGGTGGCATGTGACGGAGACTCAGACTGTGTGCAAGATTGCATTGAAGGTACAGAAATTTCCATTTATTTGGGTAACCTACTAGATTTCTGTTTATAATATGCTTTATGTAACAGCCTTCCCATAGCATACCAGATAAAATTTTATGTGTAAAGATGCAAAGCAAATAGGCGTCCTAATTTACAATGAATAGCCTGCAGCATATGTTCTTTGGCTTTAGTGTGTGCGGGGGCAGGAGACCCCTGTGGTTTGCCCCCCTGTTCCTCGAGAACAACAAAGTGTCTCCAGCATCTCCGGCGTCTCCAGAGAACCCCAGTCGTCGGGTGCTGAGGCCTGCCGCGTATGGTTTTTGAATCGCAGAGAGACATTGTGAGGGCAGTCTGGGACAAAAACAATCATCTGCAGAAATTAATGGATGTTCTCGCTGACACAAGCCATTAATTAAAAGAATTGGTTAAAAAATTAGTTTTCTGTCTGCTTACCATTTATATTTCGGCAATTACATGTTGAAGGGCCTGAATGGCAACTTCATTTGGTAGAAGCTCAATTGTACAGGGTCTGGTTCAGGCAAAGATGTCACTATCCAAATCTTTTCCAGATTTATTAATCAGTTCATCGATGGTAGTAAATGACTCACACGAACAAACAGGCTTGTTGGAAAGCGCTGATTCTCTAGTTTAATAGGGAAAAACAGCATGTCTCTATCTTAAACCACTGAGATGTAATGATGCTGTAAAAAGAATTCCACAGTTACAAGAGGATTGCTCTAGGAAATCTGAAATGGCTGATAAGCCAGTCTTCATCATTGGGCAAAAAATCACCCTGGTCTCTAAATACCCATTCCCTTCCAATTTTGCTATTTGCTATGTCCTCTAATAAGGCCAAAGCTGCAGTTGTTATTAGGGTATGGATTGCATCCTTTTGTCTATGCTTTTATGTCCATTTATCAAAATGCATATACAAGGATGTTTTATTGTTTCCAATAAGGCCCATGTGTCTATGCTGTGCAAATCAGTTTGAGGAATAACTGTTTTCACATGTGGTGCCACAGACTTGTAAACCAATTCCTAATGTTAGTAGTTTCACTGCATCGCCTCTAAGTGCTGCCAATTGACTAAAACCATTAGAAACGTCCGTACGCCAGACATGAAGCTGGCTTGGAGGAATGCAAGTTCTCACGTTCATTCCACTGTCAACGCTTACAACAATGAGCATGAGAGATGGCATATGCAGTGTTTTTGTGCATACATGTTTGTGCATGAGGCCCCTTGACCCTAAAACCAAGTCTTAACCCTCAAAGAACCCTTTAAAATTTACCAACCAAAATGTCCTCACAATGATGGTTTTGGACAACGCTTTATCCACACAATCATAGAAAGACATGAAGACAGACACACAAATGGAGGCTTTATGGCATCCAAGGCTAATGAGGTGATGACTGTCTGGGCATTTACTGTATTTCTCTCTCTCTCTCTCTCTCTCTCTATCTCTGTCTTTCCCTCCCTCCCTTTCTGTCTCTCTCTTTCTCTTGCTCTTTTTCTTTCTCTGTCTCTCTCCCTCACTCTCTCTCTGTCAGTGAAGAGATCGGGGGTTGGCAAACAGAGCACGGCAAATGTGATAATTGGTCCCATGTGGTTTTCAGCAGTGTATTTTTGTGTGTGTGTGTGAGTGTGTTAAAGGTTTTGTTTGTTTATTTATTCGGTCTTTTTGAAGAAGAGGATTTATTTTTTTTAGACTCTAGCACATTTGAGTTAAAGTTTAAGCTCACAAAGTTCACGGTAACTTGAATTTGAATTTTGAAATTGAATTTTAGAGTGAGGATTGAGGGTATAGACAAATAGATACACTAAGGTAACAGAAAGAGGAGAAAGTGAAGAAAGCAGGAATAGAAACACATTTAACACAGTAGTGAGATACAGTAAGATGAGGTGAACATTTTTTGGAATTCAATTTGAAATTGTGACAAAAAAAGAGGAAATCACAAAAAAAACAAAATGACAATTAAAATCGATAATGCTTTTTCAAACACTTTAAAGGCATTATTTGTGACTTGTTAAAAAACGACCTAACCTGTGGTATATATTTTGTTGAGTTGTGTACTTACATTATCCTATATATCCAGCAGTTTTCAAACCTAGATAAATCCGTAATTTTAATCAAGGTAATGGTCCATTTCATTTGGTCGCCTGTCAATGGCGTCCTATACTCTTTGCACATTCATCAGCGTTGTGGTTGTCTGCCAGAAGCGGTCAAAATTGACTATGTTTTTCCAGTTTTAAGCCACGTTTTTCACAATAAAATTTTTTGGACCGTGATTGTTTTTGATATTTTAACCGGAAGAAGAATTTTAGTCATCGGACATCTGGATCCTATCAGAGAAACAAGCTGAGCGAACATTAGCAGCCCCTCCCCGACATCCTGAGTCCTTGATATTTATTCTATAAATGAGTTTGGAAAATTTCATGGCTTTCCAGCTTTTCCAACAAAATCTTCTATCTTGTCATTTGTGTAAATATTCTTGGATGTAAACCTAGCTGGCGAGAAAAAAAGGAGAGAAAGAAAGCAAGAAAGAAAGTAGTCACTGGGCATCAAAGCTTTGTAAATCTACTCTATATTAATTTAGTCTGTGCAATCTACATGTGAGCCAAGTTTTTGCCGTAGCTTGCTGGTAGTTCCATTTCTTATTTAGACTGTGATGTATTACTTTTAGGACTATCCTTGAATTTAACTAACCCTGTAACATGCCATCTGTATCTTCTCTAGGTCACGAACACTGCATAGCTACAGCAAGTATTGCTTTAACTATGACAAAAAAATATTTGCTTATTTTATAATGTTCAAAGTTTCTCATTTTAACCAGATCATTTTCACATTATAACTAAATATTTTTCATGTTATTATGAGATATTTTCTTATTTCTAGATATCAAATTTTTGAGTTTTAACAAGAAACTTGTTCATGTTATAACAAGATAAAGCATCTCTTGTTATATCACAAAATGTGTTATTACACAAAATCGACATACCTCTTTAAAACCAGCTACATTTCTTGACAAACTGACTTACTTCATCATATGGTGTGTTTTTAAAGCAAAAGAAAGATCAAGTCAATTTCTAAAGAGACAATGTAGCCTTGAGCAACCATATAGGATGATTCTTCCAGAAACATAAGGGAGTTTCTTGTTACAACCTACAAATTGTCACTATTATAGTTTTATAAATATATAAAGTATTTACATTGTAAGCCACTAGAAGACCACAGTCAAATTCCTCGTAAATTTACTTGGCCAATAAAACTGATTCTGATCACTAGATTACCAGGATAAATATTGCAATGTGGTCACAATGCAGGCAGAGTTAAGATTACAAGAACACTTAATAACAGAGTGTGTAAATGCAAAGGCCTGTGATCAGATGTCACTATGACGTAATTACAGAATACAGGTTAATACCAGCAGGAAATGGGGTCAAAGGATTTCTACTACTCAATATGATCATTTAACTGTCTCTCCACTGTTATTGTCTCTTCACAGATGATTAACGCCTTGGAATCATTTGTTTATTAAAGACCAAAGCATATTACTGAAAATTATTGTGACACAACAGATGTGACTCATCATTTTCCAGTAATGACTAATGAGTAATAGGCACTGGTCTGCCAATAAAAAGATAATTTAAAACAAATTTTTTGTCTGAGCATTTCCATTTAAGCTATTTCATTTCGCAGGCTTTTAGGTTTTTCATTTCCAAATTTTTTCCACTTTTTTCAATTTTTTTCTGGGCTAGATGTGATGGAGTGTATTCATCACAAATTCTGACAAGCCAGTCCATGTATCAGACTTTTTGTGCAGCTTTCTGTGACCTTTCTGTCACTCTGACACCAGTGAACCATAAGCTTCATATCATATTTTCTGATGGAAACAAAGGCTCTGGTTAGTATATGAAAGAACATGGAGGAGTGAAGATACTTGCACTAATCTGTCATGTGTTTAATAAACAGCTATTGCTTGCATATTTTCAGCAAGTTATAAATCATCAATGTTGATAGACTATTGTGCAAACCTGAGACGTTCTGGGACTTTTTCAGATTCTTTTTATTATTTTGTTGAACTGAAATGCCACAAAATATTCAACCTCTGGTCTACAAAAAAAGAACTGAAATCTAAATGTATTATTCTCTAAAACAAACAAATGTGAAATTTAAAAGGTTTTACTGCAAAACAATAAAACCCTTTTTACCCTGGTAATTCAATTTATGGATAAATTAACTATGTGAGAATGTCATCCATTCATCCATCCACCCATTAGCTACACCGCTTATCTTTTGAGGGTCACATGTGGATGCTGGAGCCAATCCCAGCTGACACTGGGCAAGAGCAGGGCTACACCCTGGACATGTGTCAGTCAATCATTGGGCTTATATGTGGGAATGTCAGATTTAGGTTATTCCAAAAAAAAAAATAAATATTATTATTAGAAATAAACACCTGTCAAATCAAGTTTCTTCATCACATTGATGGAGAAAAATTTCTAAATCCCACATTTCAATTAATCAGATGTGCTGACTGATTTCAAATCGCCTACAATTCCCTTATACACCTAGAGATATTAAAGGGGTAGAAACTTTTGAATAAATTAGTCAGTTGACAGCTGACAGTGGAACATTTCTTTTATCCTATGAAATATATTTTCATATTGCACAACCTAATGAGTATTTTGCGTGAGTCTCTTTTGCAGACAAAGTGTGGGATCAAAATAATCAGTTTTGTATTTGTTTAATAAAACAGTTTTGACTTCAGATAACAACTGTGAAAAAGTCAAACAGTACAATCTATAATCTGGCATTTACATTGATAAAACTTTGAGCCAAAGGTCATTTTTTATGTTGAAACCTTTATTGAACTCCAGCTTCCTTCTCTTGTGAAAGTAGAGCCTGGAACTTGCCTGTTTGGGTCACAAAATGGCACATTTCCTCTTAACATCCTCTGACTGATCAACAGCCCCCTAAGGAACCACCAGCATGATGGATATAGGGCTCAGAGAGAGGGGGAGCTTTATTACTGAGTCACATGTGGCCATCATCTAGTAACGAGGACTAATGCTGCTGATGATCCTCGCTGACTACTCACTGAGGATTACGGGACGTTATGTGTTTGACATTTATGACATGATTAGTAAATTTAAAGGCTATGCAGATTTGATGACACACTTGGAACATATATGTGTGTGTGTGTTTACGATGTAATGACCAGGTTTTTCCATTTAGATTTGAATGTGTGTGTTTATGACATAATTAGTGAATTTAAAAACAACAATTGGATGGCAGTGTGTCCATGACTAACAACCTCTTCTATTGTGAAAATGTAAAGATCTTGGTGTGTGCGTGCGTGTGTGTGTGTGTGTGTGTGTGTGTGTGTGTGCGTGTGTGTGTGTGTCCGTGCGTGAGTGCGTCTGTGTGTAATAGCTTAAACCACATTATATGACGACATTTTAATTTAATGAGCTTTTTTTATTTTTGCTGATTTTTTTTTGACAATACAACATACAACATAATAATCTAAAAGAAAAACACATAAAACAAAATAATGAAGGAAATACTGTACATTCTAATGCAAGGGACATATTTAACTTCTTAAAATATATAATATGTTACAGTAGTTTTTTTTTTTACCAATTTTTTTTTTTTTTTATGCTAAAATGACCAGACAAAATAATCAGACAATATCATGGAAAAACAGAGGTAATAGTTGTGGAGGAACTGAAACTTCCAAGTTTTTTTATGCTTTCTAAAAATAAAAGTAAAATATTCACAATATTCATGGGTCCAACATTTTGGGCCTAATCGAAAATGGATTTGTGAAATACCTAACTTATACATCCACTCTGGTATTAAACATAATGACACACATACAGACTCTAAGGAAGTCAAGAGGACCCTACCCAACCTGATTGAGATGACACAGCTCAACTTGGTTGAGGTTGGAGACTAGGAACTGAAAAGAACAGACATGAAGAGCTGAACACAGAACAAAGTGCTGCACTGTAATTTCTAAATGTCCCATAAAAGCGCTTGTTTCTTTGGTCCTACTGAACAGACCTGTAAACATTTGATAAAAACAGAAGTTTCTGCTGATTAATGGCTAAAGAATTTTTAAAAAGTTATTAAGTAATGTTATTTTTTACGTTTAAATTGAATAGTGTAGATGGTGGCAGGAGCACTGTTAAATAAGCGGTTACCACAATTCAGTTTGAAAGAGGCAGGACTAACTTGCAAAGTGCATATTTATTCATGAAAAAGTTGTTCATGACAACAAAAGCATGAACAATTTTTATTTCTGATTTGTTCTCATTTTGGAAAAAAAAACTTGATATGCCTTTGCACTGATTCTTACATGAAATCATATCCCATTAATTTTTATTACAAAATGAGCACATAACTCATCATGTTTCCAGTTTTCAAGAAGAATGGAATAAATTACTACAGGTCTTCAAGCACCTTAAAAGAAAATGTAGAAAAATGCATTAATAGTGATACAACTATTTGTGTAGCCAGTGGTGGGCCTAGGTGGGCCTGGGCCCGCCACTTGGAGCTCAGGCCCTACCAATCACAGAACTTACAACACTCTGCCTTAAGTTTCAATATAGCTTCAAGCAGCGATGAGTGGTGTCCAAGTACATTGTTTGAAATATAGACATACAGAATAAGACAAGAGTCAACATGTTTGTGAGCAGAGTTCACAACAGAGAGAAAAAGGAAGACGAACACACCAAAGTTGCCAAGCTAGATTCAAACCAGTGACCTTGGTGTCACAGATCATGTGTCTAGATGACTAGACCATCAGGACAAGACAGCTTACATTGACAGCAATGGACACTAAACATTAAAAATACTACTAGCACAAATGCTAATTACATTAGAAACTGAGTTCTACATACTCTCACATCATTAAAAGGAAGCTACTATCAAGGGTCCTGGATGGAAAAGAAGTACAACAAGATGTCAATATTGTAAGTGTGGCTAGGTGGTATGGTAGGAGTAAGACCTAAGCCATCAACAAGTACACCTTAACAGTCATCAGATACTCAGCTGAAATAGAAAACTGGCCAAAAATTCCTCACAATGCATGGAGGGTTCCACCCAAAGTCCAGCACCCTGAGACCCTACAAGCAACGAAAAGAGGGAGGGTGAGGATTAGTGAGTGTCAGAGCCACGATCCAGGACTAAACAAGGAACATCTGTGAACATGTCGGGAAGATGGCCCCTCCGGGAGGAACTGCTAAGAGAGTGCCTCAAGCAGCAGAAGACATAGAATGAGGAGGAGGAAAAGAAATGATTGTGGAAAGTCAAGCCCCTCCATTGGATGTATCATCGGCAGATGGAGCTGACATCAAGAAATCCAACCACTGGCTATAAAAAGCCGGCCTGAAGGACAGCAAGCTCTGATCATGGCAGTACAAGAACAGACTCTAAGCACCAGATCTATAGAGGCAGGGATGTACTACAGCATACAAGACCCAAGGTGCAGCCTGTGTAAAGATGCTCCTGAGACACTCCAGCACATAGTATCAGGATGTAAGATGCAAATGGGACAGAGTACATCGAGAGGCATATCCAAGTGGCTGGGATAGTGTACAGGAACATTTGTTCCAGTTAAGGATTAGAAGTCCCCAAGTCCTGATGGGACACACCACTGACATCGGTTGAGAAAAACAGAGATGAGATCCTGTGGGACATATAGTTCCAGACTGACAAGCAGCTGCTGGCCAACCAACCAGACAGTGGTGGTTGCAGAAGAGGGCAGTTGTGGTAGATGTGGTAATCCCAGCGGACAGTAACATCAGAAAGAAGGAACACAAGATAACCAAGAAGTACCAGGGGCTGAAGGAACAACTGGAACAAATGTGGATGGTGAAATCCAAAGTGCGGTCCCAGTGGTAATAGGAGCATTAGGGGCTGCGTCCCATTAACTGGGAGAATGGCTCCAGGAGATTCCAAGTACACAATCTCCGTTCAGAAGAGTACAGTTCTAGGAACGGCTAAGATACCGTGCAAACTTCCAGGCCCTCTTAGAGTACCCGAGCTTGAGGAAGACACCTCAAGCTTGTATTAAGGACAAATACATATTCAGCATTTGAAGACATGTGACCAGTGTAGGATTGATCATGTAATAAATGTGTCTAAAATGACCAGAATGAACGGGCTAAATAATCTAAATAAGAGTACTTTTACTTTAATACTATTTTCTATAGAATCAACAACCATCTGTGGAGCCAGTAACTACCCCAAACATGGATCAACATTACAGTCACACACACACACACACACACACACACACACACACACACACACACACACACACACACACACACACACACACAGACAGAGTCAGTCAGTCAAACAATAGGACACACACCATTGGTGTGTATAACGCTTGGGTTTGCTGCAAGTTTGGCGTGGACAACACCTTCTGCATCTGTTCACTCTCACTCTCAAACTCCCCATGTCTCTCCATCTCTCCTCTCTCTCTGCCTTTTTTCATCAAAGCTATTTGTGACACTTCAGCTAATTATCAAGCAACACACACACGTGCAGCAACCTGATCATTGGCTTGTTAATTGCAGGCTGTTTTCTTACAAAAGATCGCCACGCTACCTTGAACACCATAATTAGAACACATGCACACGCACGCACACACACACACACACACACACACACACACACACACACACACACACACACACACACACACACACACACAAAAACAGACACACACACACACACACACACACATACACCCAGTGTAATTACAGGTAAGAGGAGCTAATATGAACAGCAGGTGGCTGCGATATCGTATAGTCAGACGCCCCTTGATTGGACATTTAAACACACACAGGGACACAAACATAAGTGAAAGGTTATCAAGAGCTGCTTGATTGGTTTTAAATTGTATGTATATCCTCCAAATGTGCTTGATTTTTTTTCAAACCAAATAAATGGAAAAATTTGCAATATACAAATTGCCTCTCTCTCTCTCTCTCTAACCCTATTAGAAACCTATCTAACCCAGTATGTACCAATGGTCAGTTGCATAAAACAACTTTTTCTCTTTACGATTTCTCTTTCCATTTAAGCATCACAGTTAAAGACAATTTCCTGACTGTGCTAAAGCATCTGATAGTGAACCCCAAATGTGCTAATTTCCTCCCAACTCAATGCTGATATTTAAGGCTTTACTGTCAACACTTTTGACTTTCAAAAGGAAAATTGATTAACTTTGGGGAAAAAAGATGAAAGAAATTCTGAAACTTCTGGACTGAAGTTGTCCAACAATTCGTGTTGTCAGACAAAGAAATCTTATTAATGTGGGTGTTACTTTTACTTTTCAGCAGGTTCTTGTATTTAGTACAGTATGTAGTATATGTAAATTCTTATAAAGTATAAAAATCCAAAAGGTGACACCCTATAGTATAGTACAATAAGGAACTAATTTTGAATTCCCAAGTAAAAAATCCCTCAGAAGCTACCAATGAGGGATTACTTAAACTGGATTTATACTCCTGACCTGTGTTGGATGGTCGGATAGCATCATTTTTGGTTTTACAGCCATTTTAATGTTTCATTTTAACTGTTTTCAGTGAAAATGCTCTGATAAACCTGCTTTACACTACACAGCAGACAGACACAGTAAGGGTCTACCTGGTAAACACGGTTGCTCATGTAGCAGTTAAGAATCAGATGATTTTGTCAAGAATAGTTTGGTAGAGACCAAATCAGAGCTAAAAGGAAAGTGAATATTGGACTTACATGACTCTGACGGACACAGCCACATTTCCAAATAATTTTAATCATATTTACAAAAAAATCATATATATCAACAATTACCCCCAAAAATTACAAAGACACCAAATAGGAATCAGTCATAAAGAGTACAACATAAAAAGTCAGCTCACTCAAAAGGTGTAAATCTAAGGCAGGAAATAACACTGCAGTCCAGTTAGACTTGTAATTATTAATAAACGGTTAAATGTGCCAAAAGTTGGGTGAGTATTGTTATGGCAACCCAGTATTGATGTTAAATGATATTCTGACATATCACCAGGCTTTGCAGTGGGAAACAGGCTGTGTCATCATAAATCTGCTGGGCCCCATGACACGCGAAACCCTGACCTGACTTACCTTTCAACTGACCTAACATACCTTTAGGCAGCTCTTAACTCCTACTCTCGCCACGCCTACTCACGCCTACCCAGCCTTATATCTACATTGTATCACGTCCAGCGTAGTCTAGCAGTCATCCCTACTTATCTGGCCCAATTTTTATGCAGCAGTCATCCTCATTTCTAAAACTTTTTTTTTTCCTCCTTTAACACATGCCACACTTTGATATAGAGCTGTTAGCTTGGGCTAGCTAACATGACAAATATTCAAGTAAGAAATGGCAGCTAAAGCAGTGATAATGGTAACAGACTACACAATGTTAGCTCTGCAGGTAGTGAGAATTGAACGTGTGTGTGTGTGTGTGTGTGTGTGTGTGTGTGTGTGTGTGTGTGTGTGTGTGTGTGTGTGTGTGTGTGTGTGTGTGATTAATTGTCTATGGGCGACATGGGTTAAAAGCACAGCCACAGCCAAAATATACTGAAACTGAAATAATAAGTCTAATATGATAAGATGGTCATTAGTTATTTTGTTTTATTAACATCTTCATTTGAATCCTAGCACTGAAACAAAAACGATTTTCATACTACAAACTGTTAATTTGCATTACTGCACATACTGTATGTATCTTTAGAGCCTCCTTTCACTTTGTCTCTCTTCTCCTCTCTAGTGTCTGTGGAGTACTATTAGTTTAGTATTTAAAGGTGACATTTTCATTTATTACATGAAAACAGTTCTGCATTAGTTGTTTGTAGCAGAATTGATCATTTTTACACTGTGTCTGTTAGTGCTCTTAATATGTCGTATGTCATATTTTACATGTCAGTGTTTAGCAACAGCAATACCAATGTAAACACAGAACACTCTGCTAGACAAACACACAGACACACAAACACACACACACATAGGCCACAGTGGTGAAAGGGGTTTTGAGGCCATGGTGAGACTGCCAAGAGGTCTGTGGTGAGTGGCTTGCCGCAATGTGGACTAACCCAAAAATAAACACACAATGTGGTATTAAAACAAGCCGAAATGAAGGAGTACTCTTCTTCTCTTTAGCAGAAGTGTAAGTGTGTGTGTGTGTGTGTGTGTGTATTGTGTGTGCGGTTTACCGGTTTTCGAATGCAAAACACGTCTGGTTGTTGGACAGCATCCACCACAGAACCAATACTGTGCCAGACTTGTATCTTTCCATATTATCACTAGATTTTTTCATCAGACACCATTTTGTCTCATCCATCTGTGATATTTGGTTAAATCCACTGGTTATATGAAGTATAACTGATCTTTTTGGTGTCTTCCATTCAGCATTTGCTACACCTGTATTGTCCTTATCTACATTAGGTAATGGTGTCCCAGTTTTTCCAGAATGCCTTGACAACTATGAGTAAGAGGAGAGGTTGGTGCATCTTGAACTTTTTGTTTTGTTTTGTTTTGTTTTGTTTTGTTTTGGTTTGGTTTGGTTTGGTTTTTGTTTTTTTTTTGTCATTTTGGAGAAATTGAGTATTTATCCCTCTTGTATGAATGTGGAACATCAGTGTGTATGTAGTAGTGTGTAAGATAGTGTGCTAAACTATGAAGATGACATTATAAATTCCTGTGATATCCTATGTAGATTTAGCAGTGACTTTCATTTTTGAAGGGTACAAATCAACTCTTCCAATGTTCTATTTCTTGCTTTCTGTCTGGCTAATGTATTTTTATGACAATTAAAATGTTTTCATGTAGAATAAATTTTCCAATAAAATAGAATGTTCTGTTTTAATAGTAACTGTCTTATTTTACAAATTGCATGTGTTTTAGTTCCACTGACTTTACTTGCTCTTTTAATCTGGCCTTTTCTGGCCTAGTTTATTAGCACTATAGTTTATTGCACTGTAGATTTACTTTTCAAAAACAAACATATATACAGAACATATCTATAACAAATACCTGCACATATAGTAGTTAAATTATCCAAAGCAGAGGCCATGCTTTGACAAGTAAATCTCCTCTGCAGCTGTTGGGATAATAATGTCATGATGACAGTGATGATGATTATTACAAGCCTTCTATTACATCAACTGCAAATCCAGCCATGTTTTTGTGGGTCAGTGGGATGTTTACTACTTGATTGCAAACACCTTAAAACTTGTAAAACATTCTTTATCATAGTGCTGTGTACTCCAGTGCAGATTGGTTTCATCTTCCTACCTACATGATAAGACACTGTATAACATGTGATGATAGATACAGGCTTACTCTTTGCAGATAAGAGTACATATATAAATTCACAAATTTAACTTTAGTCAAGAGCAAGTCCTCCAGCTTAAATGACCATATGCGTAAATCATTTGTACTCTACTCTGTGATGTGACCCATAGAAGCATTTCCTGAAATAGGCCCCTACAGCGGCAGGAGATATGCCAAAGTTAAAATGTTAAAAATCACTGTTGAAAAATAAATAACTAACCCTTTTATGGTGTGACAATGCTATGCTAAAGGTATGGTTAGGTTTAGGCACAAAAACAACTTGATTACACTTGTGAAAAATCATGGTTTGGGTTCAAATAAGTACTTTGTTAAGGTTAGATGACCTTCGTCATCATGGTTACAATAATAAACACATGGTTAAGGTTATGGAACAGTCATGGTCAAATGAAACAACGTTGACTGTGGGCTGGAAACGGAACTGTTAAAATCGAATGGTTTTGTTGAACCATCCATCCACCCGAACCTCCTCCATATGTGGACCTTATCGTTATATATTATTATTATTCTATTTGTTGTTATATAACAATGTCACCTCCTCCTCCTTTCCTCCAGTCATAATTACTACAGCCAATAGAGGGCATTGTCACATGAACATAAACATGTTGTTATGAGGCATTTGACTAATTCTGTCTCACTCCACCACTAGATGTCACCTAACAATAAAACGTAACAATGGGTCATCATTATTGGCCTGCACAAATGTCCTGTGGGGTTGTTTTTTGTTTTGTTTTTTGTTCTTGTTTTTTTGGGAGGACAGACTTGTAGTTAAACATAACCATGACCGGATTAAGAACCAGTATGTTCCGGTCACTTTATTCTGGAACAGATGTCCCACAATAAACAACTGGACAGAGTCCAATTGTTTTCCAGAAGCCACAGTTTAGAGGTGGTTCTGACTGAAATAGAGACAACCACAACACCACAGTTGGATTCATTGACAGTTTTTAACTCATTGAAACAAGTCCAATCTGATATTTATATTTACTGAAATGTTGATTAAATATGTATCTGACACATTGTAATACCAGCTGTAACTACTAAATCTGGCACACCTTATTTTTCACAAGCTCCTTGATACAAATACTAAAAGTCCTAGTTCAAAACTATGAAGTTGTTAATCTTAAATTATTGAGATTATATGAATTAAAGTTAAACTGGGAGAATGTGATTCCTGAAATTGACGTGACATGACCAATTAGAGAGAATATGTCTCACTATGTTGGCGTTGTGGGAACAACAGAAACATTGAGTTCATTCATGCTTGTACAGTGGAATTACAGAGTGGAGGGCCTTCCATCCCAAAAGTCCTTTAGTGGAGTACAGACACTGGTTGCAGAGAATAGAAAAACTGGACAACTGGCAAATTAACTTTTGGCCTGTCATCGAGTTACTCACAGAATTAACATTAATTATGACAGCTGATATGACCTGCTGTTTGTCATTTTAACTGGTAAATGTGACTGTTAGAGCTGCTTTAAAAGGAGAAGCTGCTAGTTGAATGTTTCTTACTTTTGCTAATGAGAAAGAGAGAGTTAGAGTTAGAGTTAGAGTTTAGCAAATGTGTGTATTTTGCCAATTCAAGTGTGTGAACTCAGAGTCACTCTCCGGTGTGCCTAAATAATTTCTCATGTTCACACTCCCTAATCTTCATTTTCATATGCAGTAAAATGCTGCACTATAGAGCCTGGCTGTGGTAAAGGAGAGCAGTGTTGCAACATTAGCAGGTTGTGTTGGACAAAACACAATAAAGAATGGATGAGACATTGATCTGCTTAATTTTAGCCGATATGGATCCTTTCAAATATGCTTGCATCGAACCCAAAACCATTCTTTTTGCAGTTGAAATTTGGTACTACTTGGGGGCACTGTTCAAGGCGAAAGGAAAAACTAGGATTATTTTTTTCAGTTTTCATTTACATCTATTCAGTTTCTAGTTATCACGCAACAAAGTGTATTTTCCAAAATGTTGGACTTTCCCCTTAACCTTCATTTATTGGATACTCTTCCTGAGTAGTGGGGGTCAGCGTGGGGTTTAGGGGAGCTGGCCAAGGTCCCAGCAGGATTTTGGGAAGGTGGTAAGATGCTGAAGCTGTTTTGCATTTCCTGACGTAAATGCAGAGTCCTGGCAGGAACTTTACATATTACTGGAATATCCAGTTGTTAGCAGTTTGAACATCTGCTTTCAATATAATGTGAACTGCTACTAGCTAATTGTTAAGTAAGAAACGCCACAAACAAACAAACACACACACACACGCACACACAAACACACACACACACACACACACACACACACACACACACACAGACACACACACACACACACTCACAAACACACACTTTTGATTTTAATGGCTACCAAGTGGTGCTGGTTTAAATTAGAAAAATTACACTGCCAAATAAATGCAGTCATAGTCATACACAAGTACACACACACACACACACACACACACACACACACACACACACACAAACACGTTTAAACATATTGCTCAATCCAGTGTTCAACAATATGGCTCCTTTTACTGAAACAGTCGGGATTTATGACCCCATTGCTCATGTTTTTGTTAATGTGATTTCCCATCTCTATTTCCTTTAAACCAATCACCTTTTTGTAAATTGTTACTCATCACTGACTTGACTAAACACATTAATTGTACTGGAGGAAACCTTATGTATTTGACAACTGTATGAGTGTGTGTGTGTGTGTGTGTGTGTGTGTGTGTGTGTGTGTGTGTGTGTGTGTGTGTGTGTGTGTGTGTGTGTGTGTGTGTGTGTGTGTGTGTGTGTGTATGTGTGTTCATGTGGTGTTTGTTGACTCATGATGCAAGCATCATCATGTGGAGTACTATGTGAACTCACCCCAGCAGCATGGATTGGGTTTACAGTGTCCCCTACAGGTCAGAGATAACATAACACCTCAAATGCAATTCAAAACAGTAGATGCAAACTGCTTCAAAGAGCAAAGAACTCTGAAAGATTAAAATAAAAAAATAATGTAGGATAAAATATTGAAACACAACGAGGCAAAAACAGCAGCATAGTGGTGTGGTGGTTAGCACTCTCACCTCACAGCAAAAAGGTTATGGGTAAGAACCTGCTGGCCAGCTAGGGCCTTTCTGTGAAGAGTTTGCATGTTCTCCTCATATCTGTGTGGTTTTCCTCTGTAAAACCACAGAGTGTGGTATCTGTGTGGTACTCCAATTTTCTCCCTTTAATCCAAAGACATGCAGGTTAATTGGCAACTTTAATTTGCCCATAAAACAGCAACAACAAAAAGACAAATCAGCCTCAGTTCTTTGTTACATGGATTCCGCAAGATGGTCGAAACATTCATTTGAGATTCTGCTCCATGTTGACATGATTGCATCACATATTTCTGCAAATTTGTCAGCTGCACATTCATGCTGCCAATCTCCTGTTTACCACATCCCAAAAGTGTTCTAATGGATCCAGATCTGGAGACTGGGTAGGCTGCTTAAGTTCACCGAACTCAGTGTCATGTTCATGAAAGCAGCTTTAGACAACTTTTGCTTTGTGACATGGAGCATTATCATGCTGGAAGTAGCCACTAGAAGATGGTAAACTGTGGCCATAAATGGATGCACATGCTCAGCAACAATACTCAGATAGGCTATGGAACTCAAACGATGATTGACTGGTATTAAGGGCCCCAAAGTGTGTCAAGAAAACATTCCTCATACCATTACAACACCACCACCAGCCTGGACTGTTGACACAAGGCAAGTTGGGTTCATGGTGTACAGGTCCCTTCCTCTTACACTCTGCAAGATTGTCTATTGTGCCATCCTAGCCATAGCGTTCCAGCCTTAACGAACTGTTTCTGCCGGCCTTTTTTGACCTACCGTTACTTTTTGGACTTTGCCTTTTGCCTGCATACCTACTTTTGTTTGCTGAGCCTAAATAAAGGCGAACTGTTATAAACTTTTTATCTTTCTCTCTGAGTCGTGCATTTCGGTCCATCCAATTCTGAGCTATGACCTGTATCTGCATGATTTTATGCACTGCACTGCTGCCACGTGATTGGCTGTTTGGATAACTGGTGTACAGATGGTCCTAATAAAGTACTCACTGAGTATATATTTTCAAAGCAAAAAGTAAGTACATATCTGTGTATCAAGCAAAAGTCTGGCCCTGAATCCATTGTTACATCTCATTTATCTAGAAGCCAAAGATCTTTACAGTCAAAGTAGATTAGTATTCTTCCTATTGAGATATTGAGGTTGGTCAAGTCAAAACTAGTAAGAAGGGAAACTTACTGGAATGGCTGTTTAATTCTAATGCTTTTAACTTTGCGAACTTTGTCCCAAAAGTCTGGTAAAGCGGGCAAGGTGTATTATTATTATTATTATTATTATTGTTATTAATGATAATAATAATGAAAAATATGAAAAAATGTATGTAGTGTAATGTATGCATGACACAACAATAAAAAAAGCATTAATTTACCTTTTCATTCAAATGGAATTATTGATTACTACAACATTTAGAAAAATGTTACAATGTTCCATTGATAGGCAGAATAGGATATATGCCTACAAAATTGCACTGCATAAAAAAATATTTCTTTCCAGCTGTGAGCAGTGCCTCCATTTCCTCTGTGCATTCCACTGTGTGAGAATAGTTTACATCAACAGCACCCTCAAAAATCAGGCGTATTTAGTATGTGTTTAGTACTCTGGTTTGAGTATAATTTATTTTGTCACTTTTCCAGTGTGAATACACTACAGGCTCGATACCTGCTGAGAATTATTGTGGAGTATGGATTTTGGACTTGCACTCACAGTAGGAACAGAACAACTGTTAATAATAATATTAACAATGGGCTAGCATTAACAATACCAGAAACCCTGAAACTGAAGCAGACTTTTTTGATGTAGGACAGATTGGGCCTATCTGCCTTCTCAATGAAGAAGGTAAGATTTTCTTCAGTGTAGTGGCACAGAGGTTATCTAGTTACCCAGAAAGGAATAAAGTAACTGACAGCTCAGTACACAAACCCAGAATACCAGCTTTGTCTGGATGCTTTGCATTAGAGTACTTCAAAGTACCAGACATAGTAAAAACGACAGTGAGGGAATATTTTCAGGAAATGCAGATATGTTTCACAACTGTTTACTACAGCGTGGCAGTAGTTGGAGCTAGGGTGTTTCAGTTTCAACATTAGTTTTGATCATTTCAGGCGAGGTTATTAATAGGGCATCCACGTGGGTCGTATAGGGGAGAGATGCTTCAGGGTGGACATCCATAAGGGCATACATGTATGTCATGACAACCATTATTACCACAGCACCATGGGCCAAGTCTGCTGGAAAAGTTGAACACTAACTGAAAGTGGGCTAGTTAAGACAGAGAAAACAAGCAGTAGTTCTGCTAATTAGCTTAGTGGGCTGGATGGAGTGTATGATTTGTTGCCTGCTAAGATGAGGGTGATTATTTGGTGGTTTTATAGTGGGTTGAGTTGAGTTAGCTAGTTGTAGTCGGTTAGAATGTTGTTTGCTGATGAAAGTGTAGAGAAATGTGAATATAACCTGTTACGGAGGTTTGTGCTCAGTGTGTGGGTGCAGGTAAAGAGGGGGGTAGTTTTGGGATGCTGGAACACACTGTTGAGCCTTCGCGGTGTCGTGGGCCTAAATCAACATAATACCAGCTGTTGAAAAAGTGCCCATCTGATAACACTGTGGACTTTCCTGCACTCGCACAATCACACACAGATTCCTTTTGACCACTTGTTACTTTCATTTGATTTCAATTCAACCAGAGGGCTTACTAATTGATGGCTATTGGACTAATGGAACCAGTTTTAAAATGATGGTTGCATGACAACCGCGCGGGCCTGGAACTCAGATGAAGTCTCCTAACAAGCCAGATCGGCCAACCACTGTAGTTTAACCTAATCAAATACAATGTAGATATAAGGCTGGGTAATGCTGCCAAGTATCTCCTCTAGTCTGAAAAGTTAAATAAGTACATATGACAGCTGGACTGCTGCCCAGGCCATGGTATTAAGATGGTACTGCTTCTCAAACCAGTTGGGCCGGTCACAGCAGTTTAGCCTGAGCAAATACAATATAGATTTAAGGCCAGGAAAAGTCGCAAAGTATCTGCTCATTGCTTGGGTGATAGTAGGAATAAAAAGCAGCTAAAAGGTAAGTTAGGTCAGGGCTGGAAAATGATGTTGCCTGTCATGGGGCTCAGTAGATATATGGCTGCACAGCCTGATACCCACTGCATTGCCTAGTGACAAACATCTCACATATCTGTGTGTGAGGACGCTTCTCTTTTTTAAATATTTGTCATATATCTATATTTACACTAAGCTGATTGCAACCTCTAAGATAAAGTGGGATGTGTCTGCTAGCAGATTCTCAGTTCACACAGGAAGAGGAAAATAACTCAGAGCAACAAACACTGAGGGTGTTTTGCAGCAGGGAGAGGTGGCATTGTGTCTATTGTGAGCACTGACAGTTATATGATGCAGGCTGAAGGGAAACAAAAAGAAACAACAGCAATAAAAAGAAAAGTGCATGTGTGTGTGCATGTTTGTGTGCATGTGTGTGTGTGTGTGTGTGTGTGTGTGTGTGTGTGTGTGTGTGTGTGTGTGTGTGTGTGTGTGTGTGTGTGTGTGTGTGTGTGTGTGTGTGTGTGTGTGTGCATGTGTGGAGCCACAGACAGCACGTCTCCTTGTCTGCTGCCCCTCAAATAATTCTATTCCGCTGTTTTTCCACTAATACAGCTACTGGAACAATCAAATATATTGACCAACACACACACAAAAACATAAACACACACACACACAAACATAGCTAACTGTTGTTACGCACTTGAGATGTGTATTGGTTGAGTTCTCTACAACTGGTCCGATATGCAACATTATCTGGTCACATACTGGCTCCACTATGGACACACACACACACACACACACACTAACACACAGTATGTGATGTACAGTGATGTACAGACACGCACTTGGATATACACAAATAGACACAAAAATACACATACACTGACATGCAGTACACACTCACACAAACTCTGCGTCTGTTGGTCTAGGCCCATTGATCCCAGGTTTGGTGCCACAAGGCTTTGAATCCAGCGCAGATAAGAAATACGCACAGATATATATCTGTGCGTATTATATACTCATACACGCACACACACAGGACAGACACAGAGACTCCAGCCACATCTGTAGTTGCAATTTATCTAATTGTTTATAATCTCAAACTGTGACACTGTTATTTATTTGTTTTTAATTTGAGACTGGTATTTCTGAAGTAATGGAAGGCTACTTTGGTGATGTTGCTGATGTGTGAATAGAAATTCTGGTCAGCATCAAAAATAACTCCCGTGTTCTTGACTTGTGCAGTAGTTGTATGAGATTGGGCCTTCTGACACAGCACTACAATTTCAGTACTATATTTGCTCAACTGCAAGAAGTTTGATGACTTCCAGAGATTGACACATAAACTGTGAATCTAGTGCTAGTACTGATGATATAAGGAGATACTGAATGTAGAGCTGTGTGTTGTTGAAAGTATGACAACTGACCATGTGTCTGCTGATGATGGAGCCAAGTGACAGCATGTAAAGATTAAAGAGGAGAGGTCCAACAATTGATCCATATGGGACTCCATGCAGCTATTCAAATTTACTAAACCTGAAATCACCAAGGGCAACTGTGAAATTACAATGATGAAGAAAGTGTCCAAATCACTGAAGTAGTGTCAGATAGACCTACCCAGCTCTTAAGCCTGTAAATTAAAATGTTATGGTCTACTCTATCAAACCCTAAACTAAGATCAAGCAGAACCAGCAATGAAAGGTTTTTGGCATCAGTGGCAATCCTTAAGTCATTAATAACCTTGCCAGGAGCCATTTTCGTGCTCTGGTGAGATCGGAAACCTGACTGATATTTGTTATAAATGTTACTAGTAACAGGGTATCAGTGCAGTCGATGATTAACAACTTTCTCAATTATTTTACTGAGGATGGTAAGGTTTGAGATCAGTCGATAGGGCCCTAGTAACACCTGTCTACAGAGCCCCCCTGGGGTCTGCTGAGAAAAAAAAGCCATGTGTAAATCTGTAATGTCGGTTTGCAAATCCATGCCCTCGGTTTTGTAATCCGTGCCCACAGATTTTTGCACGATAATCCCTGCACAAGGAATTGAAAAGCACATCAAATACATCAACAATTAAAGCTGTGAAATGTGCGAAACACAATATAGCATTAAATCTACCCTTATATCTAGATTGATTGGACTTACTTGGCGGATGCAGTCACCATTGAAATGGTCCCTTTCCCTTTTTCTCCGAAGAAATAAGTCCTTTGTACGGATTACATGGCCCTTTTTTTTCTCAGTTGTTTCCCCAGACTTTTCTCAGTTTCTCAGATTAATGAATGCGGAGAAATTCTGGGTCTGGAGAGAGCTGTTTACTATAGGGAGTATGTCTTCTGCTAAATGACCAAGAACAGATTTTGGTTCCCAGGATCATGGGGAGAACTGGGTGATTTTCACTGTGGAGAAATGTTTAAAAGTGACTTTTTACACAGGTGGACTGGCATCAAATACAGAATGCCTATTGGTCTGCTTTCCCAGGATAGTTACTCTGATATCTGAAATGTTGTCATTGATGAATATGGAAAAATTGTTAGTTACTTATGCAAAATAACTGTGTATAAAATAGCTGGAGGAAGATGAATTGGTTTGTTAATAGTTGAGAACAGGAATTTCTCTATTATTGTAGAGATAGATAACAGTATTAATCTTTTAGACTTGTTTACATACTCTTTAGTAATGTTGGCCGAAGTTTACTCAAGAATGATGGAAGACATGATCTGTGTTTGATTTGTGTGAACTTCGGTGATTAACAAATTTTCTCTGTTGACCAACAGCAAGCCATTTTGACGGTGCTGACTTTTGAGGGCAGAGATCCCAAGACAAAGGGAGCTATTATACCTTACTAGCAAGCTCACTAGCTCTGAGATCCCTTAAACTTTGATGTACAAAGCAAAATGCTTGGGAGGAGTAAATGACCCACTTCAGAGAAAACAGAAAGAAGTTCAGTGCAAGCATGTTCCCTGATTGCCAGGGTGTTAGCAGTTAATTTGTAGCTAAAGTAGTTCAGCATTGTTTTGTCTGAATTATGTGTTGTGCTCTCTAAGAACCATTACTGTCGTGGTACAGTTAAACGGAGCACATTTTCACTGAAAGTGAAAGCTCAGATGTTTAGATCCATCGTGGTTGGTTGTACTGTGTGTCTTTACCAGTCCTTGGTCAAAGTTTTGTGGATTTTTTTCCCCAAGATTGAATTTATTCTTGGAATAGTTGATAACAGCACCACCCGATAAGTGTGGTTTTGGTGATTTGCAGATGAAAACACATCTATTCAAACTGGACTAAATTTAGTTTACTCCAGTAAACTAAATTCCTTATAATCTAAAGAATTTCTTCTTTAAAAATCTTTTTTTATTGAGAAGTTCTTTAGATTTCAGCCTTTATATATATTTTGAATATTTCAATATTGGTTAAAAGTGAAATCGTTTAGATACATTATTATTATTGTGTGGGTTCACAAGTAATGTGCCATCTTGGTAATGTTAGCTTTCTTACTTCATCCTACAATCCAGATTGGTCTATGCATTTAAAATGTTCTTTGTTTTGCACTTGAGCCAACTTATCAAACTACAACAGTAACTTGTATTTGTGATATCATCTGTGTCCCTGCCCAGGCATCTGCAATAACTTAACAAGATCATAAAGTGTTGAGTTCACAACTTCGGAGCTTTCACTGTGTGTGCTGCTTTTCACTCTCAGTTTGTGTGCCATATGTTCAGTTCTACTCCAATTTATTGTGGCAACTTCATGTTGTTACATTGACAGTAAACAGGTGTGCACCAATTCTTTGACTGGACTAGAAAAAGCAGCACAGAGCATTACCATGCTTTTCTATCCAACTATCAAGTTTAAATTTTTAAAATCCTCAAAATACCAAATTCCTACTCAATAACCTGCTGAATTCCTGAACTCTGTACTTTGGAATGCATCACTATTTGTCTTCAAATGTGACAAAAAATAGTCTCCACATGGAGGAGGGAGAGAAATGAGAGAGATGGGAGACTGATGGCATCACTCTGCCCTCCCTGAGGGATGACTGAAACCCTTTTAAGGCTTGTTTCTCTCTCTCTGTCTTCTCACTCTCTCTCTCTGTGTCCCTCGGTTCTCTTTTCCCAGTTCCCCCTGTTCGTTGTCTGCCTCTCTCTCTCTCCCTGTTACCTTATCAGGCAGGACAGGCTCTGCAGTCAATAGGGCCATTAGTAAATAACAGATACATAATTTATTAAATATCCTTAGATGCATATTTCAGCATTGAATTACCAGGCAGAGGTGGTGTGGTTGGGTGGGCTGGGGGGTGGGGGGGATTAGCTGACACTTGCTGACACATTCAAATGACAAATTTTGTCATATTGTTGTATTGAATATTTTCGTATATTAAAGAAACCAAAGATTTATTTATAGTGATATATCTAATAATCATATCAAGGCAACACTTGATTTTAACCGCCCTGTTTAGCATTTAAAAACACAAGGTAAACTTGTATAACTCACTATATGTAGTTGTAAGCAGATATTAGGAAATTTTAAATATTTATAAATGTAGAGTATTTGTCAGCAATTATAACTTCTCCTCTGAAGACATATTGTATATTGTATATTATTAAAACTATGTTTTAATATATTTTTATTAATTATCTGTTTATGCAACAGCCTCCATTTATGCGTGTCAACAGGAGTACTTATAGTTCTTAAAAAATACATGAATAAACTCTTAGAAATACATTATAGTGTGTTATAGACCATTTATTACATGTTGATATACTGCTTATAAATTCTAAAAAGGGAAGTTATGGTTACATAATAATTTAAAAACAAAACAAAAAAATATAGAGATTATAAAAATAAAATAGCAAAATTACATGTAATGGAATTATAAGATTAAAAAAATTTATGAAATTTTTTTATATATCCAAATAGGTTTAAACATAACTCAGATGATATATTATTTGATTAGCATGCGCTGCCATCAGCGCGTGTCAGCAATGATTAGCTCCAACTGTGGTTCATTTCCCAAGTTTGGATTGGACATTTGATTGTTTTTTTACATTTTGGCATTGACATTGTGTTCCCAGTTCAAAAAAAGAAAAAGGCTCTGCAATTCCTTATGAAAACCGATGATAGTGCTTAATAGTTAGAACTGGCAGGTCTATACAGCCCTCTGCTGGGAGGGCTGGGAACACTGAAATGCAACACACCTCTTCACTTATATCTTCAGAGGTGTGGATTGATTTTGATGTGATTTGGAAAATTTATGTTTTAAAACAATTAATTCATTTATTGAAGACAAAAAGCAAACTAATCCTCCTTTTGTTTTTTATGTAATTATGACACAGTATATGGATACATGCCGTGATAATCGCGGACTCAAGGGGCCAGAATATTCCGTAAGAGCTGCTTGTCGGATGGTCAAATGGCTTCAGAAGCCCCCTCCTCCCAAACTTTTCGGTCAGGTAAATGGAGGGGTCTGACAAATTCTGGAGCTATCTGAAACTGAGGGTAACATTAATGTCCCAAATTTCCACACCTCCTGCTACAAGGCAGCAATGAAACTGGCATGGCTGCTTTCCACTTCTTCAAAGGAAGACACACAGGCCTTTAAAGCGGCAACGGTGGTGCCTTTTTGCTCAACTGCATTTTTAAACTTGTTGCTCAAATGCTCTCCTGGTTTTTTACTTCTATTGGGACTGGTTACTTTTACTACAACCCTTTTATTTCACAGAGAATAGCCTCTTGACTGATCTCTGCTAACTTATTTTCAGTTGTGTTTACATAACATATTGTTGTGTTAGCTTCTTGTGTCTTGTTGTGTGTGTCAGGAAGTTTAGAATTACCATATTGCAGTTTTGTATCCACAGTTACTTTGAACATTTTTACTTAAACGAGAATTGTGAAAAATGATTGAACAGCAGCAATCAAGAAAAAAAAAAGCTCTAGTGAGGCGCCTAGTTTTCAAAACATCTTCACACGATGCTGCTTCCTGAGATAACTCGCTTCAGACTAAAGTGGTGGAGTGTCTGATTAGAATTCAATCCGCAGAGCCACAGTGCTAGTGTGGCTAAAAATCAATGCATTTCAGTTGAAGGGTTGAATTTATGGAACACTGCTGAAAAAGCATGCAGCACACTTTACAAGGTTAGTTTTGAAATCATTTAATGAACAAATAAAATAAGTAAAAAATAGCATGTCGGCATCAGTATGGTCAAGATAAATGTTTAAGGTTTTATTTTGAAAAATAAATTGTAAGCAGGATAGGCTTTATAAGCTGTAGCTCCACCTTTTCAGTGTGTAGAAAACATTCTCTTTGGTGTTGTTTTCTAAAAAACTCAATATAACATTAATCATTGGCACCTCAACAGTGCAGCCATGGGGCTTTCAAACCATACATCCTGTACAACTTTTAACACACAGAAACACACTCACTCACACACACAAGCATTTGCGTCATCTCTTGTATGATGCACTCTATCACCCGGTTTGCAGAAATTGAAGTTTCACACAGAACGACTGCTGTTTACCACACCCGCAAGATTAACCATAACGCACAAACACACACAAACAAAAACGTACACTTCCTCCCAAGCCTGTGAAAAGTGGAGTGTAAATGTGGAACAATAGCTACATTGGTGTTTGAAAAAAGAACTCACATTTGAACTTCATTCCCAAAAACTAATACTTTATAGTTTTCATCTATTAAATAGTCCTTAAGAAACCTCACAAACTACAAAATACATGATGTTTCCACTTGATGAAGTTAAAGTAAGGCGCTACTCTTTACTGCTTACAGTAAACTGTTTACTCACTGCTTTTGACGAACACCATTTCCCGTAATTTGTGACTAAGGCGAGGGGAGAAGCGAGTTTGGACATTTCTGATGATGATGACGTACCTGCGCTGCCAAGCTTGTATTTTTATTTCATGGGAATTGTAGTTTTTGGAGGCTAAAAAATAAATCATTGAATAACTTTGTTAAAATCAGAAAGGTTTCCGCTGTTGTAGTGGTTGACAATTTTGTCTTACAAAATGGATAGAAATCCAGAGGAACACACTTTGTTTTTCACAAAGACAGATGAAAAACACGTAGAATGAGAGATTGCAATGAGTAACTGAAAACAATGGCGCTGAGGCTAGCCTAGATATGATGTTATGTTTGGCTCTCTATAGCAGGTGCGCTTGGAGATACCCACACAGTCTTTGTGCCCAAGACCAAGATGTTTTGACAGCAAAAAAGCGGACATTATGCTCACTGAAAAGTGGATTGCATCCTGATTTTGAAGCTCCAAAAGCACTGGATCCTACATCTCCCATAATGCATCTGGATAATATCTTTTCATTAGACCCTCCCTGTTTGGAAAATGGTTCATCTCTTTCAAACTCCACATCTTCAGTTTATAATGCAGACTCTTCATTCAAATTGTTCAGTCTCCAAGTCCAACAGGATATAACTGATGACAAAGGTATTTTTGCAGACTTGACAAAACTCCTCCAGAGCTGGGGAAAACATTACATAACTAATATAACCGTGAATAATAAACTTCTCTTTATGTGTAAAACTGGCGAAATAACCCTTTAAGTGAAACTATTTAATCCTATTGCTATGGACTTAATTTTGGCTGGATTCATGCAACAGACAATCAAAATGTTCATATCAAATCATCGGGGGTGGAGAGAGTACTGGAAAATTGTAGTGAATTACTGTTAATTTTACTCAAGTAAAACGGAAATCAGCTTTGTTAAAGTGTACTCAGCATTACATTTTTAAAAGGGGGAGGAGGAGGAGTGAAGAATGTTATATGGTGATAGTAATAATATATGATAAAACTATTACATTTGAGCTGTGTTATATGGAGAGGTGTTTCTCATACTTAGCCAACCTTCATTGATATAAATTGGGTGGCCAAAATAATACAAACACCTGAATACAACAGCAGGTGTCCATAGACTTTTTGTAGCAATACTAAGCTACATAAATCAAATAGCTGCCCCTTCTTAGAGCATTAACAGGAAAATAAAGCAGAAGAAAATGTGGAGATGTATAAAGAACATAAATGCCACAGAGGCTGCGGCTGACAAACACAGACAAAACTTCACTCGTCACTCTGTGAGTCTTGTGCACCGCTAAGTCCTCCACAATCTGCTCTAAATCCAACTTCTCTCTTAGTTCATTCTCAAGGCAAAATATAACCAGTCCACTCAGCCTCTCTGGTCTCACTGCGCTCCTCCAAGTTTTCAACATTGAGGTTGAATGAGCTCTGCAGCAACAGGGGTATCAAAAAACCTTAGAAAGGTGGTGTAAACCTCACTGATGGTAGAAGTGATCTTAAAAGTCGGAGCTGAGGGAACACGGAGCTCTGCCTTCCAGCAGCCACAGGCTGTGATGCTGCAGACTTACCGGCAGCTTCAGTTCCACTGCAGAGTGCCACAGTGCACTCTAACTGGTAGCCTGGTTATTAACCTAAATGCATTATAAATAAACTCAAAAGCTAGTATTTGCAGCCTTCTAAATCATTTTAACCTTATTATTTTATATTGAAAGGATAACAACAGACTCAGAGCAGACCAGCGTGCACCTGCCCACACTCATATGAAATCTGAAAATAAAACTGTATCAGCTGGTGATCCCAGCAACAGAACTATTGAGGAATATACACTCAAAGTCTCTAGTGTTAAACACCAAAGTTGAGCTTTTCACCTTATGAAAGTAACACGGGCGATTGTCCGACCATTGAGAATTTGGTCAGATGACAGCATATCAATGAACCAGTCAACTGGGAAACTACAGCCCTAAATACTTAGTATGAGTGAAATTACTGATTTTGAAAATTACTCCAAAAAGTACAGAAACACAAAAAACGACTTTCTTACATGTAACTCCTTACTCCCACCCCTGCAAATCATGTGACTTTCACATACTGAACATCACAACCTACATCTCACCAATAAAAGCAGACTGCATGTGAAATTTCACTGTATGGCTGCCGCTTTCTTTATTGCCAGTTGTGGTGTACTGTTTGTGGTTTGCTGTGGAATTTACATCAGAATTCCTATTGTATGAAACATGAATCAGCCAATAAATTAAATATTATTCAGAAAGCTCTAGTTTTATGGAAAATTTGTACTGACCATGATGTTTAGTCTCAAAGTCTTACCATCGTTCTCACAAAGATAAAACAAAATAGTAAAATTCACAAATGGCACCTTTTTATAAACACACGGATCATTTGCATCTCTCAGACTTCCACTATACCTCACTTATTTTCTCTCTCACATACTAATGTGTTAATATTTATTCATATTTGATGCCACTTTAGATAAAAATCAATGAGGTAATCAAGTTGTCGCTATGAAATTGGTGCCCCAGGTGGCATTTTGCATATTCACCGCCGCACACATCATTAAAAACACATCCATCCACGCCACCACTTTTAATTAGTTTGAGCAAACATATTGAGCTGTGCCACACACACAAACAGACAAAGACAAGCATACTAACTAACACGAGCGACTGCGAATGTCTGCGGATGTCTGCATTGCAATTGTGCTGAATCGGTATAATTTTCATAAAACACTGTTTGGTTAGACAGAGGGTGAGCTGGTGTGTTGCATACTGGGAGAATCTGGGCCTTCGAGGAAAACAAAAAATGGCAATGGCAAGGATCAGCAAAGTTAAACACCTCATCTGAGATTCAACTTCAAGGTGTTGAAGGCCCTGTTAAAAATGTACAGTTTTATATATACTGATAGATATGTTTATAAATCCATTTAACCCTTAAATAAAGCTTAAATAGAGTTGATTTGAAAACACTTTCTCATATTTATATAAAGCAGATTAAGCCATATATTAAAATGATATTACCTGTACCCTTTTCAGAGTGTATTATTAAAAATAATAAACACAGAAATGTATTATTTGTCATGAAATTTTACAATAATTATCAGAAAACTTTTTTTTTGCTATATTCATTAATATTTCTCATCTTTATATTTCAAATTTGTACTATCTTATTTTACACAGGGCCCATCACATAGACTGCAACCTAGCAAACTCAAATTTGTCAGCATAGTAATCACTAATCGCAGTCACTTGCTTGTGGTTGTTGCAACATGGTTACTGTGTAATGGGCGCACCGCTAAACTGTTCTGCCATCGAATGCAGATGGACAGATGTGGTACAGTCCAGACCCTAAGTATTCGGGCAGTTACACATTTTTTTTTTCAGGCTCTGTTCTTAAGTACATTAAATTTAAAATAGAATAATGGATACTACATTAAAGTGGCAAGTCTCAGCTTTAATTTGAGCAGTTTAACAATAATATAGACAGAACTGTGTCAGAGATATAGCCCTTTTAACACGTATTGCTGTGTGCATGCATGCCATGCACAAAACAGCTCACACGTGGTTCAGAGTTGATTAAGAGTTGAGAGTTGCCATTTAGTTTGAGGTGGAGTTGTCTGTCAATGTGAGGAGGAAAGACATGACGATGCCAGTGAAGAAGATAATAATGAGGCTGTAGAAAGATGTCAAAGGTAGTTGGTTTTCCGAATTCAACAGTTGGGTACATTCCAAAAAAGCAGGCGCACACATGAAAACTAGAAAATGTCAAACAAGCTATTAGACAGAGGAGCACAAGTCTTGTGGATGACTGGAAAATCATTTGCATGTTGAAGAAAGAGCCCTTTATGATTGCACAAGTCAAGAACGCTCTCCAGGATGTAGGCGTGAATGTTTCCTTGTCAACGATAAAGAGAAGACTTCATGTTCATAACCTCAAAGGTGTCACCACAAGATGCAAACCCCCGGCAAGCCTCAACAACAGGAAGACCAGGCTGCAGTTCACAAAAACACACAAAAGAAACCGGTAGAGTTTTGGAACAAAGTTCTCTGGACTGATGAAACAAAAAAAACCTTAATCAAAATTATGGACAGAGGAAATTTTGTGAGCTCATGACCCAAAGTCACCACCTTATCTGTCAAACACGTTTGTGGTTCTGTTATGGCTTAGGCTTCTATGGCTGCCAATGGAACTTGCACGCGGGCATTTATTGATGATTTCACTGCTGAAGTAACAGGATGAATGCAGAGAAATATAGGCGTATTCTGTGAGCTCAGATTCAATCAAATGCATCAAAACTGACTGGACAACTGTTAGGCTAAAGTCATATTTTGGCTGTGTGTATGTGTTTTCTTCTTCTGGTCTGGAAGTCTGCATGATGTCCATCAGGTGGAAATGTCTGTTTAGGCTGACAGGAGAGCGCAAGGATGAGGAGATGATTGCCAGACTAAACCAGATCCTGCAGCTGACTGGCCTCTGTCAAATGTAATATAAGGAGCCAAGATGGCACCACTGCAGAGGGAATACTCATCTCCTTCCTGTCCCAACTGACCACTCTTTTGTTCACCCATTTGTAGCTTTTGCCATGCTGATGGCTTCTTTGTTTTCAGGAGTTGGTAGGGTGGGCTGCCATCTCTGGGAATTGGAAATCACATTGTAAATAAAGGCAATAGTTATCAACTCCCCACATGCTGCTTTCTGTGGCTACTTGGGACATTGGGAAGATGGGTCACTCACATGTTGTGTCTTGGCCATCCCTAAACAGGACAACATTTCCTCATTCAACAGGAATCGATCGTAAACATACGGCCAAAGCAACCAAGGGGCTTTTCGGGGTGATAAGGTGGAATAACCTCGACTTCAATCACCTGACCTCAGTCCGACTGACCAGCAGTCCAGCTTCTGAAGATCAGACTAAAGGCAGAGAGACCCC